>NC_053156.1:45855556-46220556 GCF_016835505.1 Polypterus senegalus | reverse complement strand
GCATTACCAGCAATTAACAGAAAATCATTTTTGTGTCCTCTGCAGTGTTAAGAGAGAAAGGCTTTGGTTGGGGGTAAAAGGAAAAAAGGTGTAAAGAAAGGAAACTTGCCTTTTTCTTTAATATAGTGTAGAGCGAGGTCTTCGCTGACGATATGAGCATTGTGGTGTGTCTCGTATAGACTGGAGAGATGGCCCTGCCGTCGGTCCTCCAGTCCTGTGCGTGTCTTCATAACCCGACCTGAAGACCTCATAATCGTATACGTGTAAAAGAAAGTGCGAAGCGCCTTAA
This sequence comes from Polypterus senegalus, assembly GCF_016835505.1. Lineage (NCBI taxonomy): Eukaryota > Metazoa > Chordata > Cladistia > Polypteriformes > Polypteridae > Polypterus > Polypterus senegalus. Next base: position 46,220,267 of record NC_053156.1, on the reverse strand, counting down.
TATTAGTTTGACGCTGTCTAGAAATGGGATCCCGTGTTTACAGTCTGGGCTATAGCTCATGGGAAGGGGGAAAAAATTTAAAGTGTTTACTTTCACTTAAGGTAGAAGCGCAGTCAGCGTCTCAAAGGCCGGTACAGCTACGCACGCCACTTTTTGCAGGCACGTTCACGTGAGCGAAACTCTCCGCGCTCTTTAGAGGTCTTGCTTTCTCTGTGTACTGCATTCATAGTCAGTTCACGTGAGCCGCTCGAAGTACATGCAACGAAGCTTCTCAGCTGTGCTTGTGCTATCTCATGCGATGTCCACAGCGTTATTTAATGTTAGCTAAGACCTGGCACTTAAAAGTTTCTCACTACAGCAATTTTAACTCCGTTACAAAGTGATCCAAAGTCTCATTTATACCTCGTGTCTTCTCATTAAACTTGTATCTCGCGAATAAAGTATTCGCCATTTTTCTTCAGCGCTCTTTCGGGCTCTTCCTTCTTTTCTACGTACTGTGGTCATAGTCAGTTCACGTGATTACGTGGGAGGCGTGATGATGTCACACGCAGCTGCGTCCCCACAGCTATCGGGCTAACGTCAATTACAGTATACGGAGAAAAATAGGTTCCAGTTATGACCATTATGTGTAGAATTTCGAAATGAAACCTGCCCAACTTTTGTAAGTAAGCTGTAAGGAATGAGCCTGCCAAATTTTAGCCTTCTACCTACACGGGAAGTTGGAGACTTAGTGATGAGTGAGTGAGTCAGTGAGGGCTTTGCCTTTTGTTAGTGTGTATATATATATATATATATATATATATATATATATATATATATATATATATATATATATATATATGATCACACACACCCTGATCTACATACTGTCAAATAAATGAACCACACGCCGTGGCGCAACGCAAGAGGATTCGCCCCTAGCGCTGACGTCCGAGGTTCGTTTTAACTTTAACACACTACTTCTCCGCTGCGAAGCGCGGGTATTTTGCTAGTTCAAGTATATAACCAAAGAAAAAGAAATTATTCAATTTATATGTTGCTGTCAATGTTTTTCATATTTGGACTTTAGTCTTTACATATTATACACTTCATGTCAGCATTTTGTCATGATTACTATAATACGAAAAAAGTTTGTTTTAGGTATATGTTCAGCATTTTTTTGCCTTGCATTTCCTGTCATTCTACATTTATAGAGGTTGTTGTACACATGACATATACATACACATGAAATGTATGTATTCCAAATAACAATATAATATTTACCCTATACAATTCCAGACACCTAACTTCCAGATAAAGAGACTTCAGCTCTGAGAATTTTAGGTCTGAATTGACTTTAGCTGCCGCGGTGGGGGATGAGTGAGCAGGCTGCCTGCTGCCAAGCTGTTGTATCGTCCTTGAACCTTTTGTGAAAGTGTTTATTTGATCTTTGGACTTTAGGCTTCACACATTATATAGTTTATGCCAACATTTTGTCAGTTACTACTAAAATATGAAAAACGTTTTTGTTTTAACAATGTGTTTACACAGATTATTGTAGAAACGGAACACATATGAAATGCATGTGTTCCAAATAACGATCTATTATTTCTACTCTAAAACTCCAGCACTTCACTCCCAGATAATCAATCAAGGCATGAGTTGGGAGAGCTTTGTGCAAGTTCTGCGGCGGTGGGGGGATGGGATACCAGGCTGCTTGTCTTTATTGGCACATTTACAGGACAAAAGAAGCTGACGGAGAGGTTTTTTCGTAGGCTCTGGTAATTCTAGTGTTAAAAGAGTTTACTACCCCTGTCGGTACTGTTTAAACCACAATGATCTTTTTTTTTTTTTTTAAAGGATTCTGAAATCAGAGTGTTTCTCTTAAAATCTAAAATCTATCAATTATTTCCTCATTCCTATGCCACCTTGATATCCCTTTGTCAGCCCTTCGAACAATTACATAACAAAAAACAAAGAAGTATGTGTTTTTTTTTTTTGCAGAATGTGAGACAAGCAGGACAATACTAGAAAGTTCATCATGATGATAAGAATATTTTAAACAATTAATAAGCCATTCAAGAAAAGGAACAGATTATATTAAAACTGAAATGTTAAAATGACTAACATTTATAGCCTGAATGTGATCCTTTAATTATTTTGATCAACAGTATTGCATTGGAAATGCTAACTCTTTTCTCTAAAAGAAAGAAATACTACGCTAGAGATACTGACAGACTTCCCATTATGTTATGTAGCCATCAACTGCATTCACGCCTAAGATGCACTTTGAATGCAAAGTTGTTATAACTAACAACAAACACGCACAATCAAGTTTATAAAAAGCCACAGTTCAGCGGAAACTTACCGTTTATACTTGTCCCAAAGGAAGTGGTTCTGCACACGAGCAATACTGAGAATGATGTACTGAGACTCCGTCATGGTCTTATGGAAATGTTGATAGACAGTGCGATAGGCAGGATCCTCAACAGCTAGAGCTACCTAGTAGAATAATGCAAATGTACAAATACAAGGATTAAACTATAATTATTACTTTTCACACAGAGGTAAACTGTGATTTAAACCAACATTCAAATTTTATAAAAACAATACTGCGGTCCTATTAAAAGCTAATTAACTCCACTAATATTCATACATCTAGCTAATAGTCTTTCCACACGATAGGATCAGACTCCAAAATTGAGAGTAATATTAATTTATGATGACTCGTAGAAAAAAATATATAAAAATGGCAATTATAGTATGCCAGTCAATAAGAAGATAAAGCAAACTGTAAGACTGGATGCAAAACTAGATTTTTAAAGAATTGGGGTGTACTGTATGCGTCATGGGATTCCCAAAAATTAGCTGTAACTCAATCAGCCGCACACTCATTTTCTAAATATCCTATTCTAATCAATGAGTTTTACTTTAAATAGTACATTTAATGCCATTTACCAGCAAGTGGTCCTGTAATCTATCAAGATAAAGAGTAGAAAAAGGAGTAATGGCAGCTTGCTTATACTGCTGTCTAGATTACAGTGCATCTCTCTCTTTCATTTAACATAGTTCCTTAGATTTATCCTAATGTGTTTTTATAAATAGTTAACATACTATTAAAGAATAAATTTGTTATTACAGTCGACCCTCAATATACAACCGGCCTGACACGCGAACAACTTGGTTCATGACCAAACTTTTTGTTTTGAATTACGACCAACATCTTCAGTTACGACCCAAGTGCAATCATGTGTATCCACTTGTGCGATTGTAAACAAACAGCCAAGACTGTTCATAAGCATCAGTCAGAGCCCAGATACGCGTGTTTGTGGACGTAATTTTGTTCAGTGAAGTGATTTATATAATTTATTTCGATAATTGCTATCAAAATGGCCCCAAAAAGCTAGAAAAGAAGCTAAGGAAGGAAGAGAAGGTAACGAAGGTAAAGAAAGCAATCACAATCGAAACGAAGAAGGAAACTGTGCGGAAATATGAGAGTGGCGTTCGTGTGGCCGATCTCGATAATATGTACAGCATGTCGTAATCCACCATTGTCTGATGTTCTTATGGAAGGGGGCTCTCCTTCCAAAAAATAAGCATCTTCCATTTCATTCTCCTCCTCCTCCCTTCCTGCAAACCAAAGATGTCAACTTAAATGGTAAGTACAGTATGAAATTGTTGTTTCTGGTAGTCTAGGCTCTTTTTATAACTTTTTTGTTAGTACATTAGAAATTAGTATTGGTGTTTTTGGTAAATTATGCACATTATACAACCCCTTTTTATTATGAAAAGGTTAAGTAGGTGTTGCTGTGGGAGATTTGGAATGCATTATGGGTCTTTCCATTATTTCTTATGGGAAAAACAGTCTTGACTTAGAACCAACTTGAGTTACAACCAGCCCTCGCGAACGAATTGAGTTCGTAAGTCAAGGGTCCACTGTAGTTACCTGCTCAAAATTGTTAAAACAAAGTAGTCTTAATTACTATATATATTGTTTTGAGCTAATGCTCACTTTAAGCACTGCAAGGAGGCACAATGGTAGGACTGCTGCACTGCAACAAGGAGACTGGGATTTGTGTTCTGGGTGTTTCCTGTATGGAGCAGTTTGCATGTTCTCACTGCCTTCACATGGATTTCTTGCAGGTGCTCCAGTTTCTTTCCACAATGAAAGAAATGCAAAGACATGCAGGTTAGGTGAACTGGTGTTGCTAAATTGGTCATTGTGTGTGTGTGTTCATCCTGCAATGGGCTGACACCCGGTTCAAGTGTTGTTCCTGCCTTATGCCTGCTGGATTTAGGTCCAGTTGCCTGGCAACCCTGCCCTGGATAAGCGGGTTAGGAAAATGAAAGGATGGATGTTTACTTTTATAAGACACTAGCAGAATACCCGCGCTTCGCAGCGGAGAAGTAGTGTGTTAAAGAAGTTATGAAAAAGAAAAGGAAAAATTTTTAAAATAACGTAACATGATTGTTAATGTAATTGTTTTGCCATTGATATGAGTGTTGTTGTCATATCTATATCTATATCTATCTATCTCTATATCTATATCTATCTATCTCTATCTCTATATATATATATATATATATATATATATATATATATATATATATATATATATCTATATCTCTATATATATATCTATATATATATAGCAAAATACCCACGCTTCAGTGAGAAGTAAAAAGAAAAGAAAACATTTTAATAATAACGTAACATGATGGACAATGTAATTGTTTTGTCATTGTCATGAGTGTTGCTGGTATATATATATATATATATATATATATATATATATATATATATATATATATATATATATATATATATATATATACATGTGTACATACAGTATATACACACACACACACACATATACTATGGGGTACCAAACAGGCAAATCCATTGATTTTCTGAATATATAAAGTCAGCGTCAGAATATATAAAGTCAAAACTTGAATATATAAAGTCATTCCTGAATATATAAAGTCAAAACCTGAATATATAAAATCAGCGTCGGAATTTATAAAGTCATTCCTGATTATATAAAGTCAACATCAGAGTATATAAACTCATTCCTGAATATATAAAGTCAAAGTTAAAATATATTGATTGAAACGACTCTGAACTGAATTAAATTAACAAAAACGTATTCAGAAAAATAAATTAAAAAAACACTGTTCGGTTAATGTTTTGAAAAAGATGCATGTGCCCTGCCCAGGATTGGTTCTTGCTTTGCGCCCAGTGTTGGCTGGGATTGGCTCCAGCAAACCCCCGTGACCCTGTGGTTGGATTTAACGGGTTGGAAAATGGATGGATATTCCAACGCTGACTTTATATATTCAAGTTTTGACTTTATATATTCCAGCGCTTACTTTATATATTCTGACATTGACTTTATATATTCAAGTTTTGACTTTATTTATTCTGACAGTGACTTTATATAATCAAGTTTTGATTTTATATATTCGGGAATAAATTTATATATACACAAGTTTTGACTTTATATAGTTAAATTTAGTCATCATTGCATACATTTTTTTTCACCATAGAAATTTAAAGACTAAATTCAACTTCCATTCCTACCAAAGATATTTCTGGCGACTAAATAGAACCTACTTATATCCAAATTCGAGCTATTGAGCTGTCGCCTGCCTGCCTGAATAAGTCACCCTCGCGTCGCTCTTACTTTTTTACCGTTCATTTAATCATGGCTAGTGGCGGAAAAATTATAAAATGGAAGGAGGATTACACTGAGTATGGCTTTACCAAAACTTTTATTATTGATGGCGAATAAAATATTGATTATTCATAAAGCTTCAATTGGTGAAATGTTTTTCTGTGTTAACCTCATATTTTTTCATACTTCTTCTCAAACCAAGGGGGTGCGAGGGTAAAATGAATCGGGAAGCGCTGATCAATGTAATCGGTGTACCAGGAAATCATGCATTGACAGAAGTTCCCCTTTGCTTGGAATGCAAAGTGTGAATAAATGCATTATTTTTTAACGCGTTATGGAGCACATGCATCAAAGCTTCTCAGCTGTGCTTGTGCTAAGAAAAGGAAACATTTTAAAAATAACGTAACACGATTGTCAATGTAACCTTTTGTAAGTAGTGCCTGGAGGATTCAGTGTGGAGAAACTCTAGAGACAGCGAGTGTATTAACTTGTGGATTTTTCTGTGAGTATTTAGTGGCAGCGTCACAAAGTCGCTTCCGTAAGACTGCGTTAGCTGCGGAGCTCAGCTCAGATTGAAATGAGGTGAATGGGTGGGGAGATGATGACGTGACTCCCCCACTCGCCTTAACTGTCAATCCCCCACAAACACAGTCTCTCGGAATTTGCATAAGCCCAGCCCTTCACCTGCAATTTTAACTTAGTTACAAAGTGATCAAAACTCTCATTTATATCCTCTGTCCTCTCATTAAACTTGTATCCCGCATTACCCGTGGGCATGACAAACGCCAGCTGCAACCTGTCTATGAACTTAATTTAAACTTTAGGTTTACACCGTGCTTTGTTTCCAAAGTAGCAGCACTCATGAATATGGTTGTATATGTCACTTGCTCGCTTCTTATTGTTTCGCTGCCTTTTCAATTATATAATGCATGTTTTCTTCAGCGCTTTTTGGAGCTCTTCCTTGTTTTCTACGTACTGCATTGACAGTCAGTTCACGTGATTACGTGGGAGGCGTGATGATGTCACACGAAACTCTGCCCCCATGGCTTTCGAGCTCAACTCCATTACAGTATATGGAGAAAAATAGCTTCCAGTTATGACCATTACGCGTAGAATTTCGAAATGAAACCTGCCCAACTTTTGTAAGGAAGCTGTAAGGAACGAGCCTGCCAAATTTCAGCCTTTCACCCACACGGGAAGTCATGAGTCAGTGAGTGAGTGAGTCAGTGTGGGCTTTGCCTTTTATTAGTATAGATAATGGTTACGTTAGACAAATTAAACTTGGCATGAATGGAAGAGGAGAAACAATTTACAAGTAAAGTTAATATGCATTTACTGGGAACCGTGACCTCATTAAAAAAATAAATGTCTATAAATTTTTTTTTTTTAATGGTGGACAGAAGCAAAATTGTAAATTATATTTTTGGGACACAAATGAAGTTAACTTTTCTTATACCTTTGAAAAAAATTATTTCCTAATATGCTTTTTGATTTTTGTCTGATTACTCGATCTTGATCTGCCATTCAAAGCCAAAAACATTACACCATTTTGACACATGGAATATTTCCTTCAACTTAAACATTTTATGTATATTTATTAAACTTTATTTCAATCTTGTTTTCATGTTTGATACACAAAAGCTTAAACAATCTCAACAGGCAATGCATGAATAACTAACTGCTGACTGCTAATACTACTGTAATTATCTACCAATTCACAAAGGTAATATATGTGTTTTTGAACTGTAGAAGTGACTCCACATAAATACAGGAAGAACATGAGAAGCACTCCGACCAGAACTCAAAACTTGAGTCTAAGTGCTGTGAGGTAGAGATGATGCTCTCTGGCATTATGAGTATTGATTTAGTGTGTGAGGGAGAAGTCAGATAAATTAGTATGACAAACAGTAATCAAAGTGATCATGAAAATTAAATGATGGAGAAACAATCACACTACAATCATTACTATGTAAACTAAAAAATAGTACTGCTTTTCTAAAATTCAAACTATGCATATTTTTAATGTACAATAAATCGACAAAAGCAATGGCTCTCATCTTGGACAGTGAGTTTATTTCAGTGGCCAGGTAGCAAATAAAAGGACACAGAGCCTTTATGTGGTTCAATTTGAAAATATAAACAAATGAATTAAAATATCTTATGTTATGAAACGTTTCTCCACCAGTGCCCAATGCCAACACCACAAGCAGGATGCTCAGCTATATTTTCACAGTAGTGACCCACTTTTGAAAGGTTCAAGATAAATGTTCCTTTCAATTAAAACATAAAAAATGGATGCATTCTAACCACAAATGCTGCATAAATCTGAAAAAACGGCAACAAAGTTAATGGTCTCAGGCTGTGAAAGATATGCACGCTACCTAGATCATGTATTAAGTTGGTCAAAATAGTATGTTACTGTAGTAAACTGATAAGATTCAAACCATTTACTACCTATGCTTCTGAAATCTGTTGTCATACCTATTAAATTCATCTTTGTGTATCCTTGTCTGAGTCCTTTCAAACTACTCAGAAGACATCCAACATATATTGACATCCAAAATGAAAAAAAGGGCACAGAACACAAGGTACCCAATGAATTATATGCACAAGATCACAAAGAAATGTATCACTTATTACATGATTGTGCAACTCCATAAAAATAGATCAATACAAACATACATTACATAATAATAAAAAAAATGTCTTGTCTTACCCGTTTGAAGTCTTGGGTATTATCAAACTGAGTCCAGGTTTCAGGATATGGACTGTTGGGATTAGGAATATGACTAACCGCAGTTGATTTACTTTCATTCCCTGGCAGAGGAGTTCCTGAAAGTGTTCTGTTTAAAGAAAAAGATTAAAGAGAAATAGAGGTAAGCATAGAGAGCAGATCACAGTAACAGCAGAGTTCCGTAAAATGGTAATACTCAAAACTCAGTCCTGGATCTCCCAGTGTCTTTGTTCCAAAAGATTTCAAACTCAGTGCCTTTCCTAGCTGAATTAATTCTTTTTAACTGATACAATTTCAATGTTTTACTTTTGCAAGAAGTTTGGAAAGATGTTTTTTTCTTATAGACTCACTTATTAATGTAGTTTTTTTTTTTTTTAAATGTGCCCCTTGACTATATCCATAGACAGATGCTAATAGATACTCACTATTTCAGTTTCATTTACCAGTGGTGTGCTCATTAACAACAAAAAATGTGAAAATGTGAATATCCAGGAACAGTCTTTTAGGAGAAATAGGCAAAATATTAGCAGCAAGATAAGGGAAAATTAGATACTTCTATGTATGAAATCTTCAAAGACCAAATAATTTCTAATAAAATATGAATAAACCTTTTTGGGATTTCTAGATTGGCATAATACATGTAAAAAGTAAAGAATTGGTAAGAAGAAAAAAAGTAAGTGCACAAAATAAGAAAACAATCAAATATACTTCTGTAAGCTGTAATTAATTTCTATAGCACTAGTAAAATAATCAAAGTCTTATTTCGATTATTAAGAAAAAAAAGTTTAATCACATCATCTAAAATACACAACCCTTGCTATATAGTGACCCTGAATTTTGAGCATTAATCCTGCTGTCAAATTTTGCTTTATGTTTTCTCATAATACTCATTTTACATAAACTTTAATGTTGTTTTTAATTATCATCAAACAGATTAAATTTGAGTTGTCAACTGTAATCAACAGCTTTAAAATTATGTATGAAGTTTTAAGAAATACGAGGAAAGAGGTATGGTACTCATGGATTTAATGGTACATACATGGTACATAAATGGATTTAATGCAGTACACTATAGTTACACTATTTTCATCATTAAATATTCTAGTCCAGTAGATTAGATCAGAGTAAATCTTCATGCAAGCTATGCCGCTTCCATTGGTTACTTGTGATCTCAGCTGTTTTCCTCATGTGTCAACGTGCAATTTATTAATCAACTTAATTTGAATAAAAAGCCAGCAGTGTTTCAACACCTTCACCTCACTCATTATTATTTAAGTTATTAACCAGCTCAATTAGAATATACATTCAATCGATCCCTTATTAGTACTCATTTTGATTGGTTTAGAAATAACATTCGGCTTCAAGAAACTGCATGAAACAAGGAGCTTTGTGTATCATGAATAGGAACTTTCGTGCTAAATGTTCAAAATGGTTTATCTCAGTTTTTAATTGCAGGTACTAACCTAGCAAAATTCAGTATCTCAGAAAATTAAAATATTGTGAAAGGGATCAATATTATAGACTCATGGTGTCACATTCCACTTGGCTAATTAACCTCCAACACCTGCAAAGGTGTCCTGTGCTTTTAAATGGTCTCTCAGTCTGGTTCAGTAGACCACACAATCATGGGGAAGACTACTGACTCATTGCTAAAGAAGTTGGCTGTTCACAGAGCATTGTATCCAAGCATATTAATAAAAAGTTGAGTGGAAGGAAAAAATGTGGCAGAAAAAGGTGCACAAGCAACAGGGATAACCGCAGCCTTGAGAGGATTGTGAATCACATTCCATTCAAGAATTTGGGGAAGATTTACAAGGAGTGGCTGGAGTCAGTGCTTCAAGAGCCACCACACACAGACGTATCTGGGACGTGGGCTACAACTGTCACAGCATTCCTTGTGCCAAGCCCCTCCTGAACCAGAGACAATGTCAGAAGTGTCTTTCCTGGGCTAAGGAGAAAATTGACTGGACTGTTGCTCAGTGGTCCAAAGTCCTCTTTTCAGATGAAAGTAAATTTTGCATTTCATTTGAAAATCAAGGTCCCAGAGTCTGGAGGAAGAATGGAGAGGCACATAATCCAGGTTTCTTGAGGTCCAGTGTGAAGTTTCCACAGTAAGTGATGATTTAGGGAGCCATGTCATCTGCTGCTGTTGGTCCACTGTGTTTTATCAAGTCCAAAGTCAACACAGCTGTCTACCTGGGAATTCTATAGCACTTCATGCTTCCCTCTGCCGACAAGCTTTATGGAGATGCTGATTTCATTTTCCAGCAGGACTTGGAACCTGCCCACACTGCCAAAAGTACCAATACCTGGTTTAACGACCATGGTATCAGTGTGCTTGATTGGCCAGCAAACTCGTCTGACCTAAACCACATAGAGAATCTATGGGGTATTTTCAAGAGTAAGATGACAGACACTAGACTCAACAATGCAGACGAGCTGAAGGCCACTATCAAAGTATCCTGGGCTTCCATAACACCTCAGCAGTGCCACAGGCTGATCACCTCCATGCCATGCTGCATTGATGCAGTAATTCATGCAAAAGGAGCCCTGACCAAATATTGAGGGCGTACATGGGCATACTTTTCAGCAGGCCAAAAATTTTGTATTAAAAATCTTTTTTTTTTTATTGGTCTTATGTAATATTCTAATTTTCTGAGATACTAAATTTTGAGTTTTCATTAACTATAAGCCATAATCAGCAACATGAAAAGAAATAAATACTTGAAATATATCACTCTGTGTGTACAGTAATGAGTCTATATATGAGTTTCACTTTTTGAATTGAATTACTGGAATTAACTTTTTGATAATATTCTAATTTATTGAGATACAAATGTAAAAGTCATTTTGTGACCCAGAAGAAAGCCTCTTAACCTACATTACCTGTAAACAGGCCACATAAAACAATATGTAATACGATAACTGAAACAAATTGGAATGGTCACTAGTGGAGTGGTCCTAAATAAAATAAAGATTAACTGACTTAATTGTATTTTTGTCCACTAAAACCTAGAGTACCATGATTCTAATGGTATTCTTCTAGGTTATTCTGGTTTTAGGCTTAACTGATACATACTGTATACATGTTAACACACTATTTTTACTTTTAATTTAAAATACCACTAAATGCATATATCCTATCAGGGCTCTAGACTAACTTTTTGCACTGGTGCGCCTAACTTTTTTTCTTAGGTGCACCAGCACAAAAGTTAGGTGCACCAAAATTTTCAACCGCATCACATTTAACACCACAGTTTTACACGTTCACTTTATTTATTTATGTTTTTTTTTAATCGCTGTCCATATAGGCAATATTGACTTGTAAATGATTAACTAACAATCTGGTCAATATAAAGTTCTTTATTTGAAGGCAAGCACAATTCTACAAGAAAGGTAACTTACTGAAAAAGTGTTGGTGCTTAAAGTGCTTTACTGAGCTGAAATTTAAACTTAAAAATCTCAACATAAATTAACTAAAAAGAAAATCTAAATTAAGTGTTTTAAGGGCTTCAAACTGAACATCTCATGGCTCAATGTCTTATGGACTATCCTCTATTGCAGTCACATGCCCCTCAGATGATCTTCTTGATCTTTGGCCTTGACTAAACCAGCTGGCCACACTCTCTCTAGCATCAAAATCTTCCAGACTTGGGCATGAGCATGCTCGACCTCAATGTGTCCAATAAGTATATTCACCGGTCTTCCTCTCCGCAAGATACGACCGTACACAATGACGCATTCCTTTGTGGCGATATCTGTGTCTCCGTCGATCAGGAATGCCATGTACACACTGTTCGCAATTTGCACAGACGTCTTTTTTTTCAATGTATCTGCGATGACTCCTATAAATTGAGCGACGCGACATCATTGCTGTATCGTCGGGTTTACGTTCAAGCCATTTTTCTTCATAAGAATTATTTCGGACTTGAATTTAGTGAAGGGAAGTTCTTCTTTGCAATATTGTAGGCAACCGTTAAACTTAATTATCATCTCGGCCTTGTCTGATGATCTGTTTGCTGCTGCCTGCCGCTGAAAGGCAGCGGGGAGAGGGGACACTTGAGCAGTGCATTTATCGCGGCATGTAATGTGTTTTATAGATGCATTGTGCTTTTTCAGCGTTTCAATTCTAAATGTATTAGAACCAGTCACAAATGCACTACTGCCGGCCATGGTCTTCCCACACTCTTTACAGTAAATACATTGCATTATATTATCGGCTTTACTGTATCTTAGCCAGGGAAATTGGTCAAGCCACTCTTTTCGAAATGTATACACTTTACCCCTTTTAATTTCAGTGGGCTCGGACTCGATCGTATGTGGCTCATTATCTAATGCCGTCTCCGGACCAGGGCTTGCTATAACTTGGGAGGTTGATGGCTCCGTGTCAGAGCATTGGTTATGATTTTCGGACGGATCAGGCCCTAACTTAACATTCTTAACGAAAAAGCTGTCAATCGTTCTTTTCATCTTCTCTCATAATCCGCGGCTACATCCACTGTTTACCTGATGGGCTACTCACCTCTCTCTGTCTGACTGCATCACATGCATTTTCAAACGTACACACACGTACAGGAATATCTGAACCACGGCCAATCAGAGTGGGGGCGGGATTCGCCCTTCACTATCTCTGATTGGCTAAGACCACGATATGGGCCTAATGTGTGTCTGTTGTTGAACAACAGGGAGACTTTAAGAGTCACGGAGTTTCGTTTTTTTTTCCCCTCGAACGGCTGGTCGCACCGGTGCAACCTCTGATTTTTTTTAGTCGCACCATTGAGAAATTAGGTCGCACATGCAACCAAATTGGTCGCACTCTAGAGCCCTGCCTATGCTATGTTAAATCACAATTATAGAAAATAAAGAGTTTAGCTAAATGTAACAACCACCTTATGCAAAGCAAAGCTGATGATAATCAATCTAGCAGTTTATTTTAATATAATGTTAACATGGGCAAGTTTTTTAAATTCCATTTTGGGGTAAATTAATACCATTAAGTACTCATGGCAGCAGGTGGCTAACGTTACAGTCTCTTAACTCTGCATGCCAACAAAGACAAAAAATTAGATTGTCCCATATGACCTCATTCAAAAAAATAATACTGGTACATTATTTTACACCACCCTCAATATTTACTTCATTAAAAACAATGTTAATTTCTATAGCACATTTTCATACAAAGAATGTGGCTCAAATTGCTTTACTAGATGTCAAACAGAAAGGTACAAGAAAAGAAAAAAGCAAATAAGATTAGGTAAGAATATCAATAAATAAGTAACAAAGAAAAAAATAATAAATCAATATAATCTTATAAAGCATAGATCTATAATTAGAAGATGGGTCATTGTATAAAATATCATATTACAAGTCTCCATCGTTGAGTACGATGATACGGTGAGATGTCTGGGGGAACAGAAAAAAAAACAAAAAACTTCCAGTTAAGCTGGAGAAAAAAAAATCTGCAGGGGTTCCAAGGCCAAAACACAACCCACTGGGCATTTTACCTAACATAAATTTGCCTAAATTATTCCTCATTGTTTCCATATTTCGTCTGACAAGATTTGAAGCAGTGGGTCTTCTGGACAGGGGTACTTACCCTCATTTGAGTATCACAGATGGCTGCACAGTGCTTTGGTCAGGTAGTGATGAGCCCAAATAATAAACATACATTTTCCAAGTAAAATATTGACTTATCAAACATTTTTTTCAGTTTCATTAGTCACTTCCCATGTTATTCTAAGTACACGTCAACTAACTTAATAGCCCTTCACTGCAGCTGATAGAATTTGATCAAGGCAGGATTGTGCAGTTTATTTTTGCAGCACACACAAGATCCCTTGACACAAGAACAATGTTTGAATAACAAAGTACAGCTAAACATTCTTGGCAGTGAACTCATCTTAAGTCTGAAATCTTAGGCCTGTCCAGTCCTTGTATACAAATCATTCAATAATCTGTGGAATGAAAAAGCCATTTTGAGTAAAGATCCACAAGTAGTTAATTTCCAAAAGAAAAAAAAATTGTGAGAGATAAAATTAAACTGGGTCAGCATTACCACACCACAGTTTTAATGTCAATTTGACTTTATGATTTTTATACAGGTCGACAGTAATTATCAGGGAATTTTATAAAATTATTTGTCCTCTGTCCTAAAAGAAAAAAGATAAACTGACTTTATTTTAATAATGATAATTTTCACTTTTTTAATCCTACCTTTGATAGTAGTTGCCATCTAGTGGAATTATTGAGAGTGACCAGCTCAGCTGGGCAGAGCTGACAGTCTGATTACAGTACATAGAGTTCCATCACCAAAGTGGAGCTCGTTAGGAGGATAAAAAATTGTAACTTTCTGGAATATGCAGGACTGGATTATAGCCAGTACTGTGAAGAATAACTTCCTGTTACACCAACACTGACTATGTGAAAAATCACACCTAAACGCACATCTGCCATGGAAAAGTTGACTGCCTGTCTCAGTGCCTGAACACCTGAAAATTTCTTTCAACTAAACGTAAAACAAAACTAAATTACTTTTAGTGGGTTCACTCAGAAAGCTCAAGAAACTTGACTTCTTCTAGCAAAACTTCAGTTCCTTTAAAATTACCCTGTCTTCCTCTATCAACCTTAAAGGCACACTTAACAGTAGCCTGCTTTGAATTCCACATTCCTGCTGCAGTCAAAATGTTTTTCACTTTGAGAACAAAATATTACAGTGTAATACAACATAATCAAACAAGATTAACACAGAAAATGCATTCAAAAATTAATTTTATCATCATTGAAACACTATAGGTTGACTTTGCCTTGCTAATTTTGATACTGAAACAGACTCCTTTGTCACTTCTCTGTCAAACTACTGCAATTCTCTTTTAATAAGTTTTCTGAATGATGGATTAATCAGATCAGAACAATGATGCGAAGAGTCTTGACTTGAACCAAACATGCTGATAACAAGACACCACTGTGGTGTTGTTTAAACAAAGTCCCTGTATCATATGTATCATTATCAAAGCTTTACTCCAAATAAAAAAATCTCCAAGAGTTCAGAATTCTAATCTGCACAGTTTACACATTAAACCTGTTAGACAGTTTATAGATCTTTGGATTTGTATTCTTATTGTTCAGAGCTCTGTCACATGACTCTCAGAAAACAATCATTTAGCTTTATGGCACATCTCTCTAGAAATCACATCCTAAAATTAAAATTATCCTAAATAAAATTATCATGCACATTACTTCATCTAGGAAATTTGCTTAGTATTTAGCTTTAGTAGTTTGCTGTTCTAAAAGAGGTAATTAAACAGATATTCAAATTGGGTAAAAGTTTATCAATGAAAATGCATGTTGCCACAATATGTACAGGCTGTGTGCTTCATGTTTATTTTGCACTTTCCTACTAAAAATGGCTTTCCATATAAAGTTTAACTCAAGAATACAATGGTAAAATTTTGGTAAACCAGGGACAGTAATGACGAGCACTTTTCATGGCAAGGCTTCATTGAAGTTGGGTTACATGCTACCATTTATTCTGGATGAGATGCATACTTGGTGATGTATCATTACCAATTCACTTTTAAAATTGAGCTAGCGTGCTCAGCTGGTCTTCTTATAAAAATGGCTCAATCTTGTCATTTTGATGTTTTTTTGTTCGAAAATGACTTGTATAAGCTATATACAATGTGTATGTAATCTCAAGACACAAATGAATGCTTCACAACTTTCTTATGTTGAAAAATGACTGCAATCTGCAAGTTTTTAGTTTTTTTGTTTTCCAGATTCCATAAGGTTCAATTGTCAGGAGTTTCTCTGCATTTTTTAAAATTTATAAAATACACTTATCTTTAGAATATTTGGCATGGAAAATGTGTACAGTATAACCATGTTTGTGAAGAAATACCTTATCTTGAAGATATGCAGGATTGTGCATTGCTTATCCTCAAAAATGTATCCTTTTCAAATTAATTACTGCAAGCATCACAATTCAGCAACATATTATGCCCTTATGACAGCAAAAAACAGTCACATTACAGATTGTTAAACTATATATAAAGAGAAACATCTTTATGCCCTAACGCTACTTAAAAATCTTTTTTTGAAGGTCTACATGTTTAATTATAATTATTATATGAAAAGAGATGACACTAAGTTTCTTTTAATAGCACTACATATAAAATGTATATCAAATAATATGACATACTGTACTATATACTTGTTTTCATTATTTCTGCTTTATAGGTCTGTAAATAAGAATTAGAAGAAACTAGGAAATGATACCAATCAAAGAAAATGTTCAATACATCACAAACAAATCTACAGCTCAATACAAAAGAAAAACAAGCCTACCTGAGGTATGGCATAAGTACCACACGAGCCTTAAAGACTGGACGTAATCGAATTGCACGTTTCTTCCCTGTAGCTACATTCTGCTGAAAGCCTCCAGAGAAGGAGATGAGGTAGTTGTGTAGCACTGTTGACACTTGGGCCTCTAGCTGGCCCTTATTTAAGGCATCCACAATTGCAGTTAGAAATTGCTGTGAGATAAGGAGATGTATGGTACGTTAGCCATTTGCACATTTTCCAAACTGAACAAGAGTCATTTTGTAAAAGCAGATGTCATGATTTTGAAATCTCATACCTGGTTGTACTCCTTCCAACAACCCTCATCTCTCCAGTAGTACTTGTACTGGAAATGAATGGTGTTAAAAGGATCAGAGGAAGTACTGAGTCTTCTAGCAGCATCAAAAGGCACATGCACACCTGGCCAATGAGTTACTGACATGTCAGCAAAATTCAGTGTGCAGCAAGTACCTCTGTAAAACAGAATACAACAGTTTAAAGTAAATACAATAGATCATTTTTTCCAGTAATTCAGTGTTTTTTTTTTTTGACAGTACTTAAAAGGTCTTATAAATAAATATATGTGATTTCCTTCTAATAATGATCAGCAACACAACCTGCAGCCCCCAAAAACAAACCCAACAAACTAATAGTTAAAGATTCAGTTTCACTGTTTCTGAAACCAGAACCACATCCTGGTTTACAAGCAATGTTCTTGTACACCCAGAGACACAAATATAAATGATGTAACTCTACAAGCTTATTTCCTGGCATCATCCATCCATCCATCCATTCTCCAACCCGCTGAATCCGAACACAGGGTCAAGGGGGTCTGCTGGAGCCAATCCCAGCCAACATAGGGCACAAGGCAGGAACCAATCCTGGGCAGGGTGCCAACCCACCACAGGACACACACAAACACACCCACAAACCAAGCACACACTAGGGCCAATTTAGAATCACCAGTCCACCTAACCTGTATGTCTTTGGACTGTGGGAGGAAACCGGAGCGCCCGGAGGAAACTCACGCAGACACGGGGAGAACGTGCAAACTCCACACAGGGAGGACCCGGGAAGCGAACCCAGGTCTCCTAACTGCGAGGCAGCAACGCTACCACTGCGCCACCGTGCCGTTCCTGGCATCATGCAATAAATAAATTCTTACACAAGGCTTCTTTAAGTGCTGGGAAAGCAAAGAAGAAATGTTCAAAAACTTCCTCTGTACATAGTTTCAAGGCACCCTACCTGTTTAAACAACTGGCTATAATGGAAGCTCTTATTTTTAGGGCCATGTACTACCTTAAGCAAAAGAAACTAACTGAAGGTCATTATATATGAACCACAGGCACACATATGGTCTCTCTGTCTTTCTAATCCTGCACTGAAGTCAGCAGAAAAACTACAAATTCATTTTAAGTCTGCAAAAAGGCCCAGTAAGAATTCTTGTGGGCCAAATAACCAAATATGTCATTTTAAATAAAAATGATATTTTGATTCTAAAAATGGAAGAAACCTTGGGAAAGGCAGTTCAAAGAGAGACCCCTTTCCAGGTAGGTTGGCCGTGCAGTGGGTGTCAAAGAGATGGGGGTCAATATAATACAATACACAGAACAATACACAAGCAATCCTCAATACAGTAAAATAAAAATATTACAAGTACAAAGCTGAATTTAACAGTAGACGATATCACATAATATGATTTGCATTTGTTTAGAGTCCAGGAGACCTCAGCCATTAAGATGCATCCCTCAATTAGTACTGGGCCAGCCAATCAGATGAAAGGACTCCTCTACATGACAATTCCTGTGATCCTCAGGCAGCACTGAACAGTATTACATTTGTAATATTAGGTTATATATTTGTTATGATGTAAGTAGCACCCTGTCAGCTAGGTAGAACTTGGATATTTGTGGTTAGATCAAGTCTCTTAGGTAGAAAATTCTGTGACTGTGTGAAAACTAGAAATGTTACTGTGTTTTAAATACCTCAGGGTAAACAGTTACTGTAGTTTCAGATACATTTTTTTAATATGTGTATGTATGTGAATTTAAAAAATACATAGAAATCTGTTCCTATATAACTGCTGAGCACAACATTAAAATTAACTTTATATAATATACTACCCAACCCGTGGTGTTGCATATGCCGCATCATTATCAACGTGAACAGTCAACATGGCTCACAGGTGCATGTGGACTGTAGTACAGACCAAAACGAGTGAGGATGTGTTTGGTGACGTGTTGGGGGCAGACACATGAGCAAGCAGCGTGCATGCCTTGAGAGCGAGGGTGGACACGGGTGAGTTTTTAAGCACAAATATAGTTAATTATACCATAGAATGAACAGCATAATCTATACTAACAAAAGGCAAAGCCCTCACTGACTGACTGACTCACTCAGTCACTCAATGACTGACTTATCACTAATTCTCCAACTTCCCGTGTAGGTAGAAGGCTGAAATTTGGCAGGCTCATTCCTTACAGCTTACTTACAAAAGTTAGGCAGGTTTCATTTCGAAATTCTACACGTAACGGTCATAACTGGAACCTACTTATGTACATATATACCGGCCATAGCCTGCAGCTCGGTCGCCATGTGAGGCGGAGTTGCGTCCCTCATCGTCACGCCTCCCACGTAATTGAGTGCCTGCCCATATAAGGCCATCCGTCAGAGGCAATCCAATAGAAACACTCTGCCGCTAAATATTCGCGGGTGAAGGACTATGCTTTTGCAGACGAAGATGAGATGGTCTGGGTGGTGTTTGGCACAAACTCAGCGAAACTGCGAGAGAAACTTTTAAGTGCCGAGTCTTAGCTAACATTACATAAAGCCGTGGACATCGCACGAGATAGCAAAAGCACAGCCGAGAACCTTCGATGCATGTACTCTGAGCGGCTCACATGAACTGATTGTGAACGCGGTACGCAGAGACCAAGGAAGAGCTCCGAATAGCACTGAACAAAAAACGCATTACACAATTGAGAAGGCAGGAAAAGAATATGAAGAGAGTGACACATACAAGCATATTCATAAGTGCAGCTACTGCAGAAACAAAGCACACGGTGGAAAAAGTCAGTGTCCAGCTAAAGGAAGACAGTAAAAAAAAACCTGTGCATGCAGTGTGTGATGTCTCAAATAAAGAGGAAGACGAGCTGTTTATTGATTCAGTAAGAAAGGAATCGATGAATGAAACGTGTTATCTTTACAACGGTTGACAAACACGCAATGTAACTTGAACACAACACATCCTCCAAATACGAACTTGATTGAAAGAAATAATGATAATCAAATCCTTGATGACAGCAACACATAACAGTCACAAAACTATTACATTGACAATCATGCAAATAATATTGTCCAGAATCCTGCCATGGAGTTGGTGGTAGTGAGCACTCGGATCTTGCGCTCGGAGCGCCTGCGGTGCGTTCAGTGGCCTCGTAGAGTTCCTCAAATCGGCTTCTATCCAATCAATGGGTCTGAATACAGTGACGTTGCTGTACGCTTGCTAGAGGGCCTTACTGACACCAACTCAAAATCTGATTGGTTGAAGCAACAGTTTAATAGACATTTATTCTGTGTTAGAGGGGCTGCAGAACAGATTGTGAAGGCCTCTCTGCCTGGCAACAAATGATGGCTGAAATGTGATTTGGTTAAATTCTTTAATACGAAAATACATGCCTGGAAGCAGCACAACCATTGGAAAAGCTATGAAAGGAAGCGGACAGACTATTTGGAATTATTTAATAAGTATTCATGGACAAAATATAATTACCATTAGTTTGTGATTCAGATATTTTTTTAGGCCAGCAGAGAAGGCCTTGCAGGCCCTGACGGCCCACCACTCAAGCTCATGGTTAACTCATCAGGTCTTACTTCACCGGTCAGCACCTGACACAATTCTCTGCCGCTCTCTCCAATAAGATAACGAAATAATCTGACCTTAGTGTTTTCCTCTGCCTCCGGCATTTCAAGTTTTGTGTATAATGTGAACTCGTCCTTCCATGTTCTCCATGACTTCGCCAGGTCTTTAGCATCGAGGCTTTATACCCTGCGTCTTCTCATTAAACTTGTATCTCGCAAATATCTTGTGCGATCTTGCAATGTCCACGGCTTTATTTAATTTTATCTCAGACCCGGCACTTAAAGTTTCTCTCGCACTTTCGCTGAGGGAGGGTTTCCGCAGTAGCTGCACTTATGAATATGCTAAGCACAGTCCTTCACCCGCGAATATTTACCTTATATGGGCAGGCACTCGATTACATGGGAGGCGTGATGATGCGAGACGCAACTCCGCCTCACACGGTGACTGAGCTGCAGGCTATGGCCGCATACAGTATATGGACGAAAGTAGATTCCAGTTATGACCGTTACGCATAGAATTTCGAAATGAAACCTGCCTAACTTTTGTAAATAAGCTGTAAGGATTTTTCAAATCATGGGAGGAGGGCTAGAATTGGCGGGCGGGGCTCTGTCGAGAGTATCCCATGGTCTTAGAGTTGGTGGGCTTTTTAAATTGCTGGTGAAGGACTGTGCTTATGTAAACGAAGATGAGATGGTCAGGGATAGAATAGTGTTTGGCACAAACTCAGCAAAAGTGCGAGAAAAACTTTTAAGTGCCGGGTCTGAGCTAACATTAAATAAAGCCGTGGACATCGCAAGATCACACGAGATAGCAAATCTTCGATGCATGTACTCCGAGCGGCTACATGAAGCATGGAGAAAAGAAGAGTGTTCTTCGTTCAACTTGCAGAGGAGCTTCGTCGTCGCTTCTTACAAGAAAAGGTGATGAATAAAGCAAAAGAGGATGCAACATCGACAAGCTTCTATTTCAAGACCGCCGCTTCCCCAGGAAAGCAAACTCAGTCAGTGTCAGGCATCTCTTCAGTATAATAGTAACCATAGCACAGAGAGAAGTGTGACATTGCAACAGGTACACATGTCCTAAATGTAGAAAGGACGGTCCATGGGGGTGTATGAACTGTTAACATTTGAATTTGATGATTGCATATAGCGCTGAACTTACCACTCTGTATTATTCTTTCCTCTGCATGTCCTGGAATACAAAAGAAACAGTACTGTGCACCAAAATGTGGACGCTGGCAAGATCGAAAAAAAAAAAAACACGATCGCTGATTAGAAGCGCAAGAAGCAGGCAAATGAATATGAATAATATGAATAATGTTGCATCAGTGCCACAATGTTTTCCAAAATGTACTATACAGGTCATAAAATGAGGTATTTGACATCATGGTGCATAGTTATTCAGCGTGAGCAGGAACACTCAATAAAACTGAATAAAAAAAAAATTCAAGTGACGGTGAGATACAAACAAGGCAGATTCACCAGCGTTTGTGTGTCAGCTTTTACACCTCCAGATCAGAGAATTTCCAGTTCCACTATCTCAAAACACCACTCACATCTACAGTTATTCCCAGTTTTAGATAAAAAGTAACCGCGTCAGATCTGGGGCGGGGGCATTGGACGTTATATTGTGATCGTGACTGAGAAGAGTGAAAAAAAAAACTGCTAACTTTTACAAGTCCTATAAATTTACACTGGCTGTTACAGACACAAATGAAATGTATGTTTTTATTGTATAATAGTAACAATAAGAGCAGCTCACTACTCAAAAAAGTAAATTTGCAGGGGAGCTGGTTTCAAACTCAAGACCTTTGGATTATAAGTCGACAGCTCTAACCACTGCACCCCGGAAGCTGTCGTATTGTAGTGGCCCTTTTTATGGAATTGTTTATTTGATTTTTGGCCATCAGCCTTTACATATTATATAGTTCATGTGTACATTTTGTGATTTTACTAAAACATTAAAAACATTTCTGTTTTAACGATTTGTTTACATAGAATGTTTAGACACAAAACGCACATCAAGTTATTTCCCCTTACAATTCTGAGTAGCTCACACCCAGATAATCAATCAAGGCAGGAGCTGGGAGAACGTCTTGGCCGTTCTGAGGCGATGGGGGGGGATGGTATAAGGCTGCTTGCTGCTTGGGTTTATCGACACATTTAGCAGACAAAAGAGGCTGACGGAGAGGTGCGAAGGGATTTAAGGTGGGCTGGAATTACGAGTTTTTTCGTTGGCTCTGGTAATTCTAGTGTTAATGTTATTTTGAATTTGCTTTTACCACCACACAGCCATGAACTGGACTAAGCTTGTTTTAAAACAGAAGTATTAAAGACTGTATTTTAAGTCAGAAAAAAAAAACCTCTTGCCCAGACGCTGTTTGTGAGGAGTTTGCACATTCTCCTTGCGTCTGTGTGGTTTTTCATGGAATACTTTGATGTTTTTCCCTACTCCTCAAAAATAACTTTGTTAGGTCAACTGGCAAGTCTAAATTGGTTCTCTGTACATTAGTGTGTCCTGAGATGGACTGTGGTGCTGTCCAATGTTAATTTCTAATTTCTGTCCAATGCTCCCAGGAGAGGTACTGGGTATGAACAAATCAAGCATGTTGGAAAAATACATGTTTGGGGTATTACAAATTTTGTGAATATATTGATTAGTCAGTCAGGTAACATAAAAGTCTCCCCCTCAACCATGTACGCTTTTCAAATCACTAACCATTGCACGACAGTGCTAAACAGTGGCTTGGATTAGAGTATAGACCTTTTTTTAATTTTGGTTCTCCATGAAAATATGATATGCAATTTTTTTCAGTCATCATTACCAAATCCATGGGGTAACATATTAGAAAATATTATTTTTGGGTGGAGTATTCCTTGAAATAGGTTGTTTCCTAAATTTCATGTGTGGTATTTACATTCATACAACTGTTATCTGTTATAGCAATTTCTGCTATTATTTTACTTTGCATACTACACTATTATAAACCTTTCATTTTATTCTCAGGGTTTAAAATTTTACTTTTACATTTACATATACTTATTTAGCTGAGACCTTTATCCAAGGTGACTTACAACATTTATAATGCATTTGGTTACATTTCTTTTGGTTTTCCAGTTGGAGCACAGGCAGGTCAAGTGACTTGCTCGGGGTCACACAAAGTCAGTAGCGAGATTTGAACCCACAACCTCTGGGTTTGAAATCCAAAGCCTTAACCACTAAGCCACAACAAACTTAAAATGGTGCATCAAGAAGAGATAAAATATATATACTGTATATATATATATATATATATATAAAAAACTTTAATGTGTGTGTGTTTGTGTGCGTCTGTGTATATACATATTTTTTGTCACACAGGTCACCTTCCAAGTTCTTCACAGGTAGCCGTTACCATCCCAAACTGAGAAGGGGCGCAGCCTCCACTAACTACCTAATCTCTTCTCTGTCCCACAGCACAGAAAGCCCACCTAGTGAGAGCAACTAACTCCGCCCCTTCTGATCACTGGGCTATAAATTCAAGGCTGTCATGGGGAAAAAGGTCACTTGAGGATTAAGTAATCAAGGAGAGGAGCATCAGATGTTAACAGATAGCGCTTTAAAGAAAAATGATTTGACTACCTGATTGCAGAGGGGCTTTATTTTATTTATATTATTATTAAATGCCATCATGTGTTACTTTTACTTGTATGTGTGTCAAGTTAAAGGGAACAGCCAGCTTGGCACCTCAAAGAGTTACAACTGTACCAGCCTATTATTCCTTGGACAATCAATCAATCTCGGGAAGGTGTCGGGGGGCTAGGTGGTCGTTGGGGGCTGCTGTCGTGATGCCCTTCGATCTTTTTAAAGCCTTTACAGCTGCTGTCCTTTTTCCTACTTTGTGTCTCTGCTGCTCGCGTTGTGATCGCTTCTCCATCGTCATAAATATACACCTGACCAAACTGTGTTTTCTTTGAAATTAAACTTGTCATTGCTTTAACTGTTGCGGGTCCACAGATTCTCATAGTGTAAGTTCCATTATTGTGTAAATCTACATTTTTGCATTGAATGATGTGCACTGAGACACCTGTGTGCTGCTTCCCTTTACACTACTATTTTTTTTTTTTGCCCATTCTCTTTTGTCTCGCGGTTCTTTTATTTGTCTTTCGTGACCTTAACATGAAGATCATATCGTCTACTAGTCATTCATTCCACAGGATTTCTAATTTATATATATATATATATATATATATATATATATATATATATATATATATATATATATATATATATATATACACACATATATACAGGGATTACTATAATATGTGTGTATGTATGTATATACATATACACATATATATATATACATATACACACACACACACACATATTATAGGAATCCCTCCTCGATCGCTGGGGTTGCGTTCCAGACCCCCCCGCGATAGGTGAAAAACCGCGAAGTAGAAACCATGTTTGTATGGTTATTTTTATATATTTTAAGCCCTTATAAACTCTCCCACACTGTTTATAAATATTCCCTGCACAGTTATACAGCATAATCCCTTTGTATTCTCTTTGATATTAGGTAAGATTCATTGAAATTATGTATGTAAACACACTGTTTATATACAGTAAAACCTAAATATTATTTTAAAGATATCAAGTGTCTCCGATATCACATATGTTACAGCCATTACGACAGACAGGCCACCAGCAATAAATACGTAAATGCAAGAAAAATTGTATACAGTAAATGTGTGTACAGTGACACTAAACGTACGTACATGTACTAAGTATTTGGATTGAAGAAGAATAATGGCGGTGCTACACAGTCGCCTGAAGAGGCTCCTTTAGAAGGGCTCTCCTTTGTTGTGCAGTAATTAAAAATTAAACTCATCGTGGAGTTATATAGTAGAAAATTAATTATGGTTACTCACCAACAATGACACGATGACTTGTCCGATAACGATATGTATGTATGTATGTATATATATTATATATATATATATATATATATATATATATATATATATATATACACATACACACATATACATATACACACATATACATATATAATATATATATACTAGCAAAATACCTGCGCCGAGAGTGGAGAAGTAGTGTGTTAAAGAAGTTATGAAAAGAAAAGGAAACATTTTAAAAATAACGTAACATGATTGTCAATGTAATTGTTTATGGTTATATATATATATATATATATATATATATATATATATATATATATATATATATATATATATATATACATATACACACACACACACATATATATAAAATATCTATACTAATAAAAGGCAAAGCCCTCACTCACTCACTCACTCACTCACTCACTCATCACTAATTCTCCAACTTCCCGTGTGGGTGGAAGGCTGAAATTTGGCAGGTTCATTCCTTACAGCTTCCTTACAAAAGTTGGGCAGGTTTCATTTCGAAATTCTACGCGTAATGGTCATAACTGGAAGCTGTTTTTCTCCATTTACTGTAATGGAGATGAGCTTGAACGCCGTGGGGGCGGAGTTTCGTGTGACATCATCACGCCTCCCACGTAATCACGCAGTACATAGAAAACCAGAAAGACCTCCAAAAAGCGCTGAAGAAAACATGCATTACAGTAATCCCTCCTCGATCGCGGGGGTTGCGTTCCAGACCCCCCCGCGATAGGTGAAAATCCGCGAAGTAGAAACCATATGTTTGTGTGGTTATTTTTATATATTTTAAGCCCTTATAAACTCTCCCACCCTGTTAACATTATTAGAGCCCTCTAGACATGAAATAACACCCTTTAGTCAAGCGTTTAAACTGTGCTCCATGACAAGACAGAGATGACAGTTCTTTCTCACAATTAAAAGAAAGCAAACATATCTTATCTTCAAAGGAGCCGTCATAAAGGAGCGTCAGGAGCAGAGAATGTCAGAGAGAGCGCAAAGAAAAAGCAAACAATCAAAAAATCAATACATGCTTTTAAGTATACAGAAGCACCGCGATAAAGCGGCATTTTGTAGAGGAGCGTCTGTGTCCTCTGTGCAAACAGCCCCTCTGCTCACACCCCTCCGTCAGGCAGAGAGAGCGAAAGATAGAGAGAAGCAAACAAGCACAGCGCAGGAAGCATATCTTATAGCATTGAGGAGTTTTAGTTAATATGCAATACATGCTCTGATTGGGTAGCTTCTAAGCCATCCGCCAATAGCGTCCCTTGTATGAAATCAACTGGGCAATCAAACTGAGGAAGCATGTACCATAAATTAAAAGGCCCATTGTCCGCAGAAAGCGGCGAACCAGTGAAAAATCTGGGATATATATTTAGATGTGCTTACATTTAAAATCCGCGATAGAGTGAAACCGCAAAAGTCAAAGCGCGATATAGCGATGGATTACTGTATATAATTGAGAAGGCAGCGAAACAATAAGAAGCGAGCGAGTGACATATACAACCATATTCATGAGTTCTGCTACTGAAACAAAGCACGATGTAAACCTACACTTTAAATTAAGTTCATAGACAGGCTGCTGCTGGCGTTTGTAATTTAGTGCCTACCCATATAAGGCCGTCCGTCAGCGGCAATCCAATAGCAAACTCCCACTAAATATTCACGGGTGAAGGACTGTGCTTATGCAGAGGAAGATGAGATGGTCAGGGTGGTGTTTGGCACAAACTCAGCGAAACTGCGAGAGAAAGTTTTAAGTTCCAGGACTAAGGTAACATTAAATACAGCCATGGACATAGCACGAGATGGCACCAGCACAGCTGGGAACCTTCGATGCATGTACATTGAGCTGCTCACGTGAACTGGACGCAGTGCACAGATAAAAGCAACAGTTCCAAAGAGTGCTGAACAAAACCGAATTACACAATTGAAAAGGCAGCAAAAATATGAAGCGTCTGATACATACAAGCATATTCATAAATTCAGCTACTGCGGAAACAAAGCACACGGTGGAAAAAGTCAATGTCCCGCTAAAGGAAGACAGTGTAAAAAAAAAACCTGTGCATGCAGTGTGTCAGGTCTCAGATAAAGAAGAAGACGAGCTGTTTATTGATGCAGTAAGAAACGAATCGATGAATGAAACCTGTCATCTTTACAACGATTGACAAACACGGAATGTAACTTGAACACAACACATCCTACAAATACGAACCTGATTGAAAGAAATAATGATAATCAAACCCTTGATGACAGCAACACTCAGTAACACTCACAAAACAAATACTGTATATTGACAGTCATGTTACGTTATTTTTAAAATGTTCCCTTTTCTTTTCTAGCTTTTTTAACACACTACTTCTCCGCTGCGATACGCGGGTATATATATATATGTATATATATATATATATATATATATCGATCTACATACTCGAATAATGGATACTTTATTAGCCATCAATGATTGTTTTGGTAAAGCCATACTCAGTGTATTCATTAGATGAACGGTAAAAAAGTAAGAGCGAGGGAGGATGACTTATTGAGGCATGCAGGCTGTAGTGCGCGTCAACTCTATCTGAATTGCGCGATCACATTTGAAAAATTATATCTTTTCAAGTTCTATTTAGTCCATATGTATCAAACTCAAGGGCAGCCCGTGGCCCACATCCGCCCAGCGCCGTAATTATATCCGCCCATTGAGATCATTTTATATACTGTACTAGCAGAATACCCGCGCTTCGCAGCGGAGAAGTAGTGTGTTAAAGAAGGTACGAAAAAGAAAAGGAAACATTTTGAAAATAACGTAACATGATTCTCAATGTAATTGTTTTGTGTATTTGGTGGCAGCGTCACAAAGTTATTTTCGTCTAGCTGCATCAGAAAATGTACCACGACGTCTGACATGCCTCCTTTTTACTGTTTTATCACAGCTTGGATTGTTGCTGTCATATATATATATATATATATATATATATATATACACACACACATACACATACATACACACATATATATATATATATATATACATATATATATATACACATATATATACTTGTGTGTATGTTTGTATGTGTCTATATGTGTGTGTATAGCTTTGGTCACTGATTGCAAGGGAAAAATAATAAAATGTAGTCTATAAGTTATTAAACAGTAAAACATTAACGTTTTAAGAAGTACAGGTACATTGAGCACTACTGGAGTGGTTGGGTAAACTACATTTTAAAGACTGTGTAACACAACAGGTAAGTAACTAACAGCAGCTAAAATGTATATGGATCATCTCTCGGTAGTAGATCCCTTTTGAAAGGCGCTACACGACGGCTGTGGTATAGAAATTACATTTTCTATGTGAACTTTCAAATTTGTGCCTCTGGTAATGTGCCTTACCGCAATTAAAGAAAATTATTTTTGTGTCCTTTGCAATGTTAAGAGAGAAAGGCTTTGGTTTGGGATAAAAGGAAAAAAGGTGTAAAGAAAGGAAAGTTGCCTTTCCTTTTATATAGTATAGAGATGTGTTCGCTGACGATATGAGCATCTTCTGGGGACAGTCGCGGTGTGTCTTGTGTAGACTGGTGAGACGTCCCGCCATTAATCAGCTGTGATGGCACTGTCAGTCTTCCACTCCTGTGCGTATCTTCATAATCCGAGCTGAGGACCTCATAATCGTATACGTGCAAAAGAAAGTGTGAATCGCCTTAATATTATTTTGCCGTGGTGTAGAAAAGGGGTCCCGTGTTTGCACTTGTCTGGGCTATAGCGCAGGGGAGGAAGAAAAAATTAAAAGTGCTCACTTTGACTTAAGGCAGAAGCGCAGTCAGCGTCTCAAAGGCCGGCACAGCTACGCGCGCGCTGGCTGCTCGACTTTGCTGGGCAGGAGACCCCTTTTGTACACACGTTCATGATATCAAAAGTCTAAGCGTTCTTTGGAGGTAATTCATATATTATATATATAGCAAAATACCCGCTACCGCAGCGGAGAAGTAGTGTGTTAAAGAAGTAATGAAAAGAAAAGGAAACCTTTTAATAATAACGTAACATGATTGACATTGTCATGAGTGTTGCTGTCATATAAATGCCTGCCTAAATAAGTCACCCTCGCTTTGCTCTTACTTTTTTACCGTTCATTTAATCATGGCTAGTGGCGGAAAACTTATAAAATGGAAGGAGGATGGCTTTACCAAAACAAATATTGATGGCGAATCGATTATTCATAAAGCTTGAATTGGTGATCTGTTTTTCTGTGTTAACCTCATATTTTTCATACTTCTTCTCAAACTAAGGTGGTGCGAGGGTAAAATGAATCGGGATACGGTGATCAATGTAATCGGTGTACCAGGAAATCATGCATTGACAAAAGCTCCCTTTGCTTGTAATGCAAAGTGTGATTAAATGCATTATTTTTAACGCGTTAAGGAGCACATGCATCGAAGCTTCTCAGCTGTGCTTGTGCTAAGAACGAAATGAGATGAATGGGAGGGGTGATGATGACGTGACTCCCCACCGCCTTAACTGTCAATCCCCACAAACACAGTCTCGGAATTTGCATAAGCACACCCCTTCACCTACAATTTTAACTTAGTTACAAAGTGATCAAAACTCTCGTTTATATCCTCGTCCTCTCATTAAACTTGTATCCCGCATTCCGTGGGCATGTGAAACGCCAGCGGTAGCCTGTCTATGAACTTAATTTAAAGTTTAGGTTTGCACCTTGCTTTCTTTCCGAGGTAGCAGGACTCATGAATATGGTAGTATATGTCACTCGCCGCTTCTTATTGTTTTTCGCTGCCTTCTCAATTATATAATGCAAGTTTTCTTAAGCGCTTTTGGAGGTCTTCCTGATTTTCTACGCACTGCGTTGACAGTCAGTTTACGTGATTACGTGGGAGGCGTGATGATGTCACATGAAACTCCGCCCCCCACGTCTTTCCAGCTAAACTCTATTACAGTTAATGGAGAAAATACCTTCCAGTTATGACCATTAGGCGAGAATTTGAAATGAAACCTGCCCAACTTTTGTAAGTAAGCTGTAAGGAATGAGCCTGCCAAATTTCAGCCTTCTACCTACACGGGAAGTTGGAGAATTAGTGATGAGTCAGTGAGTGAGTGAGTGAGTGAGTGAGTGAGTGAGGGCTTTGCCTTTTATTAGTATAGATTATTGTTATTAATGGCCCGGGTATATGAAGCGCTGGTAACACAATAAACTACAGATCCCATAATGCAGCGCTTCAGCTGCCTTGCCGAACACTTACCGCGTTAATCAAGTCTAGCTTATGATGCTGCAAGTTATTGCGAAGCTAGCTCACACAATGCTGAAGAGAAAAGTTGATTCTGAAAATAGAGCCTTTAAAAACCGATGGGAGGCTGAGTATATGTTTACTGAACCCGTGTGTCTCATTTGTGGAGCTAATGTGGCTGTAATTACAGAATTTAATCTAAGACGGCACTATGAGACAAAACATCAGGGTAACCTGAATGCAATGCAGAAGATACAGAAAGCAGAAGAATTAAATAAGAATCTGACACTTCAGTGGACGTTTTTACCCGTGCACAATCACAAAGTGATTTCAAGTGAAGCTGCTTTTATGGGAGACACAAATGCACCAGTGCAACTTGCCCCACTTTCCCTGTTGCCAAGTAATGTTGAACCAAGTCGTCACTACGGTGTTCCCAAAATACGCACTTTGCTGATAAACTGAGCGCACTGAGTTTGCACGGCGCTTTGGTGACTTTGAAGAACAAAAAAAGTCTGTCTACATACGGCTCGAACCTTGTGCATGTTTGGTAGCTCATATCTGTGTGAGAAGCTCTTCTCAGTGATAAAGACTAACAAAACAGCACACAGGAGTCGCCTCACTGATGAGCACCTGCAATCCATCCCGAGAATCTCCACAACACAGAACCTCACACCAAACAGAAACTTGTTGCCAAAAAGGATGCCAGGCGTCCAGCTCTAAAATGACATAAGAGCAAAGACAACTGAATGATTTGATTTGTTATTGCTGAAAGGAACACATTTTATTTATATTTCCAGGTTTTGTTATGCAGCATGTTCATATTTGAATTTGTATAATTTTGACAGGATATATTTTTATGGAGAGCAAAATCTTTTGGGATATTTAAAATCTAAGTTTATTTTTATATAAAATTACATAAGAGTAAAGAAATTTGAATGTTTGTTCTTTTAACGTTTACTTTATTTCTAACTTGTATAATTTAGACAGGATATATTTTTATGGAGAGTAAAATATTATAAGTTGTTTAAGGTTTGAGTTGATTTATTCACGAATAATATTCCTGTCTGTTTTTACCATTCCTACCAAAGATATTTCTGACGACTAAATAAAAATTCCTTCTATTTAAAATTTAAATAGAACTTGAACAAATACGATAGTTAATAATATCCACGCAGACTTGCACGTAAGAGCGGGAGTTATCCGTTTTAATAAGCAGCGTATTGCACTGATACAAAATAGCTGTGTGTGTATATATGTAGATATGTATGTATATGTATATATATGTTTATATATGTGTGTGTGTATGTATATATATATATGTATTTGTGTGTATATATATGTGTATATGTATAGATATGTATATATATATATGTTTATGTGTAAATATATATATTTATATATATATATATATATATATATATATATATATATATATATATGACAGCAACACTCATCACTCACAACAGTGACAAAACAATTACATTGACAATCATGTTACGTTATTTTCAAAATGTTTCCTTTTCTTTTTCATTGCTTCTTTAACACACTTCTTCTCCGCTGCGAAGCGCAGGTATTTTGCTAGTATATATATATACACACACACACACGTATACATATACATACATACATTGTGTGTGTAGCTTAAAACGCCATAAATTTTTTAGACATGATGTAAAGTGAGAACTTGTATGCTGGCCTTAGCATTTGTCCTGAAGCACTTGCAAATTACTACAAAACCCTATGCTAAATAAATAAGCATAATGTATAAATCTGGGCAGTTAACGATAGAGAAACTCTCCTGAGGTGATATAGTGGTTTCAGGGCTTTCTTACAAGTACTGTTATTTATAATTCAGTATCTTGCTTGTGCATTTCAGAAAACCATTTAATTTAATTGATTATTTTTACTGTGCATCTCTCCCCTCAAAGATTACAGACATCTTGAGATTGCACTCATCACTTTAAATCACAATATTTAAAGTGTTAACTGGAAAGCAAGTCAAGATAGTAAAATACGTACATACAGAAACAGACAAACAAATAAAGGCACATGATAATTATTGCATGCATTTTTATTACTATTTAATTTAATATTGTTTTTTGTATCAGTATAACTGCTGCTGGAGTAAGTGAATTTCCCCTTGGGATTAATAAAGTATCTATCTATCTATCTATCTATAAGCAGGTGCAAGGGGAAATTCACTGCACTTAGGCAAAGTGCTTAGTCATTTCCACAATTATAAGTATGTAATATTTGCTTTTATTTCTAAAGAGAAAGGAAAAAAAAAAAAAAACTAAAAAAAAGTTTTAAATCGCAAACAAAAGTGGAAGGATTGGTAAGGAGGAGAAATTTTTACACTGTTAAGTACTCTGACATGTAGAAACAGCTAAACCAGGGGTCCACAATCATGAATCAGTCCTTACTGATAATGAAAACTTGGTATTTAACTATATGCCTGGTTAGTACTTACTACTGTTTAATCACATTGACTGCACAATTCGAAAAGAACATTTCACAGTATAATGGCAAATCTGCCCCAGGTTGCTGTTAACACACAGCCATATGCTTTATGGGTTCAAAATTTAACAGTCCTTCATAATTGCTGTTTAACGGATTCATAAACATTTATCTTCAAAAAGGAACACTTTGTTTAACAACAGAGAAAATAATGCAAGGTTAAATTTCCTAGAGGTATATATTTTTATTCATTATTTATGTGAGAATTTCTTTTAATGTTAAGTGAATGTATTTGTTGGAAAGTCTAAGGGTGGGTGATATAACCAAAATTATTTATTACTGAATGATATTTACATAATTTTAAATAGTTTCAGGGAGTTGTACCATGTTAGCCATTATGAATGTAGTAACAAGTCAAGTAAAATGACACCTTTTATTGGCTAACCAATAGCCAATAAAATGTGTCATTTTACTTGACTTGTACTACATTCATAATTTTCAATGAAAATGACATATCTCACTGTTTCTAACAAATATGGGTCTGCTCAGGTCCCCCTTGGAGATAAATGAGAGTACAATGGGTCTACATGCAACAATTTATTTCCAGTGTGGAAATTAAAGTAATCTGGTATATACTACCAAAATACAAATTTGGTATTTCAGTACTGGTACATCATGCTGCACTAGCTCTGGTCTCTGAATATTAAAATGATGAGCTGGGAGAGGGAATGGAATGTTTGAGCATCCCACTTGGAGTCTCAAGATCACTGATATACAAATATTTTGGTGCAGAGGTTGGGGGGTTTGGTTGCCTTGGGGGTTTGACATCAATGACATATGCACATTGAAATGAGGAGCAGGATGGTGGGGGGTGTCCTCCTTGGAGATCACAGCACGTTCTTATTCATATACTCCCCTCAAGGAGCGCAAGGGTGGTCACAGCATGAGGTGCCTGTATGTGACCACATTAACTTCCAATGTCAAAATTAGCAGAATACTGGTATAATACGATTTTAAAAATTTGATTGTTAGATTCTTTTTTAGTATTGATTTAGTGTGCAATACAACATGGCATAAACCTAGAAATCTAAAAATGGTCTTCTGCCTTCTGAATTTACATGAAAATTATTCTTGGGAGTCTTTTATAAACTTTAAAGCAAACAACATTTATTTTTACTATGTTTGAACAGTAAGTAAACTACAAATAAACAAATGAAACAGAACGAATTTACCAAATAATATTTTCAGCAGTGCAAAATTCACTTAAAATGTAAAAGTAAGCAGCCATCATCTAAGTGTGCCAAGCGTCTGAAAGAAGCGAAGCTGTCAGTATACAAGATACACAGCCAGCAACAGTTTGACAGGTGGAAAGGAAAACACACAAAAGATAAGCATATTGTGGATAGAACAAACTGCTTATACAGAGAGGAGCATACATCAAACTGATGCTAGCTGTGTACTTTGTTTTTCACAGTGTTTGAAAACATTACAATGCACAGCCAAAAGCAAGAAAAAATGTTGGCTTTCTTTGCCTCTGCATGCATCTGCACTTAAAATGTTATGATTCAATATGAATGAGTGTATGTAGGTGATTCAAGGCGTGGGTATTTCGATATAATCACCTCATTTGTGGCCAAATACCACGTTTCATTAGTTCCTCCATGTTTACCGAAAAAAAGTTCTACAAGTGAGCGATCTCTGTGGTTTTTAATTTTTGTCCACCTCCCCGACTCACCCACAGCTCACTTCCTCCACAACATGCCCCCCTTGTGTGTTCTCCTTTCTCCATGTCAAACTGATTCTGGTGGTGTAGTTTGTATTCCAAGTGTGCAAAAACATTCCAGTGCAATCTGAGGTGAGTGTATATATTTTTATAGCTAAATGAAATTAAGTTTTTGGATTAGTGTATGATATTTTTATTCCGTGTACTGAAAAACATGACTGATTTTTTCCTGTGATTATTATAAAGCGGTCTGTAAGAGAGTGATAGAGCAATAAATATCTGAGTAGCAAATACCATATGGGTGAGTGTGTGTATATGATTCAATGCAAGCACCAGTATTTCAACATAGCTGAACTCAAATCTTATATTTTTTCCCTCTCATTCATGGCAAAGTACCACATTCCATCCATTCTTCCATTTTCACAAATAAAGCATACTGATCATTGTTCACTTTCTTTTTCCATCTCTACAGTTGTAGCTTCTAATGCTGCATTGTGCCAGAAGGCAATGGAACACCCACTCCCCACTATCTGTGTCACCTTTGCAGTAGCACAGGTGGCATCCTGATGTGCTAAACTGAAGTATAAAATTATATTAAAATATTTCTCATGGTTGACAGATTTCTGCTGGTGTTTTGTTTTTGCTGGCGTACTGCTCACTACTATCAGAAACTATTTTGTTACATTACTGAATCTGATCTCATCACCTAAGCATGTCATATTACAAGACTAAAATTCTCAGGATATGTTAAATTACATGACTGCTTAACAACTTTCTAGCACAGTTTCTCATTTCCAAGGTATCATAAGTTTATCCTTTTTTATGGCATCCAATAATGGGCCACCTGACAGAGCCGGGGCCCATGTACAGGTTTTATAGTTATGGTGAGTTCAGGCACAAGCTCTGCCTTGTTTTTCTTTTTGTTGGTCAAGACTGAAAACACCTGTGTTCTGTATTCCTCATAGCTGTATTTTACTTCCAGGCGAGCACTCATTGGTTATCAGCCCTCACATGCACACACGTCTGTCCTTACGACTTAAGAAAAAAATCAAACTTGTTTTGATTATTTTGGGATAAGTCCCAGACTGATTCAACTTAGTCACTAAGGGTGTCAAACTACATGACTGGAGAGTATACCACGACTGCTTCCAACTCACTAAGATTATGTGAGTGAAGTTTGTAACTGCAAATCGCAGGAGAGGTTGTGTAATGTTGGCATGGCCTTTACGCATACAACTAACTTCATCAACCGCACCATAAAAACTACATCCATTGCTGTGAAGTATTAAGTGATGCCTACAGAACTCACACCATGTTTCACTAAGCTGTTGTGTGAAATCAATATAACCTGTGTCCGAGATTATATCAAATGGTTGAATATCCTAACAACTGAAATTCATACTTTGTATAAAAGAAACTTAATTTGTCCATTAACAATGGTGCATAATGAATGACAACTTGTGTCTAGTTTTAAAAATCCATCAAACAAAGGAATTGCAATTTTCTCTCTCTCAAATTTGATGATGGAAAATACCTATAATGTGTCTGTGTTTCTTTTTTTGTTATTTGAATGCTTTTCGAATCATGATCTTTTAAGAACATGTTCAATGCTGCAGTACTGTTTTTTGCTGGCTAAACACAAATGAAGATTTTTACTAATCTACACCTTTGGGCTGGATCCTTACTGGCTGCTGTGTTGTACCTTAAAAGCAAGTACCTATTTATGCTGCCATTGGCTTTTTAAAAGATGTAAATTATTTTAGGCTTTCATCATTTCTTATTCACCTACATCACTAAAATTACTTATCACTGTTACAAGAATTAATTGCCACAGGAATGCTGGTCTATACTTCAGTCCACATATGCTTTATAGTTATAAAGTCAGAAGTACCTGACAGAATTTCTCAACATTTCAACGAGACTTCTCAGAGACAAATAAGCACCCAAACAATCTGACGGCTGAAATTTAATACATGCTTTTGTTGGCTAACTAGCTAGGAACAGAACACAAGTAAAGCTTACAAGCTGTAGATTTTGGGTGAGTAGAAGACAAGCCTACTCACATTCAGTCACAATGAACCATACAGAAAGAAGAATGAAGAAAAAGTGATATTCTATTAAAAACTTTTTTGACAAAAAAGATGCACTGTGTCCTGTTATAAGGTCACACAAAAGCTAGAAACTGTTGGTAAACAAGTGTTTCTAGTTACAAAACTTTAAAGTTAGAAAGTTTTGAAGAAGTTACGATTCTAGGTTAGTTTTCAATACATAACTATATTTAAAAAGGCACTATATAATTAAATTTCATCATGCAGCATATGAGCCTTTTTACTATTGCTGAGGATAAAGATTTAAGCACAGGAATATCACAGCACTTCTTTCCATTTAATTTATTCATGTGTCATTATTTTAATTCATTTGTCTAAAATAAAGTTCCAGTATTGGTGGAATCTTCCAATTGTTTGTATTTTGTATTATAATTGAAATTAATACTTCAAGTGTACATGTATCCATCATTTTCTGTATATTGCAATAATTTCCATTATCATTAAAAATAACTTTTTTAATTGCCCTATTTACTTTTGCTCATGTCACCCTCCTCCAAGTCTCAACAATCATGTTAAAGAAAATTGAAGAAGTACCAAGACTGTGTACACTAGTAGTGAACACCTATAGCATATAATACATATTTCTATACAAAAAAAGGATGTTTCAAAATGCAGGCAGGTATGACTATTCAAGAGTTTAAGATCTTAGACAACAATTCAGCACAAAATGGGGCCACAATAAAACAGTGTAAACCATCAAGATCAATCTTAGACTCACAATATCACTTCCATATATTAAAGTACACATTATGTAACTTCCTAAACAACTCATAAGTTTTCGATAATTTAATTTCTCCCTATAAAAAAAAATTGAACAACTTTAAGTCTAGTACATTTTTTCTACTACAACATTTCAAACACAACTGACCTTATAACCAAAGTGACATGGTTGCAATTTGGGTCACAGTAAAAACGTTCAATCATTTCGCTGACATCATCTCGAAGGCTCTCCCACCACCGAGTCCCTTTTCTGCGCAGCTGCCAATGATATGGCAATACCGTGTGGTGTTGTGGACACTGACTGGCATGCCAACACAAACTGCTCAGAAAATAAGGGCAGATAGAGATGCCATCCTCCTGATGAGTGTGATACCGTAGCTGCTCTAAAAGTTCAACAACATTGTCTACCAACATATTATCCTCCTGATTAAACATGTCTGTGCCACTCCCAGAGCTGCTCTCTGCCTCATTTACTTCTAGTTCCATCAGATCACCTCTATCCAAAAGTGGAGGCTGCTGTGAAGGGGCCACTCCATCAGTTCCAGTTTGAGGCAATGTCTGCATGTCCCCTAAGCAATCATTTCCAGGAATGTCTGTCTGTGTTATGGCAGATGACTTTAAAGGCTGCCCATTTGCTGTCCCTTTTCCACGTCGATGGATTCTGTTCAGTAAGTGCAGTCGGGCTAGTTTCTTGTTCTGTTGTCTCAACTTTCTTTGCTTCAAGAAGTTAGAATTTCTTACTTTTCCAAACCTTTTATGTTTGATCACTTTTCTCTTTCTGGCTACTGCACATTGGCAATGAAGTGGCTGGACAGCTGCAGTGGTAGCACCACCTGAGGAAATAGGGACAAGGGCAGCAGCAGTAGAAGTGGCAGAAGCAGCTTCACAATTCATGTCCATCATCTCACTGTAGGCAAAAAGAAAAAAGAAAAATTAATGAAAATGATAAATTTTATTTTTTGTAGGTGCCTTTCTAAACACTCAAGGACACAGAACAATAGATAAAACACACATTATAAACAAAACAAAAAATACAAAAATTAAAATCACACAGAGCAATTATAATCAAAGAGAAAAAGCAGTCTTAAACAGATGAATTTTAAGTTTAGATTTGAAAAGTGAGAATGAATCAATATTTCTAAGCTTGGATGGTAATGAGTTCCAAAGCTGGGGAGCTGAGCAACTGAATGCTGTAAGACGAACGAAGGGGATAGTCAAGTGGATGGAAGAAGGGGATCTAAGAGTATGGGAGGAAATGGCAACATGCAGGAGGTTGGACAGATATGGAGGGGCAAGGTTGTGAATAGCCTTAAAAGTTAACAGAAGAATTTTGAACTGAATGCAGAACTTAACTGGAAGCCAGTGAAGCTGCTACTAAACAGGAGTGATATGGTGAGTAGAGGGGGTTCTAGTAATGATGCGGGCAGCTGAATTCTGGACCAGTTGAAGCTTATAAAGAGATTTGCGAGAAAGACCAAAGAAAAGGGAATTGCAATAATCCAGACGAGAAGTGACAAGGCTATGAACAAGGATAGCAGTTGTATGGGGAGTGAAGGAGGGGCAAATATGATTTATGTTACGCAGGTGGAAATATGCAGTCCGGGAGATGTTATTGATGTGGGACTGAAAAGATAGAGTTCTATCAAGGATGACACCCAGACTTTTAACCTATGGGGAAGGGAAAACAGAGGAATTATCAATAACAAAAGAAAAATGACCAGTTTTGGATATTGATGATTATGTACCAATGAAGAGAACCATCACTATTTAATTTAAGAAAATTTGAACAAAACATTTAATTTCTGCTATGCAGTCAGTAAATGGGGAAGGTGGAAAGGGAAAAAGTAGGGTTGTTAGTGAGGTAAAGCTGGGTGTCATCAGTGTAACAGTAGAAGTTAATGTTATATTTACGAAAGATATTGTCGAGGGGAAGGAGGTAAAAAATGAAAAGGAGGGGCTCCAGGAGAGAGCCCAGGGGCACACCTGAAACATCAGTGGTGGGTAGGGAAGTAAAAGTGAATGAACTGAGTGTGGCCTAAAAGATAGGATCTGAACCAATGTAGTGGAGTGTGGGTAATGCCAATCGAAGATAAGCTATTGAGAAGAGTAGTGTGACAAATAGTGTCAAAGGCCGCACTCAGATCAAGGAGGATGAGAATAGTGATTAAACCAGAAGCAGCTGCCATAAGGAGGTTGTTAGTAATTAGCCATCATGTTCTGGTGACACTCTCCCAAAAATGAAAACTAAAATCAGAAATCAATAATCAACATCTATATAATCGTAAGAGTTTTTTTATAAACAGCATTGGTATTGCACTGTTAGTAATACTTTTTTATCATCTTGTCCTATGAAACAATACCAATATCTCATCCAACCAGTTTAATCTAATTATTTTGTTTACATTTCAAACCTTGGAAGTGACAAAGATAATTTGAACCAATACGTCATATACAACTGATCAGTTTTAAAACACTGATAAAAAAAACACTTTGTGGTGGACACTAAGTGGGGAATATATTTTAACTCAAGAAAATTATGCAGCAAGAGGAACCTGCAATTTTGAAAGATATGTTCTTTGTACACGCTATCTTAAAAGCACATTTCAGCACTCACTTTTTCCATATTGTAAGAATATTTCTGTGTGGGATTTTGACATGTTAGATAGGAAATATCTCTGAGTCATACATTCCTTATCACAGAGTCCCATCCAAAAGGAATACTAAATACAGTTTATTTTTTGTATATCCCAAAAATCACACAAGAAGTGCCACAATCGGCTTTAACAGGTCCTGCCTCTTGACAGCCCCCCAGCCTTGACTCTCTAAGAAGACAAGACAAAACTCCCAAAAAACCCATGTAGGGGAAAAAATGGAAGAAACCTTGGGAAAGGCAGTTCAAAGAGAGAACCCTTTCCAGGTAGGTTGGGCATGCAGTGGGTGTCAAAAAGAAGGGGGTCAATACAACACAATACAATACACAGAACAAATCCTCAATACAGTATAAAAATAAAAATTTTAGAAGTACGCAGTATAATTTAACAGTAGATGATATCACATAATATGATTTGGATAAATGAGTAATAAAATAAAAATGATGACATCTCACTTTTTAAATACTAATTAATTTAGGTCAGAACTTTTAATACCGCCTCTCGGTACTTTTTAGGGATAGTCTTTATTGACATTGTGATCTTTTCCCCGTTTCTCTTAGATATAATGCTCTAGCTTTACCATCTTGAGGAATAGCAATGGATTACATCTGAATTACTATTTTCCCTCAAACATAAAATGCATAAACAGCTTATTGACTAATTTAGTTAATATGTTTTCTGAAAAATTGATGCCTTCAATTATGCAAAGGGGAAATATTTTTCTTCATGTTCTGTAATATATGAAAATGTTTTAAAACCTCCAGTTAAAGTAGCTCAATTCACAAAACTTTGTATATAATTGTTGAAAAAAAAAAAAATCTTACATTAACCTTTGACAAATTCAAAAATCGGAAGTAGTCTCCCCTAGACTTTCTCGTATACTCAGATATGGGGATGGATATTTGAGGAGTAAACTGCAAGACAATGATTATATTTTTATATTATGTACATTTAAAGAACCATCAACAACAAATCAAATCAAATTAATAATACATTGAACAATTATTATAGAAGTTAAATAAATCGTACTCTGCAGCTGCATTAACAAAAGGTAAAGTTCCACTTCCGGTTAATGGAAATAGCCCAAAAGTGGATAGAAATCTACATTTTGTACCTAATACCTGTATGCAAAATTTGGTTGACCTAAGTGAAAGCATACTCAAATTATCATGTTTACATACAGAGAAACACACTGACAGACACACAGACAATACATGATTCCAAAAATGGTATTTTCGGACTCGGGGAGGTATAAACCGTTGAGATTCAACAAAATAATGACATGGAATTTTTGGAGGATTCCAATACTTTCCCTATACTTCACATCCGAGAAAGTCAGGGAGGTCTAAAAAGACTAGATTCATCAAAATCTTGACATTGAACTTTTGGATAATTTCAATACTTTCCCTATACTTCATATATGAGAAAGTAAAAATCTAAGAAAACAAAATGGTTCTACAAGGTACAGTATGGAAGTAACTGGTTTATTTGAAAGCATAATTACTGGACTTAAGCAATCCAGGGTTCAGGTTCTAGAAGGAGATGTGGGCAAAGCTAATGCCCTGAACCAATTTTTTAATAGATTTTTCCTCTCATTGCTTCCTTCCGAAGACCAGCCCCCCTCTCTACATCAACATCCTCTACCAATTCAACTGGAATGGCTAGTGATGAGTCCACACTTGACCATCAGTAAGGACAAAACAATGAAGTAGCTAAATGCAGGAAAATCAGCAGGTCCAAAAGGAGATAGGGGAGTCCTTGAGTTTTTAACGCTTGTACTGGCCAACTCTTTGGTATCTTCTGTCTCCTGTTCAATTTGTAATTAAAGATGAAAAAAGTGCTGCTGCTGAGGAATACATCCTGCATTAGCCTATGGTGCCCTGGATAATGGACCATCTGTCAGGAAGACCACAGTTTGTGTGACTCAAGGACACTGTCTCTGATATGTAGGTAAGCAACACTGGAGCATCACAAGAAACTCTCCGGTCTCCTTTTCTCTTTGCACATCAGACTATAAATATAACACCAGGTCATGTCACTCACAAAAATTCTCTGAGGACTCTGCATATATGGAATATATGGATAAGGGGGATGATGAAAGAGAGTATAGGAGTGAAGTGAGAACTTTGTTTCTTGGTGTAGAAAGAATTATCTTTAAACAAATATTAGCAAAACCAAGGCACTGCTTATTATCTTTCGCCGTACCAAAAGCCTCTATATCCATGGCACTATCCAGGTAGTATATGTAGAGGTGCTGCACTCCTACAAGTACTTGGGGGTCTACATCAATGACACAGAAGAACTACCTAAGAAAGGGCAGAGCAGGGTCTTTTTCTTAAGAGACTGCATTCCCTTAATTTGGGTAGCGACACTCTTCACATCTTCTACAACTCTGTGATTTTCTACATTGTGGTGGGCTGGGCTGGTAACATCACTTCAAAAGAGGCCCACCAAATCAATAAACTAATTAAGGCTTAGTTATGGGATGCACTCTTGACCTGGTGGAAGTAGTGGCAATAGAGAGAAAAACTGAGTGCCATTATGAACAATGCTCCTCTCCTTTATACTAACAGCAATGCTGCCTCATTATACCTCACTGGAACGGAGACTACCAAGTCAGAAGTTTTCTTTTCTTTTAGTCATTCTATTTTTTGTGTGGGTGTGTGCTTATTTATGTATTTAATGAGCTTCTGTAAAAAGCCAATTAAAATTCTAGCTAACCGA
Organism: Polypterus senegalus; assembly: GCF_016835505.1. NCBI lineage: Eukaryota > Metazoa > Chordata > Cladistia > Polypteriformes > Polypteridae > Polypterus > Polypterus senegalus. The sequence goes on along the minus strand of NC_053156.1, from coordinate 46,177,129 downwards.
AACGTTCACACTCAACCTTAAAATTGATTACCATCCAGACAACAAATGATTTAAAAAAAATTTAAATATCCAAATACCAAAAACCAGCAAACCAAACAATTCACTTGTAAAAACAGAAAGGTGGTACAATGACTACCAATATGAAAGTTGCCAAAATGACCAACAGATGAAGAGATGAAAGCTACTGGTCAAGCATTCAAACATGATCACTGCACTCAGAATAAAATAGCTTTAACTAAAAAATAAAAGCATATTCTGGTACATCCAGAAAGACAGTGTTTCATGTTTTAAGTGTATTAATAATATGTGGGGAAAATACCTCAATTAAGCTGTCAATTTTCTGACTCAACTTGTGGTTGGCATACTTCTTTTAATATCTCTAAAATATATAACTCTGCCAATAAAACAATGCATAAGTAGTGACTGGCAGTGTCATAGCGCGATTCCTACATCAGCAAGGTATTGTCATATGTCATAAGGAAAAACAGGTATTCATCAATATGATTAATCTAATCAATAAGGTAAGGAGTCTATCCAGACAGCACTGGAGGAAAAGCAGAAACTAACCCTGAAACAGGTGGCAGTCCTTTACTGGACACACATATGCACTCAAATACTCGCACACAATGGTCAAGTTAAGATTTTACCTTTAAAATAAAATCTGCAGCCTATCCAGACAATAGTAGGTACAAGACAGACAACTACCCTGGACAACAAATCAGTCTACCACAGGACTCACTCATGCGCATACACACTCCACTTGCTCATATACAGTGACTTTTAAGCATGCAAAGCACTGGAGTGTTAAAAATTCAAATAGAATAGAACATGCAAACTCCATAAAGATAAGAACTATGCAAAACTTGAACACAGGATGCTAGACACAAAAAGTGACACCACCAACTACTGCCCCACCAAGACGCCCATTCCAGATCAAGACCTAGTATAATTCTCATTAATTTTTTGGGTCTGGTAATATGGAGCAAAGCATGCAAAACAAACATTAGGATGACAAGAAAATATGTGGACATTGGTAGTGAGTAAAATAAAATTAGCTAGTGACATATAAAAGGACTACTGGTAGCTCAACTCTTTTGCAGAGCTTTGTTTTTCAAATCTTTGCGGACTTTCTGGAAATTGACTAGATTCTGAATTAAGATGGCTAACTTTCTATCAAACTGAAAGAAAACAGGGCAAGTTATTACTAGATGTGGCTACACCTTCCTACACCATCACCTTTACAGCTACAGACTGTGGAAAGACAGACTCTTGATGCAGGTGCTTCTCCAGTGAACATTTATTTTTCTGCAAATTTGCACACAATAAAAGAAACAATTACCTAAGTTTTTTGATCCTTGCAACTTTATAAATTGCCTTTGCTATTTTTTCAGTGTCCTGTACATAGCATTTGTATCATCAAGCATCTTTGTGATTCAAGTAAACTGTTTAAGGTTTAAAAACCAGACATACACACAAATACAGTACATCACCCTTGAGTTGCAGAGTTTTGACTCTGCCCACTCATGTAGGAATGATGTACATAAATAATACTAAACCTAGGAAACTACTGGGTGTGAACATGCAATTCCCACTAACTGAACAGTTAACCAGATCAATTACTGGATTCTGTGTGAAAGAGACTGTAAGCAACATACACCTTTTGTTCTGCTGTCATTTAAAAAGCCAGACTGTGAATCATAGGGATTGAAGAGAGTATCAATAAAAAATGTATTGTTTAAACCCTACAGCATAATACTCTCAAGCCTTCCTAATTTAACTTGGGGTAACAGGATTGGGTCCAAGACTATTCTGGAAGCATCAGGCACAAAACAGGAACCAACCCTGGATGGGAGGCCAGTCCACTGCATGACCCAGCCATGTATACAATTCACACAGTGCGAAAAAGGATTTGTCAACCTGTGAAAGCAACTGTGATATAGACACAGCAAGGACAGGAAAAAACTTCTCAAATGGCAACTCTAAATTAGCCCAAAGAAAATGAGTGTGTGTGCATACGAGCCTTGATTGTGATGGACTGGTACCATACTTGGTTCCAGCTTTCACCATATTGTCTCTGGAAAAATAGGCTGCTTTAAATAAATATATGGTTTGGTCATGCTGTCCAACAAATGGATTATATTGTTCTTGGAACAGAAGATGTCACAGAAAAATGTAAAAAACACAACAGAACATGTTATTCAGAAATAAAGTAACATGAAAACTGTAAATGGAAAAAGTGGCCTGCGGTTTAGGTGTGTTTTTTGGGTTAAGTTCAGATCCATATTAACAGACCACAACTGGAGTAACCATCTTCCTAAAGACTTGCCAATGAGTGGTTTCTACTTTGGTTTCTTTGACATGTACTTCATAAAAATATAAATGTAACAAATTAGATCATTCAAACAATTATCTGTCAAATCTGTTTTATACGGCAGGTTTCTTTTCCTTAGAGCTGCAGTACGATTTGGATGAAACTTAACATGTCTTCCTATTGGTATCATGTGCAAGTAATAATTTCACTGTACTCTATACATATGGCAATAACAACCATCTAAACCCCTATTACATAACATCATAGTTAACTCAGGTTACATAGATTTTTATACAACTCGATGTGACATTTCTCAAAACATAAACAGTTAAAAAAAATAAATATATAAAAAACTGCTGGAGCCAGCAACATAATTAGAGTATAACAAGTGTGAGTTTATCAAATTGTGTGAAACATAAAAGTCACTACTACATTTAGAACTTTAAAAAGCTTTGGACTGAACTCAAAATTTACAAAAGTCCCCTTTCAAAGTCCTAAATATGTATGCCAAATGTTATAAACTTCTGAGTAGTGGTTTAGCTCTTATTGATACTGTCTTTAAAAAAACTTTGAACTTTAAAAACTTAAAAGTTGAATAACTGGAAATCACCCAAAATCAATCAACTCTTAAGAGTAATGAGTGCAAATTGTCAACAAAATTTCAGAAGAATCAGTCCTTTCACTCCTGAGGTACAGTGTCCACGGTATATTCTTAGCACAGACACAAGGATATGTACATTTTTCCAAAATGCCCAAATCATGGCCTAGTAATTTCAAAACACTGAAAACTTAAAGATGATTTTTATGAAAACAATTCTCCTCCATATATGAAATATCAAGAAAGTAAAAAAAAGAAAAGTGGACAAAAAGCTGTTTCCTGCATATATAGGTGGAAAATATGTGGAGCTGAAATTTGATGATCTTCAGGCTCTAACTTTTAGGTAAAATGCCAAGTGCTTCCTTTCAAAGAGTACACAAGTTTGTATTAGGAAAAATACCTATGAATAACTGTAAAACATAAGTTTAGCTGTTTCCATCTTTGACTATTTGATCATTGCCCAAAATATAAATAAAAAAAAGCAACAACAGCCACCAAATTTACCAAATAATTAAAACATTCCATACCATACTGTACATTTTATCAATTTTTTTTATTTTCCAAAACCAGAACACTACACTGGCATTCAATGGATCAAACATATTCTAACATCCCCGATACATCATTTACTTCAAATTACAATGAAAGCAAAAGAAAAAAAAAATACAAAGAAAAAACAGCAGCAGAAAAAAAGACAAAAAAAAAAAAAGATTCAACCCACGCCGATAAAAAAAAGTCTACATCCATATTTCTGCAGCTCTGAACTGGATTAGCTGGGTTACATACTAGATGAATATTAAGTAAGGAATTGTAATGGATTCCATAACTTACACAGAGTAAAAAAGTATGTCAATAACAACTAATAATGACAATGTATGTTCAATATAATAACTTCATATTATTACTACCTATTGTTTGGCTGGAACCTTTATCCAAGGAGATTTACAACATTTAATAGATACAGTTGGTTACATTTCTTTTGTTTTTCCAATTGAGCACATACAGGTGAAGTGACTTGCTCATGGTCACACCACAGTCTCAGTAGATGAATTTAATACAACCTTTGGGTCTGAAGTTCAATGCCTAAGTGCCTGCCTACATTTATATAACCCAGAAGTGCACTGCAGCACATAACCCACTAAACCAACACTTATTTTATCATATCCGATAAACTATTTGTGCAGACTAACAAGTCCTCTACAATTCCCAAGTGTTTTTCTCTTCCTTTTTTTATTTTTTTTTTTCAAACCACAGACTAAACTGACTCATGAGTGAGTGTGACAAGTGTCTGGTACAGTGGACTAGCAATCTGTCCTGTCTAGGGTTAGTACTTGCCTTGCGCCTAATGCTTCGAAGGTGGACTTTGGCATCCTATAACCCTAATTGACAAGCAGAATACAAAATGGATGGCTGGACCAAATGTACAATTAACCTGTATCTGTTTTACTATAATATGTTTATTTCTTATACATAAAAGGACCATTAATTTGTAACTTATCTGGGTAAATCTGATTAGCACACGCAAGTATGATATTCACTGTACTCTGTACACATAGCAGTAATGCTACTCAACCTGCTGCCCGTTTGTTTCTATTGCGAAAAACTTATAAACAATACTAAAACATTCCGAAAAATACATTCAAAACAGGGTAATAAGGAAATCCGAAATAAAGAACCATAAACACCTCCTAAAACAAAATATGACAATTACAGTATACTTACTATCGTCTTTAATACTTTTTTTATCTCATTTGTCTGTTAAAAAAAAAAGTTGCTAGTTCCGATATGGGGGAGGGGTACTTGCCCGTAGAAGGTTTTGTTTCTGGCCGCCTGGTGGGGGGGATACTGTGTTAAGTGAGGAAGAGTGCTCTTCTAGAAGCCGTTTCAGAAACCGCACATAAAAAATACTAACAATCTAAAATTCACTCATGGAAGAGAAGAAAGAGCAAAGCCAAACCGCTGAGTGCCAATCTAGATCAAGATTTCAAAACAAGCAAACACTAGCCCAAGAGTAAAGTGCGACTGCACAGTCACGGTGGTGTCTCAGTCGTGTAAAGTTTTGGGCTTGCCCTCAGGAATCCTCATCATCGCCTCCCCCCAGCAAGCGAGCGCGACAAACGATTACCTTCCCCCACAGTATCTCAAGAGGAAGCAGACATTCGGGTGCATGAGTAGGCACACTAACGTACGTAAGTCCGACGGCCACTTACTGGTTTAAATTGTACGAGAATAAACCAGACAGCTTCTGTAGATATAGCACATCCAGGGAAAAAATTAAGCTGTCTCTCGTACACACACATACATATACATGAATACATATATGTATTCCTCATCATAAACTGGATTAAGCGGGTTCACACATATATATAAAGACTACATATCTTTGAAAATTTTCATAACTACATGCATTTGAATGTCAAGCACAACTCTGAATGAAACCCAAGCTTCAAACTTTCAAATATCTTCTTCAGAAATTGAGTTACTTTTTGTTAATTCATAATAGACCATTCAGCCTTCCTTTAAAAAAAAGAAAAATGGGAAATACATGCATATTACAGAAAAAAAGAGGATCGTTTAGTGAGTTACCTATAATCTGGAGCGGAATGTGCAGTCTGCTATGTCTCCCTTCACTCACTTCTTGCCAGTCGTCTAAACTAGCTTAGATTACCGGTACGGTACAACTTCCTGCCGCCTTCTGTTTACAGTACAGTACAAGCTATACCAAAGTAAAAACCACGCCCTCTGGTGATGAATATGGGGCGGAGCCAAGGAGACATCCCAGCAACGCGGGCGGTAAGTGGCAGAGGGGCGAGGCGTTAGTAATGGAGAAGATTTTTTTGTTTCGTTGTGCTTGTAGTTAAGCCACGCCGCCTCAGAGGAACAGGAACAGAAGTCATGTCTGGCACGTCACATCAACGGAGGCTGTTAAAGGTCAAACACTGATGATAAGTCGTTTTAGTATTGTTAGAGATCAACTTTCAAAATGTCTTTAGTTTTAAACAGTGAAGTAGATTAATTTTTTAAAAATCCATATTTTACAGCAGTACTGCATTATGAACAGCTGAATTCTTGGTACTGCCATCATTTTTGTAAAAATAAATTTTTATTGACACATTACAGAATACAATCTACGTACAATACCAATTTACATATACTGTAACAGTCATTTTCAAATTCTGTCTTTTAACCGAAACCCATACTGCCAATATATGTGTTTTTACTAAAAGGAGAGACTCCTTTAATTATGATTTCAAACGTCGCTGTTTACGTTACATGTGTTGTATACAATAATGTGGTATTTGCGTTATTGAAAAGTAAACTGTTTTCCCACGCTTACTTATTTATTCAACACATTAAGTGGCGTTCTTAGCTCTGTTGCCTGGCAATAAGGACACTGGACCAAACATCTAGGGTGTTCCCTGCGTTAAATTTGCATGTTCTCCCTGTGTCTTCCATGCAGTCCAAAAACAAAGATGTTAGGTGAAATTGTAATAATAAATGGACTGGCGTCCATTCCATTCATTGATCCTAACTTTGTGCCGTGGGATTGGCGATCCACATGGTCAGCAACCCTGCATTGGGAAAAAAAAAACAAAGAGCCGGTCAATCCATTACGCTACATTGAAAGCTGTCATCTGAGGGGAGCCATCTATGAACATTAAGGGGCGAGCTCTCGGAACACTGAGGTCGTCGAATTCTGATGATATTGAGTGGGTGTTGCTACCCGCTTAGCGCCACGTAACGCGCATGCTCCGTCCACCATGGGGTGTGGGCTCCATTTAAATCCACGATATATACATAAAGGGGTAGATTTTGTGCTAGATCCGAAAACCGAGGGGGAATTGCAGTACGTTGAATTCTAATAATACCGAGTAACCGCTATGGACAACGAGGGGCGACGTTCGTCCTCGCCGCGTAGTACTCCAAATGGGTGGATGGATAATGCTGACACATACTTTGCTTGTCACTGCCGGTGAACTGCATGTTAAGGGTGCCTGGCCAAGAACTGGCATCCCGCCGAGGACAGCCTTTGTCGGCTTTGACCTCTAGCAGTAGAAAGGCAGCTGGTATTCAAAATGGATATGTAGGTTGATTATGAATTAAAGCTGAGTCAAATAATTATTCATGTATACATGAACACTAAATCAGTTACAGTTCATAGTAAAATGGAAAAAAACCCTGTATTAATACTGAAAGTAAATGGTTAAAACAGTTATAAACTGAAAAAGCCGATCATAAAGTGAGCTCTTGGTGTGCACCCATCAACATTAACTTACAAACTTTGGATTGTGGGTGGAAGTGTTGCTCAAAAGAGAAACTTACATGATCAACATGAGAACATGCAAACCACAGAGAAGGCTCCCTAGCTGAGAATTCTGTCCTGGTCCATTTGGTGCCCAATATTTTCATTAGAATTTCTATATAGTTCATAATGTATATAACAATGTGTATATGTTCTGACAATGGGATTGCCACACTATTACTATTTAAATATGATTTTTTTTTATCAATCCGAACATCTTTTACAATGATCAATGTGATTTTCTCAAAATTAAAATTGAGTAACTACTGTGTTTTTAATGAATAGGTTTCAGCTAATTTTTTTTTTTTTAATTTTGATATACTTAATGTTTAAAATATTAGATAACCAGGCCCAGAAAATGAAAGAATTGCTGGAGTTTGGTTATTTTTTATGAGTTCCTAAACTGAATTACAAAAGCATCTAACTTTAAAGCATTTTTAAATAAAATCAGCACAATACTTTTAGAGTTGTCTGCCCATATTACACGATTGTCTTGGCAGGTTTTAAGTGCCTCCTGTTTGTCAGCGTATCAGCTTTAATAAGATGACTCTGCACTTTTTTCCAGATTCCCACAACATCTTTATAGGCAAATCAGTGTTTTGGACATTAAAGTTAGATGGAAAGCACACTGCTGTTTTTCGGAGTTCAGTTGGGTAGTTACTACAGTTTATTTTTGCTGGCAGACATTAGCATTCCAGTTAAACTCCTGTCTGTAAAATTTTATGTGTCTGCTTGCCTCTTTTTCCTTATCATACACAGTTCAAGAGTTTGATGTGGGCAAGCTTTATAAATAACTACCTCTGTATTCATCTGCTAACCCAAGTCTGAAGTAATATGTGTTTGAAGGTCATGACTCCCTATGAGGGAGTAAATTGTTCATTTGAAAGACTGCATATGGAAATATTTGAGCAGGTAGGAAGCAAAAGCTGTACATAAGAAAGACTGATGTGGACTAGAGCTTCAAAAGGGCTTCACAAAGCTTATTTTTTAGTTTATGAACTAAATGAGCTGTTTGAAAAGGTGCTCCCAAGGGACATAAGTGCAAGCAGTTTTTTTTTTTTTTTCATTATATTGTAAAGAAATCAAGCAATTTCCTTGGTTTTTAATAGTGTAAGGATTACTACTCCAGCCCAGCTCTGGATTAAGCAGGTTTCAGAATGTTATGTTTTATGTTATGTTTTTATAATGAACAATAATCCAGAACATTTTAAATATTCACTGCTTTTGTATTGTGGGGACACTGGCAGGTAAAATGACTACATTTGAGTCTCAAAGGAAGTGAACCAACCACCACATTGTTTACAGTTCACTCCTGAGCCAATTTCTTAACACTGCTTGCTATTCCAACAAAATGTAAAATACACAGTTTGAATGCCCATTTTGCTGCAAGCTTGCTGACAAAGCACAGGGAAATAGCTCCTCTTACACATGAGTGTTTGCATCCCCAGAGTTCTGTTCTTATGTAACATTCAGTTTTCATTTCTTTGTTATGAAATCTTGTTCTGCACTGAAAACTGATTTCATCATGCACTCATTTTTCTTTACCCTTTTCAAAAAGGTTAGTGGAGGGCTGAAGAAAAGATTTTGTCCCTTGTATTTCTTAATTTACTATACGTTGGTCTTGAGTGGTTTTAAATGTATTCTGGATATTCATTTATTATACTTTTTCCATTACATAGACAAAAAGAATGCAGAACTTGACAGCCTCAGCACATAAGGCAAGAACCAGGTCCTGGACGACATGCCAACCTATCATGGGGAGTGCTCAGAAATAGATATTAGTCTGATTTACACTCACCATTTAATCTAAGATGGCTATTTTTCAGGGTGTAGATGGAAGCAACTGACTACTGAGATAAAATCTACTCTACACTGTCAGTGATGGTTGGAAATCAAACCTGGGTCAATGGAGCTGAAATGCAGCAGACTTCAGATCTCCAGGCCTCTCTAACGAAAAAAGCTAAAAAAAAATGGATAGATAGATAATTGCAGCATTCATTCTGTAACATGTCAGATTTTAGATTTCTAGATTGTAGACCAGCATTGATTTCAGAAAAGGATAGAGAAAGGCAGTAAGAGAGTATTGTATATATGAAAGTGGAGTTAAGCATGCAATCTTTCTCTCATTTCTTCTAGTACTCAAGAGGCTGGAATCCGTACCTAACTAAATTAATTTAAAAATTAAACCAAATTTTCAGTATATGCCACACATTATAAATTGTTGATAACAAAAGTTTTCATAGCCTCCAGCTTAAATGTATTTCTTAGAATGCTTCGGCTGCAACAAGATGTAATAAAGTGGATAACACTGGTAGGACGCAAAACAGTAACCCAGATTTAAAGTTAAAATAGAATATATTAGATTGTAACGCATATACATTATCCTTCGATCGATTTTCTGTACCCTTTTCGTCCAATACAGGGATGTAAGTGAGTTGAGGCCTATCCTGGCAGCACTGGACAAAAAGTAGGAACCAGTCATGGATGGAGTTAGTTTGACAAACATAGGGAGAAGGCAAAAAGTCCACAATATTTGATTAGAAAAATGATAAAAGGACTCAGCATAATATAGGAAAATGTAGGTGTCGACTGAAAGACTAATGTTCAAAAGAAAACAAAATCTACCAGGAAGTTATTATAATATTAGGAATTAGTTTGAAAGAAAACAGTAAGGGTGGTTCAGATTGGAAAGATCTTAAAGGGAAATAAAAAAAGAACCCATTCTTGGAAAAACAAAGAAGTTCTATAATAAGAGGAACATAAAACTTTTAAAATAAATTTTATTACCTCCACTAATATCTTCTGAAACTAAAGTTATTAAACAACATTGGTCATCAATGCTTTAACTTTATTTGGGGAGGGGGTTATATGTAAATGTATCTCAAAGAATATATGAACAAAGTAAGAAATTAAGAAAGAAAAGAGAACTTTTTAGCAACATATTATATGTTAATAGCATCCAGGAAAAGTCTAAAAAAAGATGTATAGTGCCATGTAAAATATTTCCCCTTCCTGATTCCCTCTGTTCTTGCAGATTTCAGGTCAACAATATTCTAATATTAGATAAAAGGCACCCGAGGTAAAAAAAAAAACAAAAAAAACACACTTTTTAATTTAAATAATGAACAATAATTTTCCATATCAACTAGTGCTGCGTAAAAAAGTATTTTCCCCTGTGTTAAGAACACCACCAGTCCTGCCCAATTTAAACTTCACTTATTTTGACCCCTGCCATCTACCACCAACTTGCCAGTTCAAACATTCAAAATTCATATATTGTCATGGTGAAAGGAAATTCTTAAAGATATCATAAAAAAGAAGTATGGAAAGAACCACAAAACCCTTTCTAAAGCTCTTGGAATCCATTGACCTACATTGAAAGCCATAATCCACCAAAAAAGGAAAACATCTGAACAGCAGTGAATCTTCCCGAAGTGTCCAGCTTGCCAAAATTACTCCAAAATCAAAAAAGAACTGCAGGCTTCTCTTGTGTCACCAAATGCCAGTGTTTGTGACTCCACAATTAGGAAGATACTGGGCAGAAATGAGTGTTTTTAGAGAAAGTAATATGGAAACCTTTGCTAACCAAGAAGAATGTAAATGCTAATCTCTCATGCGCCTGGATATTCCATAGGACAAAAGTTAAATTCTGTAGACAACATAGGTTCATTAAGTCTTGGTGTAAGGCAAACACACCATTCCACAGTAAGAACATTGTACCTACAGTCAAACATGGAGGTGTAAGCATCATCTTGTGGGTTTGCTTTGCTGTTTGAAGACCTGGAGGACTTGCCTTAATTGAAGGCAGCATGAATACTGCTCTGCAGTTGGCTGGCGCCCTGCCCAGGGTTTGTTTCCTGCCTTGTGCCCTGTGTTGGCTGGGAATGGCTCCAGCAGACCCCCGTGACCCTCTAGTCAGTTAGGGTTTTAGTTAGGGTTGGATAATGGATGGATGAATACTGCTCTGGATAAATCTTAAGGAAAATGTGTAGTAATTTGTTTACCAGCTGAAACTGAAGTGCAGTTGGTTCATACAGCAAGACAACAATCCAAACACAAAAGAAAATCCAAGTAAGAATGGCTGAAAATAAACAAAATGAAATCTTTGGCCTGACCTAGTCAAAGCTCACACCTAAGCCCACAGGAGATGCTGTGTCAGGTTCTGAAAAAGAAGTTCAGTCTTGAAAACCTGGCTGCATCACCTTCACAAACCAAATTCTGAAAAAGGCAAGTTCTGCAAGGGAGTGTAAGCTTAAATTTCATTACACCAACATTAGAAGCTGATATAGAATTAAAGGAAGTAGTTACTGCACTGCGACTATAGTTGTTCAGCCAGTTATTAGTAGGGGGCAGTTACTTTTTCACAGTGCTAGTTGATACTGAGTAAGACTTTGGATAGTCCAACATTCAGTATATAAAAAAGTGATTAAATAGTATGTGTTTAGATAAAAAGAGACAGAATCGTGGAATGGCTGGAAACTCTTGGTCCAAACTATTAAAGACAAGAGTGTGTATGGGTCAAAAAAATAAGAAAGAAAGATGCAGAATCGGTATGGGCGGTGCTGGCTAGAAAATAATGCCTCACAAATTGTGCTGGTCTGGGATGGCAGGAAGTTTTAACTATTGTATATCAGATACGAATAATCATTTATTTAAATGGAAATTAACTAAAAGCACAAAATATCTACATAGCAATTGTCAGTAGACTGGAGAAATTAAATACACTTTTGTGGAATGGCATGAATATGATAATTATGTCAAATATGGATTTACAAGAGCAAAACAGAATAACCATCAGAAACATAACTGGGTTAAAATAGATGTTATTAAAGCAGCCAAAAAGCAAGATATTTTAAACAAAACGAAAAGCATATTTGTCAGATAGGTTCCGAAAATAACATTTTTAAGAGAAGTATGCAGACAGAGTAAGATGAGTAAAGGTCTAAAGATATATTGCTAATTGATTTTTGAAATATAATGGTTACATTTCATGAAAATATCTACCTCAAATCTTTAAAAAAAAAGTATTGGCTTTAAAAATCAAAATAAGACAAAAATGTATTAAGTGGGAAAAGATAAACGTACATCTGTATTGTGGGATTTCAAATCCATTGCTATTTAGCGCTCATGGAAAGCATCCTTAGTGGTAATATGGTCATTAGGGTAATCAATTCAAGATTCTATTAGTGATCAGTTAATACTCTTCTGGAAACCACTGTGAAGAGAAATGGTGTGTTCTGACCAAACACTTATACAGACCTTTGAGCATTTGAGAGGGAGTGGGAAGTGCTGGATTCTGGTGATGTTTAAAAGGCAAAAGAGTAATGATTTGTTGGCCATTTTCTTCAAAATGAAGCAGGCAGCACATTTCAGATTAAGTGAGGGCAGAGTGTTCCAGTCATTGCAGTAGAAATATTTAAGTGCTTCAAAGTGCTGTTGTGGTCAATGGTGTGAAATGCAGCACTGAGGTCAGGGAGAGCAACTGGCATTAGTGCTAAGAGGAGGTTGTTCACAATGCAAAGTTAGGCTGTTTAATGTAATGTTAAGAATCATGTACCAATTACAATTGGCAGGTATTGTTTATCAAATCAATCATGTATATTATGGATAATGAAGAAAGAAACTCACATGGAAACAAATGCATTAAATGTTATGAATTATTGGTTCCATGCATGGCATAATGAGTTATATAAACTAGGAGAAACAATAACTGGTAAACAGATCTGTGAAGGAAATTTCATCTTAAAGGAATATCCCACCAAAAAATAAGTTATGTTTTAAATAAGATACCTCATGCAGTAGAAAAAAAAATGTATCTCATGTTTTAATGGAAAATGTTTTGATAGAATGGGTGTCTACGAAGAACAATGCTGGACCATAGCAGACAGTGTAAAAATGTCCATGGAAAATGTTTCATGTTACATGTTATGCATAATTCACAAGTCATTATCCAGTTGTATGCTCACGATGGGCAAAACACATATATTTTTGCTCATATACTGTATTATTAAATAAATGATTCAGGCAAATCGGAGCAGTGTACACATATGGGAGCAATCTTTTCAATTGAAGACAAGACTCTTGACCAATGAATGATGGGGAGAGGCAGGTCTTCAGTTGAAAAGCTCAATCCTGTGTGAATGTGTTTCTTCTGTGTGCACTGCTCTGATTTTCCTGAAGTATTTATTTGATAAGTGATTTTTGTATTTTTTCTCATTGTCAGCATACAGCGGAATGATTTAATGTTTGGATTGTGGCACGAGTAATGTGCGATTTTTTCATAAATATTTTTATATTGTTTCCTGTGCTCTAGTGTTGGTCTCCATTCTACCAGAAAGTTTATCTCCATTCAGCATTCATAAGAAACATATGAAATATGACAAATGAGAGGAGACCATTTAGTTCATCAAGCCTGTTTTTTCAGCTAATTTCAAGTTGTCCCAGTATCTCATTCAAATACTTCTTAAAGTTTGTGAAGATTTCTGCTTCAACTCCATGTCTCCGTAGTTTGTTGCAGATTCCCACAACTATTTGCATAAAAAAGTGGCTTCAGTCCTAAATGCAGATTAGTTTAATTTCCACTGTGTCCTTGAATACGTGATCCACTATTTAGTTGAAGGAGTTCTCCAGGATCTACTTTATTAATGCATTTGAAAATTTTGAAGACCTGGATTAGGTCTCCTCTGCTGGAGACAAAAAAGGTTTAATTTCTGTGCCTGTCTGAGTATGACATGTCCTCAAGTCCTGGGAAGCATCTAGTTGTTCTCCTCTGCACAATTCAAGTGCTGCTATGTCTTTGTTATAATGTGGTGGCCAAAACTACATGCAGTATTCCAGATGCTGTTTTACTAGTCCAGTATATAGTTTCAGCACAATGTCCCTTCACTTATATTGAACAGTTTTTATGATATAACCTAACATTTTATTTGCCTTTTTAATTGCTTCTTTACAATGCTTAGTCTATGAAAATGTTGTGTTAACATAAACCCCTAAATCCTTTTCAGAGGTTGCTCCCTGTAGGACAATGTCTCCCATGTTGTGTTTATAATTGATGTGCATCAAAGTATGAGAATGAATTTTTTTCTCATCCACCACTACAAACCACCAGGGTTAAGTAACATATACAAAAACAGTTTTGGGTTGAGATTTCCTTTAACATTCTGCTGTGTATTTTGTCACAAGCAGAGATGAATTGTCCGATTATCTGGGATAATCCAAGTATGTCCTAGAAGGTGGCAGATTCTAATCCTGTCTCAACAATATTTAATATTAGCATTAGGGTTGTAAAAAAGTATTGAGAATAATTAAATCATCCATAAAAGCCTGGCAAAAAAAAAAAAAGCATGGTGTCCCAACTTAGTTGTTCCACTTATTGTCTCACACTTGAGTGAAAACTGTCAACCACCTCAGTCTCTTACATGCATAATTCAACATGATAAAAATTAGTCATTAGGGCAGTGTTCAGGGAAGAATAAATTACACCACCATAATTTTCATTTTTGCTCTTAACATGCCACAAGAATATCACAGCTTTATGTACTTCACCTAACTTTAAAAAATGTGGCATATTAGCGGGTTGGGTAATGGATGGATGGATATTAAAAAAATGCTGTTCATTTTATTTGTTGAATTTTTACAAAATGACATTCATATACTCTTCAATGCAAACCTATGCAGGACAGACACAAATTAAAGACCTTAAATCACACAAGGGCTGTTTTTATCAATAGTTAGAAACTTCCCAGAATTTTCAGGAAGGTCAATATCCATCCATCCATCTATCCTTCCATCTTTCTAACCCACTCATGCAGAAGAGGGTCAAGGGGATTCTGGAGCCTATCCCAACAAGCATCAAGCACAAGGCAGGAACAATCCTTGGACAGGGCACCACTTCATCCCTGGGTGAAGACACCACACACACACACACCATAGTCCAATTAGCCACGCCAGTTCACACAACATATTTCACTTTATTGACATGTATACATAGTAAAATTAAATTCTTACTAACACGTCCCCCATTAGCTAATGACTCCTATAAAATACTAACAAACGTGAATACAACATAGAGAATACTGTGTACCATATTCTGGGTACTTGCAGGTCGTTCTTTTAGAATGATAAACATTTATAAACGTCAGATCAGCGGAATGATATGAAAACGCATCATGTGCGATATCATCATGCGGAGCAGTAACAACGAGGCAGCGCGATGGCGCAAGGGTTACACACAAACTGCTTACCTCTTTTTATACATTACACGGAAACAGTATGCCAAACTTTTTCAGTGAAAAACAAACAGTTACTGTTTAGCTAAACAACCCAGGATTTGCTATTCTATGAAAGAGAAACAAACTGTTATAATTATATATCTGCTCTTAAAAATACCGTAAACACTATAAAGGTACAGCTTCTTATTGGGCTGTTATTATCCTGTTGATGAGTCAGTACTAAAAGTATTCATCGAACAATTACTCAGAACGTATACCACATATTTCTGTTCATATCCTTGGCTTTAAACGTGCCCATTTTCAGTTTCTTGCTTCCGTTTGAATGAGTCGTGTCGGCGTCATGGCTCGTGTTTGCTGCCGGGCGTAGCAGTTTGTTCTCGCCCTAGGAATGTCGTGCACTTGTGGGACGCAGTCACGGCAGGTTATACACGCTATGTGAATCAGATCTTTAAAAAAAAGGAAAACCGAAACTTGATTATAGATAAAATAACATTAGAAGGACTGCATATAGATAAAAACGTGTGGATCAAGAATTAATTTAATTAAAGTACACTGAAGGGCACACTAATAAATACATGATTCCAGAGAAAGCTGGTACTGTATACAAAAGTAGTGTACATAATAACCTGTAAAGTTAAATGTAGCCGGGAAGTTTAATTTGGGTAGTTTCCTCTAGGTAAATAATATTTTCAGTAATTCCGCATCAATTTTACTTTATGTGCTTCCCATATGTAAAATACAGCCCCCAACGAAAATTACAAGTCACGGTTCAGTTTCATTTTTCATAATGATGCTCGGTACTACACCTTATTGTGAACTGGGAGTCCGGGATTTAATCTGTCTGGGGGAACCACGTTTGCGTTTCATAAAATATTATGTGCCATTATTTGTCCAATTGTTTAAACGGCATATTGATGTAATTGAGCGAAAGGTACGTTTTTTTGGAATTATTCTCGTGATCAAATTGCATTAACGTGTGCATACATTTCACTCATTGGTTTTCCGGACGTGGCGTCCCATCCATGAAGGGCTCCAGACCCCGCCATCCATGGTTTGGTTAAGCGGGTTTGACAGTGGATTAACTAATGACCAGTTATTTCAATTCAAGGAGCTAATGTAATTAAGTTTTACCATTGGCAGGAACTATTCATTGTCTTTTTATAGATCAAACTTATTATGGCACCTTAAAACCGGAATGATTTAAACATGTAACATATATGAGAATTGAAATTATAAAACAATTTGACAGCTCGTACGGTTATTTGTGGGATATCGATCCTTATCTCAATCAACAGAAATACTGTTGACCTGGGCTATTTTACCCCCAATTCGAGTTTTTTGTTTTGTTTAGTTATACAGATTAATAATCCTGAAGTTAAATGTAAATTTCAATTGTGAAAAGAAAAGGTTTTTACACGTGTGTTTATGATCGACTTAGCAAAAGTTAAGAAATTGTACTAAGAGACAACTTTAACGTAAAAGATTTCAGGTTCTTTACACAACAAATTAAAACTGAATGCAAACACATTTCGATTCTGTTGCCACCGAACTGTAAACAGTGACAGAAGTCGAGGTTGAACTAGGGGCGATTCTTTAGACAAACAGGCCGAGTCACCGGTGTGGCGGACGTCAGAGAGCCCGTTGATTGCATGATAAGTTAAAACTCTGGTATGTGGTCTTGCCTCAGGAGTACGTTCTGTATTCTTACCCAGAAACGAAACTAGAAAAAGAACAGGTGGGGGAGTGGGTCGGGGGGCTGCTTTAGTGGGTAGGGTTTTTTTGGAAAGGTTGTAGGAGGAGGAATGGTGCTGTCATTAGAATGATGGAGACATTCTCACAAAAGTATATTATTGTAAATCAATAAGAGCAGAATTTAATATATAAACCAATGCCATTCAGGCAAATATAATGAATTACTTAAATTAAGTTGTTTTTTTTCTACGCATCTATCCATTTAGTGAACTCGCTTAATTAATTTATGCTGGTTTTATTTGCGAAGACTACTGTTCATCCATCTCGCTGGCTATACTACCGGAATATAGTTTTAGAAATGTAAAATATATTTTTCTTATTTTTTTACATTTTTGTGAATGTGTTTCAATTTTCCACATTAAGCGCGATGGCAGGCAAATAGGTTCGATTCTCGTGTTTTTTCGGGTAGTCGTTTTATTCTACAAAAGGCGTGCCTGTTTGATTACATGGTGACTCTCTATAGACGTATTTAATATTAGAATGTGTGAGCGATGTCCTGCTGTGGAGTCGCACTTATTTAATAGTTACTTCTCGTGTAGAGGAACGGCTGCTGGGTTAGACACCATGCACTTTCTGGTGGCTCTGCAAAGGAAAATCATAATTATAAAATGGATGAATAGAAGTGCCTCGCAGTTAGGAGATCCGGGTTCGCTTCCTGGGTCCTCCCTGCGTGGAGTTTGCATGTTCTCCCCGTGTCTGCGTGGGTTTCCTCCAGGTACTCCGGTTTCCTCCCACAGTCCAAAGACATGCAGGTTAGGTGGATTGGCGATTCTAAATTGTCCCTGGTGTGTGCTTGGTGTGTGGAAGTGTGTGTCCTGCGGTGGGTTGGCGCCCTGCCCGTGATTGCTTCCTGCCTTGCGCCCTGTGTTGGCTGGGATTGGCTCCTGTAGACCCCCGTGACCCTGTGTTCGGATTCAACGGGTTGGAAAATGGATGGATGGATGAATAGAAGGAAATATATTTCATATCAGAGAATGTGTGGCTCAGCATTTTCAAATAGAAAAGGAGAAAAGTAATTTGAAGAATAACATAGGTTTAAAGGGTTATCATTGTCACGTGTGCACTCTTAAAAATAAAGTGCCCGAGTGGCTCTTCAGAGCGGTGCCATTAGGGAACTGTTTTTGGTAAACCCATCCACATGAACACTCCGGAAAGAACCTTTAATTGTTTAGATCCGTAATAGGCTCCATGGAATTTAAAAAATAAAAGAATACGGTAGCATGGTCCATGATTAAAAAAGCTATTACTGCTTACAGTAACGTAGGCAAAGTCTATTTTTCCTTAATCTGTTAGTGTCCTGTAGGTAGCTTAACACACACTGAAGTTTTTAATACACATTAGAACGTTTTTCAAAGCAGAAAAAACAGCTTAATATACAAAGAACCGTTCCCAGAATGGAGATGTGTTTCGTAAAGTAATGGTTCCCCAAAGAACCACACAACCTAGTAAAGGACCATAAAATGCCATTAAAGCACCGTTATCTTTAAGAGTGTACATGAAAAGTGGAAATCTTACTATATGTGAGACCGGGCATCGAATCCCGGGGCGATCCCATGGAGTTTGTATGTATTCCCGTGTTGGGTGCTTCAGTTTCCTTCTCCAATCAGAAGTGCAAAGTAATTACTTTTTAATTACACTTTATGGTTCTTTACTGGGTTGTGTGGTTCTTTGTTAAACCTTTGCTTAACAAAACACCGTTTCATTCGGATTCTTTGTATATAAAGTTTGCTCTTTGTGCTTTGAAAAATTTTATAATATTTGGAAAAAAGCTGAAATTTTTAATGTACAGTAGGCAGTACATAACAGATTAGGAATACCTGGAGTATATGTTATTGTGTGCAGCGAGAGTTCTTTTAAAACCAGAAAACCGTTGGTATTTCACAAATCTGATATCAAGATTATTTACTGTATGGGGCCTGTTACAGACCTAAATAAAAAAAAAGGTTCTTTCTGGAACCTTCAGGTGGGAAATAACGTTCCCATATGGCATCGCTCTGAAGAACCACTCGGGCACCTTTATTTTGAAGAGTGTATTTGAAAAAAAAAAGTGTAAAATAAACGAAAGACGAAACTTGATGCAATGTGCATTTTGCCAATCAATAAAAAGATACATTTGTAAACGTAATTTCTAGGATACAATATAAAGAGGCTTGTAGACTTTACAGCTACATTGTTGCAAATGTTATCTCTGCTGTCCAAGCTCCAAAGCCGATTTTGCGTCTTCTTGTACTTGCCTGGGTTCTATTAATAAGCACTGCGATGAACCCGCGACCCTTTTAGGCAGTGTAACTACAGCGATACAATTGTACAGTCTGACACAGGACAGAACAGGTTTGGAAAATGGATGAACAGATACTCAGCCCCAGGACTAAATAAATAATCATTACGGTTATTTGATGAAACGGAAAAAATGCTAATACAACGGTTACATAATGGTTGTATATAACTTATATTCACTTTTCGTAAGCACTAAATTCACTTTTTGTAAGCAAGCGGAGATATGAAAGTGATGTTTGATTTAGATGGTGCGCATTTCATGTGACTGAAGTATTTGTTAATAAACTGTCACAACACGGGAAATAACATCAAAATTATCATTTTATTTGCTCTTGCGATAGGATATTTAAAGCATAGCATAAAAAGAAATACTTGCCAGTGGCGTACTCGCGTTTATAAAATGCTTGTGTTGAAGTCCACTTGTCATAGCTTATTTTCAAAGCGTGGGATTCGGTATCCCAGAAAGGAAACCGAAACCTAGACTGAAGTTCACTGCTGGCAAATATTTGTAGATATTCAATAAACAGACGAAAAGATGGAGCCTTTCAGGGACACCATAAAAATAATTCATATTGTGTTACAGTTTCAAATAACTAGGTGTCAGTTTTTAGAATGGAAAGTTAAAATATATGCGTGGCTTTATGTGCTGAGCAGTAAAAATGGAATAACTGTAAACGAAAACGAACTACCAAGGAAATGAGAGAATTTGTATTCATATAAACATTTTAAAGTCTCCTTAACCCATCATTCAGCCCTGAAAGCAGGTCCACCAACTTGCAGGGAAAACTTGGGTGTTGGTGGGAGGATTGGCACTCCAGCCCAGTGTGGTGCTGAGGTGTCACTCGTTTCCCGGCTGCACTCGGATTCCAATCCGGGTGGTTCGTCGTGAGATAGGTGCGGCAACGGGCTGTAAAATCTGCGCATGCTCCCAACCTTTCCATCTCTTAATCTAACTGTGTCTCGGCGCGGCCCGGGGCCTGTCCGGCAGAATCGGGGACAAGGCAGGAAGCAGGTGTGCACTGGGCAACAGTCCAGCAGCGGACGCATTTACGCGTACTTATCCATGTTACACACACGGGAACAAAAAATGTTACAAAATAGCCTAACCTGTGTCTCCGCCGGAAAAAAACAAACACTTGCAGACACAGGGAAAACATACAAACTTAGGACAGATAGGTGTAGTCCATACCGAAAAACCCTCGCTCTCCCCCAACAACATACCTCACAATAGGGATGTTATTAGACAGGTGATGAGCAGTACCAGTCTTAATCAGACATAGTGCTTGGGGTTTTATCCAAAGAATTTAATTTTGTCTCATCAGACTAGAGAATCATTTTTCTCATGTTCTCTGAGTCCTTTAAATGCTGTTTGGCAAACTCCATGTGGGAATTAGCCATTCTAATATAAACACCTGATTGATGGAATGCTATTGAGATGATTGTCTTTCAAAGAGGTTCTCCGTTCTCAGCAGTGGGCTTCTGAAGTTCTGTTAGAGTGACCACTGGGTTCTTGGTTACCGTGGGGGCGGAGTTTCGTGTGACATCATCACGCCTCCCACGTAATCACGCAGTACATAGAAAACCAGGAAGACCTCAAAAAAGCGCTCAAGAAAACATGCATTATATAATTGAGAAGGCAGCGAAACAATAAGAAGCGAGCGAGTGACATATACAACCATATTCATGAGTTCTGCTACTTGAAACAAAGCACGATGTAAACCTACACTTTAAATTAAGTTCATAGACAGGCTGCCGCTGGCGTTTGTAATTTAGTGCCTGCCCATATAAGGCCGTCCGTCAGCGGCAATCCAATAGCAAACTGCCACGGGTAAATATTCACGGGTGAAGGACTGTGCTTATGGAGAGGAAGATGAGATGGTCAGGGTGGTGTTTGACACAAACTCAGCGAAACTGCGAGAGAAAGTTTTAAGTGCCAGGACTAAGGTAACATTAAATACAGCCATGGACATAGCGAGATGGCACCAGCACAGCTGGGAACCTTCGATGCAAGTACACCGAGTGGCTCACGTGAACTGACGCAGTGCACAGATAAAAAGCAACAGTTCCAAAGCTGAACAAAACCGAATTACACAATTGAAAAGGCAGCAAAAAATATGAAGCGTCTGATAAGCATATTCATAAATGCAGCTACTGTGGAAACAAAGCACACGGTGGAAAAAGTCAATGTCCGCTAAAGGAAGACAGTGTAAAAAACCCGTGCATGCAGTGTGTCAGGTCTCAGATAAAGAAGAAGACGAGCTGTTTATTGATGCAGTAAGAAACGAATCGATGAATGAAACCTGTCATCTTTACAACGATTGACAAACACGGAATGTAACTTGAACACAACACATCCTACAAATACGAACCTGATTGAAAGAAATAATGATAATCAAATCCTTGATGACAGCAACACTCAGTAACACTCACAAAACAAATACTGTATATTGACAGTCATGTTACGTTATTTTTAAAATGTTCCCTTTTCTTTTCTACCTTTTTAACACACTACTTCTCCTGCGATCGCGGGTATATATATATGTATATATATATATATATCCCGCTCTACATACTCGAATAATGGATACTTTATTCGCCATCAATGATTGTTTTGGTAAAGCCATACTCAGTGTATTCATTAGATGAGCGGTAAAAAGTAAGAGCGAGGGAGGATGACTCATTGAGGCATGCAGGCTGTAGTCTTGCGTCAACTCTATCTGAATTGCGCGATCACATTTGAAAAATATATCTTTTCAAGTTCTATTTAGTCCATATGTGTCAAACTCAAGGGCCGCGGGCCACATCCGGCCCGGCGTGTAATTATATCCGGCCCGCAAGATCATTTTATATACTGTATTATTGTTATTAAAGCCCGGGTATATGAAGCGCTGGTAACCCAATAAACTACAGATCCCATAATGCAGCGCTTCAGCTGCCTTGCCAACACTTACGCGTTAATCAAGTCTACCTTATGATGCTGCATGTTATTGCGAAGCTAGAGTTATTGTGCACTGAGTTTGCACGGCGCTTTGGTGACTTTGAAGAACAAAAAAAGTCCGTCTACATGCGGCTCGAACCTTGTGCATGTTTGGTAGCACATATCTGTGTGAGAAGCTCTTCTCAGTGATAAAGACTAACAAAACAGCACACAGGAGTCGCCTCACTGATGAGCACCTGCAATCCATCCTGAGAATCTCCACAACACAGAACCTCACACCAAACAGAAACGAACTTGTGGCCAAAAAGATGCCAGGCGTCCAGCTCTAAAATGACATATGAGCAAAGACAACTGAATGATTTGATTTGTTATTGCACGTAAGGCGGAGTCAACCGTTTTAACAAACAGCGTATTGCACTGATACTGAAATAGCTGTGTGTGTATATATGTAGATATGTATGTATATGTATATATATGTTTATATATGTGTGTGTGTATGTATGTATATATATATATGTATTTGTGTGTATATATGTGTGTGTATGTATGTATATGTGTGTATATATGTGTGTGTATATATGTAGATATATATGTATGTATATATGTGTATATGTATAGATATGTATATATATATATATGTTTATGTGTGTGTGTGTAAATATATATATATATATATATATATATATACAACAACACTCATCACTCACAACAGTGACAAAACAATTACATTGAAAATCAAGTTACGTTATTTTCAAAATGTTTCCTTTTCTTTTCATTGCTTCTTTAACACACTACTACTCCTGCGGCCTTGGTATTTTGCTAGTATATATATATATATACACTCACCTAAAGGATTATTAGGAACACCTGTTCAATTTCTCATTAATGCAATTATCTAATCAACCAATCACATAGCAGGTGCTTCAATGCATTTAGGGGTGTGGTCCTGGTCAAGACAATCTCCTGAACTCCAAACTGAATGTCAGAATGGGAAAGAAAGGTGATTTAAGCAATTTTGAGCGTGGCATGGTTGTTGGTGCCAGACGGGCCGGTCTGAGTATTTCACAATCTGCTCAGTTACTGGGATTTTCATGCACAACCATTTCTAGGGTTTACAAAGAATGGTGTGAAAAGGGAAAAACAGCCAGTATCCGGCAGTCCTGTGGGCGAAAATGCCTTGTTGATGCTAGAGGTCAGAGGAGAATGGGCCGACTGATTCAAGCTGATAGAGGAGCAACTTTGACTGAAATAACCACTCATTACAACTGAGGTATGCAGCAAAGCATTTGTGAAGCCACAACATGCACAACCTTGAGGCGGATGGGCTACAACAGCAGAAGACCCCACCGGGTACCACTCATCTCCACTACAAATAGGAAATCGAGGCTACAATTTGCACGAGCTCACCAAAATTGGACAGTTGAAGACTGGAAAAATGTTGCCTGGTCTGATGAGTCTCGATTTCTGTTGAGACATTCAAACAGTAGAGTCAGAATTTGGCGTAAACAGAATGAGAACATGGATCCATCATGCCTTGTTACCACTGTGCAGGCTGGTGGTGGTGGTGTAATGGTGTGGGGGATGTTTTCTTGGCACACTTTAGGCCCCTTAGTGCCAACTGGGCATCGTTTAAATGCCACAGGCTACCTGAGCATTGTTTCTGACCATGTCCATCCCTTCATGACCACCATGTACCCATCCTCTGATGGCTACTTCCAGCAGGATAATGCACCATGTCACAAAGCTCGAATCATTTCAAATTGGTTTCTTGAACATGACAATGAGTTCACTGTACTAAAATGGCCCCCACAGTCACCAGATCTCAACCCAATACAGCATCTTTGGGATGTGGTGGAACGGGAGCTTCGTGCCCTGGATGTGCATCCCACAAATCTCCATCAACTGCAAGATGCTATCCTATCAATATGGGCCAACATTTCTAAAGAATGCTTTCAGCACCTTGTTGAATCAATGCCACATAGAATTAAGGCAGTTCTGAAGGCGAAAGGGGTCAAACACCGTATTAGTATGGTGTTCCTAATAATCCATTAGGTGAGTGTATACAGTATATATATATATATATATATATATATATATATATATATATATATATATATATATATATATATATATATATATGTATATGTATATATATATATATTATATATTTTTTTATTTTTGTTTAATGTTTCAATAACATTTCTATTTATTTGTGACATGCTGTGGAGTATAAGGAGACTGGTAATATCAAGCACCTATCAAACAGGACATACACATGACTAATGTGGTGGCCCTACACATATCAGAAGATATCATACATCTAAAAATGTCACTGTGCAATACATACAATTAAATAAATATACAATATATTGAATTTAAAATACCAATGTGAGAGGGTTTTCCCTTTTCTTAACTGAAAATTTCAATGTTTTTACATAAAAAGTAGCTCTGCTCATTCTCCAGTTTAACAAGATTGATATATTGTGAATTAAATGAGTTAATTGTGTGTAACAGTCAGCACTTCATTTACAATGCAGAGATAATATGGCCTCTACTCCTAGCACATGTCCGATTGTTTCATTAATCCATGACCCTTTGAAGACTATGTATACTTTACATTAACATTAAGTGGAGGATTGCTCCTGGCTTATAGAACTCTTGTCTAATTTAAACTGCCGGTATCTGCGTGTAGCCTGTGGTTTCAAGATAACACCTCAGCTTGCTTTTGCAACACCTCACACTCATTTCATGCACTTGTTTTTCTCTTTGAAATGCTTATATTAACTGTTCCATTGCCCTTTGTACTGTTGCACTCCTACAATTCTGAAGTTTTATGCACAAGATGAGGACCAGACCTAGACCAGCCACGAGCAGTGCAGCAGGAACTTGTGCACCCTTTACTGTCTTTTACACTCAGAACACTTAGAGAAATAAGAAAAAAAGTGGAAATCTCCCCACAACAGGCACATTTATTTAATTTCTTCTGTCTCTCAAGATATGCAAAAAATAAGAATTCAGTATTAATTAAATTGGAATAGTAGTGAATTAACTAAATTAAATAAATTATAAAAATAGTGAATAATAGTAGAGTGATGATTTAAAGCCCAAATGCACCCTTAAAAGGAGAACATTTAAATAACACTTTCCATAAAGATAAAGATTAATCTCTGTGTCAGCAGTCGGGCTGAAGCATGGATGGCATCTTTGATGTCCTGGTGGATGGAGGCTCTTTGATATCTCTGTTGCCTCTCTTGGATGGTCCACTCTTTATTCCAAAATGCACACGTACAATTCTATACATCATTATGATACACACGATAATTGGCTAACTGCTCTAGTGATAGGCAACTCTGCCTAAAAGTTTTGATCATGAATATATCTAGAAAACACTTGTCAAGGGTGCTATGTGTTGAATATCAAGTAACTTTGGGGAAAAAACGATACTCCCTCCTAGCATAGAAGTCATAGGCTTTATGGTTGATAGCACAAAAAATAAAATATACAACATGCATAAGATTAAACCAAAAACAGACAACATTCTGCTATTCTCAGTACTGTGCCACTCTCATCTTTGCTCCTCACATAGTTTCACAGCTCTACTTTGTGTCCAGAGAGTTCATTTATAGGTCACTGCAGTCTCAGCCTTAAATTGTACACAAGACAAAAAAAAAAAAAATAAATAAATTATTATTATTATTATTACTATTTTTTACATTTATATAGCACTTTTCTTAATAATCAAAGCTCTTTACATAGTGAGTGGGAAAATGATATTCAAAACTAACAGCATTCATAAAATACAATTACATGCATTAGAAGATCACAATATCTACAGTATATGCATTTTAACAGTAGTATACAATGTCAAGCAGTTGAAAATGTGGTGAATAAAAGTCTTTTGTTGGCTCGGTAGCCTTAAAAGACAGCAGAATCTACTTCAATAGATGTAAAAATGCCATTGATTGATGTGCTGTTGTTAGGTGTTGATTGTGGAGGATCTGTGACTGTAATTCAAATTATTTAAACAACATTTTAAAAGCAACGTTTTCCGAAGTTTCAAGATAAAATTATTGGCTACTTTGGAAAGGAGGAGGTTAGGAGATTTTTCTTTAAGAACATTAGAACAATCTGGACGAGAACAGGCCATTCAGCCTGACAGAGCCTGTCAGTCCTATCCACTTAATTCTTCGAAAATAGCACCAAGTCTAGCTTTGAAGGTCCCTAAAGTCCTACTGTCTACCATAATACCTGGTAACTTATTCCATGTATTTATGGTTCTCTATGGTGTAAACATGTTTGTGTGAAATTTATCGTTAACAAGTTTCAAACTGTGTCCCTGTATTCTTGATGAACTCATTTTGAAGTAACAGTCTTCACTCACTGGACTCATTCCCTTCATAATTTTAAACACTTCAATCATGTCTCCTCTTAACCTCATTTTAAATTAAACTGAAAAGTCTCGGCTCTTTAAATCTTTCTTCATAATTCATCTCCTGTAGCCCTGGAATCAGCCTTCTTGCTCTTCTCTGGACTTTTCTAGCACTGCTATATCATTTTTGTAGCCTGGAGACCAAAACTGGCCACAATAATCCAGACGAGGCCTCACCAGTGTGTTATAAAGCTTGAGCAGAACCTCCTTGGATTTGTACTCCACACATTAGGGCGCTATATAACCTAACATTCTGTTAAACTTCTTAAAGGCTTCTGAACACTGTGTGGCAGTTGATAGTGACGAGTCCACTACGACTCCTAAATCCTTCTAATAGGGTGTACTTTTGATTTTCAGTCCTCCCATTGTGTTCTTTGCTGATAAGTTAATGCGTCAGAGAAATATTGAATCGTTATAATGCTTTTCCATTCTTCACCTGTCCAGTTTTGGTGAGACTATGCCCATTGCAGACTTAGCTTTCTGTTCTTGACTGACAGGAGTGAAACCCAATGTGGCCTCCTGCTGTTGTAGTCAATCTGCCTTAAGGTTTGACATGCTGTGCATTCTGAGTTTTTTTTCTGCTCACCACAGTTGTATTGAGCCGTTATCTGAGATACTGTAACTTTTCTATGAGCTTGAACCAGTTTGACCATTCTTTTCTGACCTCTCTCATCAACACAGGATTGCCACTCACCAGATGTTTTTTTATTTTTTTGTACAATTTTGAGTAAACTCTATAGATGGTCCTGCAGAAAATCCCAGGAGATCAGCAGTTACAGTAATACTCAAACCAGCCCATCTGGCACCAACAATCATACCGCATTCCAAATCACTGATTTTTCCTCCATTCTTGTGTTTGGTGTGACCACTGTACAAAGCTCTTGACCTGTATCTATATGATTTTATGTATTGCATTGCTACCATATGGTTGGCTTATAGATAAATTGCATGGATAAGTGAGTGCACAAGTGCTCTTAATAATTTGCTCACGGAGTGTATTTGTTCACTCTATGCTTTCCTTTCCTTTTATATTTGTTTATAGATAAGTGAGTTGTTTTTTTTTTACTTTTAAAAAATAACATACCTCAGTGAACAGGAGGGGTGAGCTGGTGTACAAGAGGTTTGCATGCTCGCAGTTCTTCTGATGTTTGACTAACTTGTATTGGAAATCTGTTTCGCTGTTAAATGAATAAAACAGGAAAATGTACACAATATGCAAGTTGAAATGACTGTTCTCGAGGTAAATTTGAAATAGTGAACTCATCCAAGAAGATGCCCAGATTGTTTCCCTATTTTAAGGTAGACATGTTTAAAAAGTCACCCACGGCTTTTCAAGGGAGATTTGGAAATTTCAGAAGTATATGTCAATGCAAACAACTTTGCCAACAAATTTCCTTCAAGAATAAATTTGCTGAATTTCAACCAAATCAGTCCCCTGAACACCTAGTTGTTTCATGTTGAGAAGTAAATGGACACATATGGTGACTCCAGTAGGTGTTTTTAGCACTACATACAGATGCACCTAAAAATGTATTTGCTCAATATTAGCAGAATATTTGTTTGAATTCTTCATGTAATGAAATCTCTAGTGTGACTCTGTACTGAATTAAGCAGTACCACACATGGGTTTTCAACATTGGTTCGGTAGTGATTGCAGATGTGGACATGAATGTGTCTTGATTGGCAGCCAGCCTTGTGCTGCTAAAATGAGCTTCAGTCCCCCATGACTTTTAACTGCATAAGAAGGTCAGAAAATGGTTGGATGGATATGTTTGGCAATGACTCTGGTGTTTAGAATATCAGGTATGGCTTCTGACATGGTTCAATGGCCTTTTTGACATCAGTTAAATTAAAAAGTGTGATGAAACAAGAACCCTAACCCTAACCCTAATTTCTCATAAATAACTGACCTAATATAAAACTTAACTTAGAAACTGCTTGCTTCTTTTGATTCACTGGACTATAAATGCACCATCATCTCTGTCTGAAGTTTGGCCATTTGCTTAGTAAAGGTGCTAAACATTCACTAACAGCCTCATTATTCTGGTATCTGGTGAGAGTGTTCAGTCAAATTCCTCTAATAGGTGTCAATGAAAAAACAAAGAGAAGGTATTTACTTTTGAGCAGTCCTAAGACTGGAGTATAAAAATGGATTTGACAAATCACTTGTGTATACACCAAAGTCCTGTGTGCCTTAACAAGTGAATCATTCCGGAACATTCTGAAGCACTGAAACAGCAGTAAAATGTCCAAACCTTCTATGAAATCTTTCTTTTAGCAAGCAATCTCTTTTATGATTATATTGATACTGAATATAGGAGGCGGTAGGTTTCCATAAGTGCAGAAATGCCTCTCCATCTGGATACTAAAAACTTTAATGTGAATCCAGTCAATGAGGTTTTTGGCACTGCAGATGCCACTTCACATGATTGCTATGGCATCCTGGTGTAGCAAGATTCATAACTGAGATCATTCTATTTTTTTTTACATAGCAATGTTCATTAATGTCTCAATTGCTAATTAAAAGACTTTTATTATAGATCAATTTTACATTGATGTCTATCTAATGTTTATTAAAAAATGTGTCTTGAGAAAACATGTCAGCATGAATGTAACCCAAAAGAAAAGGTTTTTGTTTCATGTGGTCAAAGTGTCCCTGTCTCTTTTTCTGTGACACCAGTGTTTTATTCCGTCAAGCATTGTCACCTCATGTTGGTGACAGGGAGTGGCTTCTCAAAAACAGTCTGGCTGAAAAGGGCTGGCTTCCTCTTAGACAAAAACTGAAGTTATATGCTTTTGTCAAAAGCACATTGTGCAAAAGTCATTATTAGAATTTATACACTGAATTCAATATCGATGTCAACTTATTTATAACTCAAATTTGAAAAAGCATCAGCAATGCTGTAGCCAAATTACACAGAACATACAATAAAAATAAAAATAATTGAAACAAACCACAACTAAGGTGGGAGAATAACCATTATTACTGAAGATCAGGGAACGCTAGAGAATCAAAATGAGTCTTCAATCAATTGAAGGTGATTCCTTAATGTAATTAGGTAAATGATTCCACAGACAAGGTGCAGCAGCCGCAAAAGCCCTGTCCCCCTTAGTTTTGCACTTAGTACAAGAGACCACAAAAGACAACTGACCTGTAGATCTAAGCTATCTGGATGGCTGGTGTAAAACACACAATTCAGATAAATAGGTTGTAGCATACTCATGTAATGATTTAAAAACCAGCAAGAAAATTGTAAAGTCAATTCTGAAAGTAACAGGCAGTCACTGTAAAGAGGCTAAATCTGGAGATACAGAGGCAAATTTTCTTGCCCCAACCAAAAAACTAGTAGTAGCATTCAGAATCAACTGCAACCTGTGCTTCAGGGATTTGCTTATCCTAGAATATGAGTTGCAGTAGTCAAGCTGAGAAAGGATAAAAGCATGAGTAGCTTTCTCAAGATCCCTAGGAGATGAATCGGCACATGTCTGTGGAGTTTGTGTGATTTGCATATAAGTCATTAATTACATTTTTCTCTGTACTGTTTCTCTGGGTTGTTTTTCTAAAATAAAATTTCATTGGTTGATGTAATCTTTCAGTGCCACTGGAAGGGGTCCGAAGGCAGTTTGGGGTTTATGTGCAATCCATAATTAACCTATCTCTATAAATTTAGTGAATTGTAGTGTTTATGACTGCTACAAACTTCCTAAAAATAGCTCCTATAGGATGAAGATATATAGTAAATAAAATAGGACCCAAAACGTATCCCTAAGGAACATCACATTTAACAGGAGCAGTAAAAGAAAAAGAGGAACATCACTGAAAAGTGTCTACCAGTGACATATGACCTGAACCAGTTAAGAGCAGCCCCTTTAAGCCTCACCAGATGCTTAAACCGCAACAGGAAGATCTCATGATTAATAGTGTCAAAAGCTTCTGAAAGATTTACAAGGACAACAACTGCTGCCCCACCTGAGTCAGAAATAAGAGACATACCATTAAATACTTTCAGGAGGGCCCTCTCAACACCATGATAATGCCTAAAGCCAGATTGGTAGATGTCATACAAATTATTAGGGTTAAGATGATTGACCAATTGATCGTAAATAATTTTTTCGAATATTTTTAGTCAAAAATGACAATTGAAAAATTGGGCGAAAATTGGGTAACACTCCTGGATCTATTTTAAGACAAGGTCACACCACTGCATGTTTAATAAATGACAGCACAATTCCCTTACTAATAGAACTATTTATAATTGCCAACTCTGTAATGTTTAGGACAAAGGTATATTTTTCCTTTATTTACCCCTCTGTTCCACTGTTTAAAATTATGAATCAAACAAATGACTAAAGTGCACATTGAACACATTAATTTAAGAATATTTTCTTTAATTTCGGTCATAACTTGTAGTAGTGCCTCGGTATACGTCTGCTTTGGAATAAGTCCAACTATACATCCTGTTTAGAGTCGAAATATTTTGCTTGGTATACGACCTTTGTTTGGAATACGACACGTGTGCTAGAACAACACGTGTGGTATACCGGGCGCGCGCCTTCAAAAAAAAAAAAAGTTTTAACTTGTACAGTAATCCCTCACTATATCGCGCTTCGACTTTCACAGCTTCACTCTATCGTGGTTTTTATATGAAAGCATAACTAAATATATAACGCAGATTTTTCGCTGCTTCGCGGGTTCTGTGGATAATGTGTCTTTTTACTTCCTGTACATGCTTCCTCAGTTGGTTTGCCCAGTTGATTTCATACAAGGGACGCTATTGGCAGATGACTGAGAAGCTAACCAATCAGAGCACGCAGTTAAGTTCTCCTGACTGAGAAGCTAACCAATCAGAGCACGCAGTTATGTTCCTGCGCGCTGAATGCTGTGTTAACCAGGAAGTCTCGTCTCGTTCATTCAGCATCAACGTGTTTCGCTGTGTAAAGAGTTAACTTTTGTGCTCTTTTGTGTTTATCTTTGTACATAGTCACAAAACGATCTGCTACTGCTTCAGGGGTCGTGCCCAAGTGCAAACAGAAGATGTTAATGTTTGCCGAAAAGGTAAATGATTTATTGAAGGCTACGATTCTTTTTATTTAAAAAGTAGAAAAGGAATATAAGATCTACGGCCGCAGTGTCCTTTTAACCAGGGTGCAAAATAAGTTGTAGGTGGATGTAATAAGGCAGTAGTCTGGATGGAATCTGCTTTAGGGATTTGGATTGAAGACTGCCAGAAGAAGAACAACGGCAGTGCTACACAATTGCCTGAAGTGGCTCCTTTGGAAGGGCTGTAACGCTCTCCTTTGTTGTGCAGTAAAATTAAACTCATTGTTATCGGACAAGTCATTTTCATTTATTTCATCTAATTGCTTTTGTATTTGTGTATTTTAGTATTAAGCAGTGTTTAAATTATTTTATACAACCCCATCAATGTATAATATGCCAATAACAATAGGATTTTTTTTTCATGGGAACGAATTAATCATTTTCCCATTATTTCTTATGGGACAAATTCATTTGGTATAAGTCCTGTTTGGTATAAGTCGAAGGATCTGGAACGGATTAAGGACGTATACCAAGGTACCACTGTACAACACTTTTTGAACATGGTCTCCCCATTTCAGGGCACCATAATGTTTGGGACAATTGGCATCACAGGTGTTTCTGATTTCTCAGGTGTGTTTAATTGCTTCATAAGATAACTAGACTGGCTTCTACCCTTTGGAGTTTGTAGTTACCCTTGTTCAACATGAAAACAAGAGCTGTGCCAATTAATATCAAGAAGCCATTATGAGGCTTAAAAACAAGAATAAAACAATTAGAGACATCAGTAAAAACATAGGATTACCTAAATCAACTATCTCGAATATCATTAAAAAGAAAGGACACACTGGTGAGCTCAGTAATCGCAAAGGGACTGGTAGAGCAAGGGAGACGTCCACTGCTGATGACAGAGGAATCAGCACTATGGCAAAGAAAAAGCCTCAAATGTCTCCAATAGATCATAAACCATCTTCAGGAGGTAGATGTGTATGTGTTGGCGATGACTACCTGCAGAGGACCTCATGAACACAAATACAGAGGCCACACTACAAGATGAAATCCACTATTTAGTCAAAAAAGCAGTATGGCCAGGTTCCAGTTTGTTAAAAAATACTTAAAAGAGCCTGCACAACTATGGAAAAGGGTCTTGTGGGCAGACAAGGAAAAGATGAACCTGTATCAGAGTGTTGCCAAGAACAAAATGTGTAGATGAAAAGAAACTGCTCAAGATCCAAAGCATACCACCTCATCTGTTAAACATGGTGGTAAGGATGTTATGGCTTGGGCACATATGGCTGCCACAGGTACTGGAACACTTCCCTTCATTGATGATGGAAGTGCTATATAGAAAGATCTTATTTGCTCAAGTTCCACTAAATGCCCAAATCATTGGATGTTGATTCATCCTACAACAAGATAATGATCACAAACATACTACTAAGGCAACACAGGAGTTTTTCAAAGTTAAAAAATTGAAAATTATTAAATGGCTAAGCCCCTCAGTTGATTGAGCATGCCTTCCATATACTGAAGAGAAAACGTAGGGGAACAAGCCTCTGAAACGAAGAGGAACTGAACACAGCTGCAGTAGAGGCTTGGCAGAGCATCACCATAGAATATCCTCAGCACCTGGTGGTGTCTTTGAATTGCAGACTTCAAGCATAGCATGCATGGGATATGCAACAAAGTACTAAATATGACTTATATGTCTTAATATATTGACTATTGCTATGTCCCAAATATTATGGTGCTCAGAAACAGGGGACCAGGAAATACAGGAAATAATTGCAGAATCATCTGAGAATTTTTGCAAGTGACATGGCCTGGTGTTAGAGTTTTAGTCTGAGGTGTGCAGAGTGAAGAGAAAAGGAGACAGGACTGTTTCTGGGGGTGTGCCAGTGTTGCTCACATCCATATCAGAAACACAGTCCTTGAGGCTCACAAACTGTGGTATATCTGACAGACTTTCCATTATCTAGAACACCATAGGCTTATCCACCTGCGTATCTCTCAGCTTACCCCTTAACAGGATGGCAGGATGGTACTGAATGCAATGGAGAAATAAAAAAAAAAAATATCCTCACAGTGCTGCCAGCTTTGTCCAGGTGAGAATTAGCCTTGTGAAGGAGACAGATAATTGCATCCTCCACTCCAATTGTCCGATAAGCAAGCTGTGGTGGGTTCAGATGGTCTACCACCAGAGGACTCATATAGTCCAGGACCAGTCTCTCAAAGGTCTTCATGGTGAGACATAAGTGCCAATGGTCTGTAGTCATTAGGTGAAGAGATGCCTGCCTTCTTTGGAACGGGAGCAATGCAGGTTGTTGTTCACAGCAATGACACTTTCTGGAGCCGTATGGACAAATTGAATAGGTGAAAGAGGATACTATAAAGCTGGTCAGCATAGACCTTAAGAACTCGAGGATGGACTCCATCTGATCCTGTGGCTTTTCCTGTGCGTAACTTCCTTAGTTGTGTCCTTACTTGGCCCTCAGTTATGGATAGCCCAAATTGATGGTCAGATTAGGGTTAACAGAGATTGATGTCCCATAAGGGACAATTGCATGGTCAGTAGGCATTCTGGCTGACATGGTAGGAGTTGCTGATGTATTGTGTTGGAAGACTGGTCATTGGAAAAATGGAAAATGGCTTCACTTCCTCACTATTCTGGTGGTTACAGGTAGCTGTCTAATAACTGGCTTGTAGCTGAGAATAAGATGAACCAGATTGTGGTTAGATTTGCCTGAAGCATCAAATAGATTACACTTAAAGGCACCTTTAACATTTGAATACAGCAAGACCAGCTTGTTATTTCCTTGAGTAGAACAAGTCACAAACCAATAGAAATTTGTCATCATTTGTTCCAAAGTCACATGATTGAAGTCACCACATTATATAATTGCCTTGTCGGAGTACAATACAATACAATACAGTTTATTTTTGTATAGCCCAAAATCACACAGGAAGTGCCGCAATGGGCTTTAACAGGCCCTGCCTCTTGACAGCCCCCCAGCCTTGACTCTCTGAGAAGACAAGGAAAAACTCCCAAAAAACCTTGTAGGGAAAATGGAAGAAACCTTGGGAAAGCAAGGTTAATAATAAAAATTTTAAAAGTACGGAGCAGAATTTAACAGTAGATGATATCACATAATAAGATTTGGATATTTTTAGAGTCCTGGAGACCTCATCCATCAAGCTGCCTCCCCATTTGGCCATTCCACGGCTGAAACGTTGCTCCGATAAAAGGACCCCTCTTTCCCATGATTCCTGTGATCCTCCATCAGGGATGACTTTACCATAGGCAGGCAAACAACTTGGAAGGTGGGCCGTGGCACCAATTGCCACATTTGGGTACCGAGAACAGAAACAGAATAGGTGAGGGTTAGTATTCAATTCTAACTATCATGTTACTTATGTTTTAGTGCTAATAACTAACAACAGAGATGCAGTCTGTACAGTTAATCAGCAGCTCTAGTCAGGATATGCTAAACTGAAGTAGTGAGTCAGGATTTAAAGGCTGAGACTGAAGGGGCATCTCTTATAGAAGCAGGAAGACCATTCCACAGTTTAGGGGCCCTGTAACTAAAAGCTCGACCTCCCACTGTTATTTTATTAATCCTTGGAATCCTAAGAAGACCGGCATCTTGAGATCTTAATGTGCTCAGGTTTGTAAGTCATGATAAGTTCAGAGAAGTAAGCCGGACTTTGGCCATTTAATGCTTTATATGTTAAAAGGAGGATTTTGAAATCTGCCCTAAACTTAACTTGGAGCCAGTGTAATGATTTAAGAACTGGAGTTATGTGTTCGTATTTTCTTGTTCTTGTAATAATTCTTGCAGCCGCATTTTGGATTAACTGGAGGCTGTATAAAGAACAGTTTGAACAGCCAGTGAACACCGCATTGCAGTAGTCAATCCTACTAGAGATAAATGCATGAATTAATTTCTCTGAATCCTGCTTATTTAGAAGGCGCCTTAATTTCCTTTTTAAGATGGAAGAAACATGTTTTGGACAACTTTGTAATATGTGCTTTAAATGACATGCTAGAATCAAAGATAACTCCTAGATTGCGGGCTGATTCAATAAAATTAATTGGGATTCCAACTAAGTTAAATGACAACAAAATATTGTTGTGATCAGCGTCATTCCCTCCAACAATTAACATCTCTGTTTTATCTGTATTTAAAGACAAGTAGTTCTCATTCATCCATTCCTTTAATTCACTAACACAACTAATTAAAGACAACATCGGAGAAACTTCACTTGATTTAAATGAAAGGTATAACTGGGTGTCATCTGCATACGAGTGAAAATTAACATTATGTTTCCTAATGATAGATACCAGTGGAAGCATATAAAGTGAAAACAGTAAAGGTCCCAGTACTGAGCCCTGCGGGACACCATATTGAACTTCTGTGTATAATGATGGAGTACTGTCTGCACATTTCTGTACATATTGGAATCGATTTGATAAATAAGAACTGAACCAAGCGAGCACGGGGCCTGTAAGCCTAACATCGTTTTCTAGCCTGTGCAGTAAAATAGAATGGTCAATGGTGTCAAATGCTGCACTTAAGTTCAACAACATAATTACAGTGGAGTTTCCTTCATCAGAGGATATCAGAATGTCATTTACAACCCGTGTTAGTGCAGTTTCTGTACTGGAGTGAAGTCATCATTAAAGTGTTGGTGACAGAATTAATAATTTTCATTCCTAGATCCCCATTTGTGGAAGGAGGAATATAAACATTAATAAGGATGATGTAAATGATCTCCCTGGGCAAATAACATGGACAAATTCCGACAGCTGGAATTTTAAAATCCGAATTACAACCTGGAGTTTTAAGTGTAATATGCTACCTTTTACACCTCATTCCTCATTCACATAGATGGCCAGTTCCCTTTCAGTCTTTTTCCACACCACAATGGTTCTTTTTCTGCTTGAATAAGATGAAATCTGTCCAGCATTTAAACAGTGTCAGGAATATCAGGTTTAAGCTAGCTCTCTGTAAAGCAAAAAATAAAATGCCTCTATACTTGTATGCTCCAAGGTGCCCTTTAAGTTCTAACAGTTCGTCCATCTTATTTGACAGCGATCAAACATTTCCTTTTACAATAGATGGTAGACAAATTCTAAAACCTTTTCGCTTTACTTTGACTCTTGTGCCGGCATGTTGTCCTCTCCGTTTGTGGACTGAGCTACTTTAGGCACTCACAATCAGAATTGCAGTAGCTGATTATGGGATTATTTAATACACCCCACTTTCATTTCCTCAGTGTCTCTTACTGTTTCAGGTGGGGCAGACATAAGACAGACTAAAAGCTCTCTTCGAAACTCCATCCAAGTTTGCAGCCCATTTGAAGTGTAGTCTTGACAAGCTAGTGCCTGAGTTTGTCTGCATTGCAATTTGTCGGTAAATTTTAAATCCATTTATCCAATTTCTAGTGGCTACTATCAGGGACAAGACTGAAGCCAGATCAATTCTAGTTTTAAATAAGACTAGTAACTAGTTAATAAGTTCTTAAAAAAAAAAAAAAAGCTGTTGCTTACAAGGCTTGCATTGGAGCAACAAAAATCTGTTCAAACAGAATTCTAGAATTGGACTAGATAAGATTATTGACACTCTCACCTATTGGGTAGCAAACCCTTTGGAAATAACAACTGAAATCAGTCGCTTCCTATAACCGTGAATGAGATTCTTACACCTCTCCACTGGAATTTTGGACCACTTGTCTTTTGTCAGATGCTCCAGGTCTCTCAGATTTAAAGGGTGCAGGTGCTCTAAGAACAGCTTTGGTTCTCATATTCTTGATCAATTTTTTTGCTCTTTTTTCTTTTCCCTAAGCTCAGTGTGGTACACACAGACACTAAGACTGAGTCATCTTTTCCATTTAAATTGGTTGCAAATGTGATTTTTATATTGACAGCACCTGTTACTTGCCATAGGTGAGTTATATGCAAATGAAAGGAGCACCCCATGACTGTAATCCAATCATTCCTTACAATTTTGATAAGGTGTTAATAGCTTTGTGCAGTCAATTTCCGGAGTTCTGTGTGAAATTGATATCAGATTTAACTTTTCAAGTAATGGCACCTATGATGGCAGCCACAGTAGTCTGGTGCTCCGTCTTTGTCTTTTTATTTTAAATTTGTTGTCACCAAGTAAAGTCACATAACATATACACAGGAAGAGCATCTGGATATCGGTCCCAGTGTGCCACCTGTTGTGACTCCAGATATTATAACTACATCTGTAGATCTTACAGCTTTGTTGATCACAGGTGCTCATGCATCTAAACAGGTAGCTCGATGACAGAGAAGGTAGGCAGAGGCAGAAGCTGGTGTTCTGATTTGATTCAGAAAGCGAGGAATATGGCAACCATTGTCCATCCATCCATCCATTATCCACCACTTATCTGAGGTCATGTCATGGGGGCAGCAGCCTAAGTAGGGAAGCCCAGACCTCCCTCTCCCTGGCCACCTCCTCCAGCGTGTCTTGGGTCTGCCCCGTGGCCTTCTCCCAGTGGCGCATACCCAGAACATCCCCCCTCCAGGGAGGTGTCCAGAGGGCCTCCTAGCCAGATGCCCGAACCACCTCAACTGACTCCTCTCAATGTGGAGGAGCAGCGACTCTACTCCGGGTCTCTCCTGGATAACTTAACTCCTCACCCTATATCTAAGGGAAAGTCCAGCCACCCTGCAGAGAAACTCATTTCGGCCGCTTGTATCCATGAACTTGCTCTTTCACTCACTACGCAAAGCTCGTGACTATAGGTGAGGGTAGGAACATAGATCGACTGGTAAATCGACAGCCTCGCCTTTTGGCTCAGCTCTCTCTTCACCACAATGGACCGTTGCAGAGCCCACACCGATCTGTCTGTCAACCTCCCGCTCCATTCTTCCCTCACTCGTGAACAAGACCCCGAGATACTTGAACTCCTCCACTTAAGGCAGTAATGTGTCCCCAACCCAGACAGAGCATTCCACCCTTTCCAGCTGAGAACCATGGCCTCGGATTTAGAGGTGCTGACTCTCATCCCCGCCGCTTCACACTCGACTGCGAACTGCTCC
This sequence comes from Polypterus senegalus, assembly GCF_016835505.1. Classification (NCBI taxonomy): domain Eukaryota; kingdom Metazoa; phylum Chordata; class Cladistia; order Polypteriformes; family Polypteridae; genus Polypterus; species Polypterus senegalus. Next base: position 46,138,180 of record NC_053156.1, on the reverse strand, counting down.
AGTGAGAGCTGGAGGTCACTGTCTGATGAAGCCAACAGAAGCACGTCATCAGCATATATGTCGACCAGGACACAACATCCAGAGCCTTAAGGAACCAAGGGTGAACCTCGCTCATCCAAGGTGCCCCACCACCTCAGAGCTTTTTAACAACCTCGGCGACCTTGGCCCCTGTCATGGATGCCCCCATCCCCCAGAATTGTCCAGCTCTGCTTCCTCTAAGGAAGACATGCTGGTGGGATTGAGAAGGTCCTCGAAGTATTCCTTCCACCGGTCAATAATGTCTGCAGTTGAAGTCAGCAGGGTCCCATCTCCATTGTACACAGTGTTGTTGGAGCACCACTTTCCCCTCCTGAGGCACCTGACGGTTTGCCAGAACCTTCTTGGTGCCGATCAAAAGTCATTTTCCATGGCTTCCCCAAATTCCTCCCATGCCCGAGTTTTTGCCTGTGCAACAGCCAATGCCTCCACATGCTTGGCCTGCCAGTACTCCTCAGCTGCCTCTGGCATCCCACTGGTCAACCAGACCCGATAGAACTCTTTCTTCAGCTTAACGGGCTCTCGAACCTTAGGTGTCCGTCCCGGGTTCATTGGATTACACGTGAGGTACCGACAACCTTGCAGCCACAGCTCCGTTCTGCTGCTTCGACAATGGAGGCTTGGAACATGGCCCACACAGACTCAATGTCCTTCGCCTCCCTCGGAATGAGGTTGAAGTTCTGCCGGCGGTGGCAGTTAAAGATCTTTCTGACTGGTTCCTCCGCCAGACGTTCCCAGCAGACCCTCATTATACGTTTGCATCTGCCTAGTCTGTCCGGCAGTCTCTCCCGCCATCTGATCAAACTTACCACCAGGTGGTGATCAGTTGACAGCTTAGCCCCTCTCTTTTCCAAGTGTCCAAGATATAAAGTTGCAGATCCGATGACACGATTACAAAGTTGATCATTGAGCTGTGACCTTGGGCATCCTGGCGCCAAGTGCACTTATGGATACCCTTATGCTCGAACATGGTGTTCGTTATGGACAATCCATGGCCAGCACAGAAGTCCAACAACTGAACACCACTTGAGTTTTGATCAGGGAGGCCATTTCTCCCAATCACACCTCTTCAGGTTTCACTGTCGTTGCCGACATGAGCGTTTAATTCTCCCAGCAGGACAATAGAGTCCTCAGGAGCTACGCCTCACAGCGCCTCTTCCAGGGACTCCAAGAAGGCTAGGTACTCTGAACTGTTGTTCGGCGCATAAGCACAAACAACAGTTAGAGTCCTTCCCCCAACTCGAAGGCATAGGGAAACAACTCTCTCATCCAATGGGGAGAACCCCAACGTGCAGGCCTCGAGCAGGGTGGCCATAAGTAAGCCCTCCCCTGCCTGACACTTCTCACCTGAGTTGCCTCGAAAGCTTGCATATTGTAATCTTTTAGTTAGCCAATAAAAGGTTTCATTTTGCTTGACTTTTCTCTACATTCATAATGGCTAACACGGTACAACACCCTAGTACTCCAGGATAAAGAGTAAGCTTTCAGATCTGGAAATTGTGAGGAATACAGGAAAGCCAAGTATATCTTGAAGAAAGGGATCAAAAGTGTGAGAAGATACTACTCAGATAAGCTACAGTAACAATCTGTAAATGATAGCACATCAGTCTGGAGAGGCCTTCAACAGGTCACTAACTACAAGAAACAAATATCAAACAGTTTGGCTGATCCCAGTCTGGTAAATCAGTTAAATCAGTTTTAAGGTCACTTTGAAAGACAATTGGACATAAATCTCTTTGATAGTATGACTACAAAAGACGTCTGCAGCCTATTCAAAAATTTAAAAATGATGCAGTGCCCTTCCACACTCAGGCACTGTGCAGATAAGTTGTCTACAGTATTTACAGATATTTTCAACCAATCTCTAGATCAGTGCAGTGTTCCTGTCTGGTTTGAGACCTCCACCATCTTTCCAGCAGAAAAATCAAAGATCACACGTCTAAGTGACTACAGACCAGTAGCTTTAACCCTTGTGGTAATGAAGACCTTTGAACGCTTTACTCTGAATTACCTCAACAATGCTACAAAAGACTTCCTAGACCAATTTCAGTTTGCATACATAGCCATCCGGTCTGTGGATGATGCAGTGAATTTAGACCTGAGCTTTGTTTACCAACACCTTGATAAGCCAGAGGCATATGTGAGGATCTTGTTTGTGGACTTTAGCTCTGCTTTCAATGCCATCATCCCAGAGCTCCTACATAAGAAATTCAGACAGTTCAATCTGCCCAGTTAAATCTGCCATTGGATCACAGATTTTCTTAAAGAAAGGTAACAGTATGTGCGGTTGGGCACACAAATGTCTGACACATTAACCCTTAGCATTGATGCACCACAGGGATGTGTCCTTTCCACACTACTCTTCTCACTTTACATAAATGACTGTACCTCTGGCGGTGATTCATCTATTACACTTCTTAAGTTTGCAGATGACATACACAAATAGGCCTCATTTCAAACAATGATGAGTCCATTGTCACACACATGTGCATTGGAGATGGTTTATGGGCCCAAAAATAAGTGTTTCTCAGCCGAGCCAAGGGTTGGTGCTGTCCTCTGATGCTTTCCACTTTTCCCCTCTGCAGACCATCGGAAGAACCCAGCTCCTAATATCACAATTTCAATGTCCCTAAACACTGCAGTGTGATGATGTCATTTCTGGTTCTGTTCACTCAAGATCAACTCCTCTTCCCATCGTTTGAATATAAATTCACCATCTTAAACTATCATGTCAGTTCCATTTTGAACTCATTCTGTAAAGACTTTTGTTATTTTGCATACTTTTTTTGCATTAGGGGGCAACTCCCCAAATCTTTATGATTGTTTATTGGCTCTTCTTATACCATATACAGACAAGATGCGGAAAATCTGACATTGTGGTGCAGCTATAATAATTTAGACCTTAACATTAAAAAAACTCCGGAGATGATCATAGATTTCAGGAAAGAGTCACCTGATCTCCTATCACTTGCTATAAATGGCTCTGCCGTTGGGATGACAGAATCTTCAAAGGGTCTGGGCACTATGCTGTTACAAAACCTTAAATGGGACAATAGCATCACATGAATTATTAAGAAAGCCCATCAAGGAATGTTCTTTTTGCGTCAGCTGAGGAAATTCAATCTCCCTCAAGCAATATTGGTCCAATTCTACACGGCCATCATCGAGTCCAATCTGACCTCATCTATAACTGTCTGGTTGGGTGCTGCCTCTGTTCAGGTGAAGGCAACACATCATCAAAGCCTGTGACTTATCGCACATTCAAGTCCCATATCAGGCCCGGGTAATTTAGAGGGCCACAAAGATCCGACTCACCAGAGCATCCATCACCTGTCCCAAAGGCTTCCCTCCAGCAAATGTCTTCATGCAGTGAAAGCTAAAACAACTCGTCACCTAAATGTCTTTTTTTCCATGAGTAGTTATTCGTACTAATCAGGTCTAAGCTTCTATTCAGTATCTCTGTATACCTGCACATTAGACTGCCTGGACATTTTAATCCTACTGTCTCTTTATTTTTTGTATTGCCCTTGTATGCTGCATCATATTTTATCAGGTTATATTTATCATTTTATGTTTCATCTTCTTATTTGTATTCTGTGTTGTGCTTATATGTTGCACCAATACTATCAAGACAAATTTCTAGTTCACATTAGTGTACCCAGTGAATTCTGATTCTCTTCCGTTTTTTGTGTTGTTTCAGTGCAAACAAAATAAATAAACATGTTGTGACACGTGAGTCCCTGTCTTACACCCCAAAACACAAAGCTGAGTCTCAGTAATTTAGCAAAACCTGCATTTTCAACTTGAAACAGGAACAGTAGGGTTATTTATTGCAGGGGGAGCTACCACTCTCCTATACACAGACAGAGCAAATGGGCATAGTTGGGGTCAGGTCAGTGGCTAAGTTATACTGTTCCCTGCATTTATAATGTTCCTTGCATCACCCATCGGCAACAGGCATGTATAGCACGATCTCGATTGGCTTGCAGTTGTATCCACGGTGCTATGCTGCTGTGCTGCAAACCTGTGGTTGCCTCTGCAACGGACAAGCAGTCCTCCACAGACACGGCAGTTGCACTTCAGCGTGTCGTCCAGTTGGGGTGGGGGTGTGGTGGGGGGGTTTTAAAAGACTTCACAAACCTCACAATGTGAATATCAAATTATTTGTAATTGCAGCAGTTTTCTGGAGAAAAATGGTGTGTTTTGTGAAAGAAGTGCACGGGTGCCAATATTTTCATCATAATCCCTGTGAAGTCCCAGGCTTCACTTAGTTGGTATTCTCAGAACTCTGTCCTTTTGATTTTTTTTTTCATGTTGAAGGGGTAGATGCAAAAGTGAAAGCAGGTCATTTTCTTTTCTTTTAAAAAACTTCCTTAGCAGTCCCTCCTGTGGTGATGCAATGCCTTGAACTTGTGATTGAACCTATTCTATGCCCCCAACCTTTCATACAACATATTTAATGACCAATTTGAAAAATGTATTAAAATTTCCAAAACTTGTGTCCTTCCAGGAAATGGCTGTAAACATGGCACAAATCTTGTTACCATGGAGCAGTGTGAAATCTGTTTCAGTTTGTATCCTCTGGTAACATGCAGACATGTGTTGTAAATGTTTGTCACCAACGGTAAAGGTTTATGATCCAGAGAGTCAGGACATCAAGTTGATGATTCCTTGCTGTGCTGGAGTGGTATCTCCTTGCTCAGGTTTGCCTTATGTGTGGTACTGATAGTATTCTAGCACCATAATCAGTTTGGAATGTAATGGGGATTTCCAAAGGCTACAACTGAGTGGCTGTTTTCTTGCGCTTTTGTATTCACAATCTGCTGCAAGTCCCAGTGAAACTTGGCACAGTTAGTAGTATAGTAAAAGTATTTCAAGACATTTACATTCATTACAAATAATTTTATTGTGCCTTAAATACAGCAGATTTAGATTAGATTAGATTATAGTACTAGGGTGTTGTACCCTGTTAGCCATTATGAATTTAGAGAAAAGCCAAGCAAAATGACACCTTTTATTGGCTAACTAGAAAGATTATAATATGCAAGCTTTTGAGACAACTTAGGCCCCTTCTTCAGGCAAGATGTAATACAGAGAGATTCCCTGTGTTTATATAGACACCAGGACAGAGACAGCATTGGAAAATGTTTAGGTGAAACATCTCAGATGAAAAAAATTAAAAGACTTCTCCAGGCTAAGATTAATTTAGCAAAAGAGAAGAACAATGTATAGTCAAGATCTTTTGATAAATCATCAGTCTTTTTGATAAGATCAACAAAGTCTTTTGAAGTTTCTGATGAGATTTTCAAAACAATGTGGATATGTAGTCCGGTTGTCTGGGACAGTCCGAGAGATGCAAACAATAATACAGCCAAATCAATCAATCAATAATTCTTGTGCTGGGCATATCAGATTGTTTGGATTTGACTTTTGCATCTTTGTCTTTTCCATGTACTTGTCTCTATTTGTTGACAGTTTCTGGACACCTTTTTTGAAACATGAATTTAAATAATATTATTTTCTTTATACTTGATGGTCATCCTTCTTAAATCCAGGTGAGATGGGGCACAATTTGTTTTTCAGCCTTTTGTCTTCTGTTCAGACCTGGCGCATGTATTACTGTTGAGTTATCACACTGAGTAAGGCTACAAACAAAAAATTATACAAAAGGCCAATTGTTGCGATTTTAAATACATTTGATGTCAAGTGAGTGTTACTCACACACACACACATATATATATATATATATATATATATATATATATATATATATATATATATATATATATAGTGATCCCCTGCTATATCATGGTTCAGCTATTCCACCCCCGCTATATCGCTGATTTTTCTGTGGAACATATCTAATTTTCTATCACGGAAATCTGCGGTTTTGTAGTGATCATTTTTTATGGGTTTTTGACAACTTTTTATGTTGAAATAAGCATTTTTCTATGCTAAACTATTAATAACAAGAATATATTACTGTAATTATAACATATATATACCTGTACTGTAAATAAAAATGGAGTAAAAATTCAATAAGTACATCCTACCTGTAGTGTACTTTGGAGCCAATTCATAACAAAGCATACACTTTTCATTTGTCACTATGCGTGCTAGACAAGAGTTTGTTAGAACAATACGTATTATAATTTATAACTATAGCATAACTGTAAATATCGACTAAAATGCTGTTAAAAGTCAATATGTATATAAAATAATGAACATTTAAGCAATACAGTACAGTAAATAACTAAATATACGTACATTGTACACTACGGTAAACAAAGAGTTTCGTGTTACAGTACCCAGATGATTTCTTACAAGGCCCGTTATTGGCTGAAAGAGGAGACTCAACCAATCAGACTGGGATTTTCATTCTCTTGGTCTCTGATTGGCTGCTGCTAATGTGGTGTAATCTCGCATGAACAGCAAGCATGGGTCCCCGATGCATCTCAGTTCTCTGCGTATCGTGTACCCTGCTTGTGGTCCGGTTGTTGTGAGCAAACCTTTTGTGAACTTTTCATTTGTTTTAAGCCCTATGATGGCTCCCAAGCATCCTGCATCTTCTAAGCCTTCTGGTAGTAGTAAGCCTAAGCGCCAGAGGAAGACCTTGACCATTCAGGAGAAGGTAAAACTCCTAGATATGCTTTGGAAAGGAAAGTGTTACGCGGACGTCGTTTACATGTGTTTAAAGCGTGTGGGAGGGGATCATAGTGGTATACAGGCAGGGCCCTTAGGACGCCTCAATGCCAGAAGGACTGGGGGATGGAGGCTGGTGGCAGCGGTGCCTCAGATTCCTGTAGGGCTCCATGAGAACTGGAGTTTGATACAGCCCTGTTGGGATCCATGGGTGCAGCCAGGGGTAGCTGCAGCTGTTACTGAGCCCTTATGGGCAGCTCTTCCACCACATCTGGAAGTGGGTCAACAAGCACCTGGAGCACTTCTGTGTACCTTATAAAAGGAGCCAGCAGCCACTACTCTGGGAGCCAGAGTCAGGTGGGAGTAGACAAAGCTTGTCCGGAGGAGTGGAGGAAGAGAGAGAGAATAGAAAGAAGAGAGTTGTATTATACTGTGCTTGGTGACTGTATTGTACTTGTGGGAAACAGGGGAAGGCATTTCACAGAAGGAAAAATAAAAATGTGTGTGCTTGCAGTTGTGCCTCTGTGCGGGTTTGGATGGTAGGTGCGCTCCTTGCAGGCCGTAATATACATATATACACACATTGCTGCATCATATTTGATCATATACATATACAGCACCCTCCGTAATGTTTGGCACAAAGGCACATTTTTCCTTGATTTACCCTTCTAGCCCACAGTTTAATATTACAAATCAAACAATTCAGATGTGGTTAAAGTACACATCGCACAATTTCATTTAAGGGAATTTGCATAAATTTTGTTCACACCATGTAGAAATGGCAGCACTTTTTTAAGATGCACCACTCAACAAACCAACCCCACATTTCAGGGCTCCAAAATATTTTGGACATAGGGTTTTTACTATATGTACATTTTGACTTCTCTTGCATATTTTTGCACGTGAGAGCATCTAAACAGCTCGATCAGTGGAGGAAAGTTGACCATTGGGCAGGGCCAAAAACGATTGCTAACTACCTCTTCTCTCTTCCCTGCAGATCAGAGGATGAGTCTCAGGATGTACTGCCCCGGGAACTTCTTAAGCCGTGATGGCACCGCTACTCATTGCCCATTAGGACCACACTCATCTAGTGTAACAAACTCCTTTTAAGACTGATACTCACAAGGACTCGAGATGTCTTTATTATTGCCTTTTATTTGTTCTTATTTTTTAAATGAGGTATCCAGATGGTCCCAAACTCATGATTTTTGTTTATTTATACAGAATTACACTCATTTAAACCCATAATTAGCTACTTTAACTTGTACTGGAATAATTAACAGTATATGAGCTGTAGAGCAAGTCCCATTTGAAATGTACTGTAAACACCCAGGGATAAACTGGGAAACAAGATGAGACCTGAAGACAGGTAGAAGGTGCCAGAATATCTGGGTATAGTGGGATAGAATGGGAAGAAGGGTCACATTTGAATTGTATTATTTATTGGGTAAATATTTTAGGAAATATTTAAATAAGGTGATATAATGGGGTAGCTACCACACTCACTGTTGTTTATTTGTGTGGGATTTGAAAATGAAATTTTAACATGGTTAATTAATTATCAGTTTTGTCTTTGGCAATACCGTTAATTAATCAAATAATACAGTAAGGCTAATACTTTATTTACTTGATCTTTCTTTGTTGTTGGAGGTGGGTCTCTATACTTTAGACATATCAAGGTAACTGAGGCACACTTGTTTCAAGGAACAGAATAATACAATTTATTGATAAACACATGGATTACAGAAGTATAATAAATGCATGTATTGACATATAAGACAGGACACAGACACAGTAGATAGACAACCTAAAATATATAGGCTTGCAGTTTACTGGTTATTTAGAGTTCTACAATGTCCTTTATCTTGTCACAGATAAATAGTTTTACAATACCAAGTCTTTATGGAAGATGTCCGATGTTGTGTGAAGTTGTTGCTTTGTTGTTGCTCTGGGTTCAAGTGGAAGGTTTTTCCTGTGTTAGAGTGCACTCTTTCTCTTTGCTGCATTATTTGTGTCAGTGCTGTTCTGCTGCTCCCTTTGCTTGCCTTCTGCTGTATTTTGTCACTTCAGGCTTTACTCATTCTGGTCTGAGAGTTTAGTCACAGGTGTCAAACTCCAGGCCTGGAGGGCCGCAGTGGGTGCAGGTTTTCTTTCTAACCCTTTTCCTAATCAGTGTCCAGTTTTCACTGCTAATTACTTCTTTTCCCTCTATTTTAATAGCCCTGTTTTAAGGATTAAGTCTTCTGAATTGATTCTTTTCTTCATTAAATGACAGCCTAACAGAAACAAGACATGAAACGAGCCAACAGATGACCAGCTAAATTGGGGCTTCAAACTCCAACCAGTTCCTTAATGAGAAGCTGATTCTTGCTGTTAATTAAACCCGTTATTCAATTCCATGGCTTGTTGCCGCTCTCTTTCTGCCACAGCAGACATTTCCAAAACTGTTGATATTCTGTTTTTTTCTAAGAACTCCTAAAATGCTTTGGTAACCTGAGGGATCAACCTCACTGAGACCTTCATCTTTATTTTCAGATTTTGTTCGATGAGTACAGGTGAGCTGGTCATGTCCTGCTTGTTTTATGTCTCATTACTGTCCGGCTGCTAATTAAGGAAAAAACAACTAAAGGGCCTGAGTCAGGCAAATTAAAGCTAAGGCTAAAGAAGTTAATTAGCATCAAAAACTAATTACTAATTAAGAAGATGGTTAGAATGAAAACCTGCAGCCACTGAGGCCCTCCAGGATTGGAGTTTGACCCACCCCGGAGATGCTGGTTTACTTCTTGAAGTAATGGCTTATCGGCCTTGTCAGATTATTGGTACACAGCCTTGGATTGAAAGACTGGGTCTCAGCTTCTGGTCCACAAACAGAACAGAATTTCACCTTTTCAGCTCTTCATGGCAAGGGCAGCTCAAAGCTTGTTAGACTGAGATATGGTTTTAGAAATTCATTTTAGAGAACAGGGAAGAGGCTCAGAGTTCTCTAGGATTCCCTAGAGAATTTCAGAGGATGTGTTCAATTCCCAGTTCTCCAAGCTTCTCTTTGTTTCCCTCTATGTGTCTCTTTCTTCTTCCTCTCTCTTGAGAGATGAGGCGTATGTGGTTTTAAAGGACGGGTAAACCTTCTCCTGATTGGTTTAACGTCTCTTCCAGTTACAAAAGCAGTGTGTTTTCTAATAGGTGAGTTCTTCTGTCCATCTTAACCGTCAATCCTAAAATTACAGGTCTTTGTCCTTGCTTGAGTCCATTTTGCACCTTTTGGCTCAATAGGTTGGCAGAAGGGCTTCTGAAGAGATGTCAAGTCACCTCTGATTTATACCTTTGTAATCAGCTGAAGTCCACATATATCCTGGTATAAGCTGGAGTTCACTCAGATTGGAATGCAAGTAGGGGTCTTGTGCAGCTGGATGTTTGCTAAATCTGCTGCTTTACAGGCCTGGTGTGCCATTAAAGCCTAGCCAAATGGGAAATGCCCACTTTGTCCTACATTTGTCACAGTGGTTTAATATGTAAGTGCAGTCTTGTTGGATTTCTTTTTTTGTGAACAAAGCCACTAGAAACTAACAGATTCAACAACAAACGAAATACGTGTTCACATTCCTGTTAGACCATATAATATGCACAATTACGGACTTTACAAATCCAGCCAGAATTAAAGGCTGTTTTCTTCTCTCTTTCTAGTGCTTTAATGTTTTGTCCTCTGCTGCGTTTTGATGTGTATATGGGTGTTATTGGACTAGCATTAGGCTTGACATATAAGATCATGATTTTTTTCATCTGCCAAGGAATATAATTTTAATCCACAGCACATTCTTTTCCGGTCACCTTAACTGTTGGCTCCACACTTCGGCTTTGTAAGTTAACATAATGACAAGCCTTCATAATCTAAACTACCGAATGGCTGTAAACAAGATACTAATCCTGCATTGATAATTCATGATGGTGCCCAGTTATTATTGCCTTCTGGATTTTAAAATGCTACTTAGTCTATATAAAATAATGGTATTGGCAAGTCAATATGTTTCTTTCTTTTTAGTAATCCTGGTCTTAGTTGAATATAATATATATATATATATATATTGTCAGGGATGCCAGGGGCAACAATCCGGCCGGGACGCCGTGAGGGACCGGAAGAGGGTCAAGGCCCACCCTGGATCACGTGGGGGCCACCTTCCTGGTTGCTCTGGGGGCCACGGGTTGAAGGCATGGAAGCCCCACCCTGTAGGGGCCCGTGGTCACCGCCAGGAGGCGCCCCAATGCCTTTGGGACCTGTTACCTCAGCACTTCCGCCACACCAGGAAGTGCTGGGGGGAAGAATAAGGACGATACCCGCAGAGCTGCCGGGAGAACAGCTGGCACTTCCGCCACGCTGGGGCGTGGCCAATGGGGGAGTGTCGGAAGCGCCTCATCCGGGTCATGTATAAAAGGGGCTGTCTCCCTTCATTCGAGGCTAGAGTCGGGTGGAAGGAGGACGAGGCGGCCCGAAAAGAAGGCATTTGTGGCCTGAGATTATTGGGGTTTGTGCACGGACTGAGTCTTAGTAACGGTAAATTGTAAATATTATTGTAAATAAATATGTGTGGTGGTGATTAACAACATGTCCACCTGTCTGTGTCCGGGTCGGCTCCACAATATATATACAGGTATATATATATATATAGATAGATAGAGACCAGGGGTGAACTGGCCATTACTGCAATGCCCAGTGGGCCGCGGACTCTGGCCTGGTTGTGGTCCAGTTCATGAAATAAATTTTATGTACTGGTTACTGTTTGACATTAAAATTCATTTTCTAAACTACTAAACATTATCTGTCCAGTACTGTGATATTATCTAGTCCTATATAATATACCGTATTATATCATCAAGTTATTTTAGATGTCAATACACAATGTTTCAGCAAAACATTTGGTAAAAACTGACGTTTTCTGTTTCCATACCACTTCATTTCGGTTAGCATATACATTATTGCAATTAATTTTATCGCATATCTAGTATTTCAATTCTTCTGTACTAATAATTATTAGATTATGTATTATGCAATTTATTGTTCTTTGGTTGTCGGCGTGAGTGATAATTAGTGGTTTTCAGCTGCGATTATAATCCAAGCTTCTCTTTGTTTCCCTCCATTCTATGTGTCTTTCTTCTTCCTCTCTCTTGAGAGATGAGGTGTACTCTTTGACATGTACTCTAATAACTTGTAAGCCATGTTACTAAATTTTTATTTAATTAAATTTTATTTCTAAGTATGTAGTCAAATTTTAAGTTGTGTCTAAACAACTGCATACAGATTAAGTTTGGCAACAGTTTAGATAGAGTTCATATCATAGGCTCATGGCAAGTACCGAGCCCCGTACTCTTCACACATTTTAAGAAAATTGCAATGAATAATGGGCCGAATTGGTCGACTTTGTCACCTCACTCTTTAAATGCCCGGGCCGGTTTTGAAACCCAGTCCGCTCCTGATAATGACAAACACAAAATCTCAATTTATCAAGAGAACACACCTTCTTTACACTCTTCTTAATAATTTCTTAGTAATGTTGTAATACAACCACTACAAACGGCAATATTCAAATTACGGCCATTCTTTAGTCCCGATATCGGGACTCATACACCAGGAAGCATCAGTTAGTGGTGGTAGGCAAATTTAAATCCCCAATACCTCGATTAAACTTCAATAACTGCCATTTTCAAAAGCTATAAACCAGACATTAAACACAACTGTTTGAAATCCGTTGAAATTAAGTCTAATTTTAGGTGCAGCGCCGCAGACCCTTCTGGGTCGTCAGTACCGTCCGTCGCTACAATATATACATAAATAGAGCTTCTGTAAAAAGCCAGATTTCCCCCTGCAGGCAAATAAAGTTATAAAGTTACATGTACCTATCTATCTTACAGCTACTGTATGCTACTTTGTATACTTAAAAATGTGAAACGTCTTACAAACCCCATGTCCCTTGAAAAGTGTGATTCACTTCAGTTTCACTTTGAATACCTGGAACCACACTGAAGAATCAAACTAATAAGATGACAACAGCGGTGTTTCACGTTTTCCCTCCTGATCACCCCATTTGTCATCTACACCAATCATATGCGTGTCTCTGGAGGAACAGCTTGGACGCTAACGGAACAGACAGAACTCTGCTCAAGTCACACTGCTGCGTGTCATCAAAAATCTCCTCCGCACGCACCACAAACGCGCGGACACGTAGGCATCTACGGATCACTAAAAGGTCCAAACTGACCGCGATGAAGATGAAAACGCCTCAAGCGTCAAAGATGAGCGAAGTTAACCAACAGAGGTGAAGATCACGAAGCGTTATCACTACAAACGCGCTGTGCCACAAAGGCAACTGAAATTAATGTATATTGTCACGGAATCAACAAACAAGTTAAACATCATATTTATGCAATGTCAGTGCTAAAAAAAATAAAGACAGGACAGTAAATCAGATTTCATCATGTGTATTTAATGTTGCCAGTGACATTACTTCTTGATGAACTGGGCTTTGCTATGTGGACATATGTTTTGATTTCTAAGAGTAACTATTGCAGATGTTTTAATGATTCCACGTTATTTATATAATCCAATACATATATTTTTGTTTCGGAAAGTATTCAGACCCCTTCACATTTTTCACATTTTGCAGCCTTGTGCTAAAATCATTTTTAAACTCATTTCTTTCCATATCAAGCAACACCCGATAGCCTAGAATGACAAAGAAATGTTTGCAAAATTACTAAAAATAAACAACTTATCACATTTACACAAGTATTAAGGTCCTTTGTGACACCTGAAATTTGGCTCGGGTGCATCCCACTTTATTGATCATTACTTAGTAAGCGTGGCTGCGGTCAATTTAATGAATTGGACATGATGAGGCTGAGAGAATTTGCATTCAGAGCTTAGAGACAGGGTTGTGTAGAGGCACAGACCTGGGAAGCATACAAAAAATGACTAACACTGAAGCTTTCCTAGAGCACAGCTGATTCATAATTCCTAAACAGAAAAAGCTTGGAACAACTATAAATCTTCCCACCTGACCAAACTGAGCAACTGTGGGAGAAGAGCCATAGTAAAGAGAGGTGACCAAGGACCTGGTGGTCACTCTGTCTGAGCTCAAGAGGAACTGTGTGGAAATGGGAGAAACTTTGAGAAGGACAACCATTACTGCAACACTTCACCAATCTGCACTCTATGACAGAATGTCCAAATAGAAGTCTATCCTTAGTAAAAGACACATGGAAGCCCACCTAAGGGAGTCCTTGAGCGTGAGAGACAAGATTGTCTGCTGTGATATAACCAGGATGAGCATCACGTCTGAAGGAAATCAGAAACTGGTGTGTAGTATCATTCCAATGGTGAAGCATGTGCAGCAGGTGTCTAAATACTATGTTTAGCTATTTGGAGCTTCACCAAATCCTGATTATATTCATTATGTTGTATGTTTTTCCGTTGTGTTCCTGTTACATTTCCTTACTCCGTTTATTGTGTTGCATTATGTCATCAGTGTGAGCCTCTCCCAGTTTTCATTGTGTTACTATGAGAGGAGGAGGAATTGTATTAGAAGAGTGTGAACAATCATATTTTTTGTTCAGCCTGTTAATAATATACATCAACACATAAAGGAATTCATTGTGGTTGCATTACTCCTTTGTGGCGGTTTGTATGTCACGTTGCAAATCACAACACAGAAACTCAGAGGTTAATCAGATTGAACGCCAGAGTGTAGCAGTATGATGTGTGCAGTAAAAAATGGTTATGCATGGAGGTGGAAGCATCATGCTGTAGGGTTGTTTTTCTGTGGCAGTAGACTCCTAGACTAGGCAGGGATGACGGAAAGCTGAATGGAGCAAAGTATGGACATAAACCCGAATGAAAACGTGCTATGATACACTCTGGACCTCAGACTGGACCAAAGGTTCCTGTTCAGCAGGAGAAATGACAACAGAGGAATGGCTTCTGAACTGTTTTGTGAATATCCTTGAATAGCTCGGCCAGAATGTGGGCTTGAACTCACAAATATATACTGTATATATATTTAAAAAATGGAAAATTCATTTAGTCATTATTGTCATAATTATTTTCATAATGTTCTCTGTCTGCTTATTTAAAGCAAGAAAGTTACAGTGGGCATCCCAAAATGATAAAGTGTGGGGTAGAAACCAATTAGCACAGTGCAGGGCATACTCACTCACACCAATCCAATTTAGATTTGCCATTTGAAAAAAACAGACAAGGTAATAGAAAATGTAAAATAAGACGAAGAGCAAAGTGTGAATCAGTCAGACCTATAAAAGATCTGGCACATCTGTAGAATAAAAAAGCTGACACCGACATCATTCAGTGTAAGTCAGCAAAACAGCCTTAGTTTTAGTTTATTATGATGGTTTCTTTATTTCCTGGAAATATTTGGTCTATTTAGAATAACAAGATTGGCGTACATAACTTGTACTGCATATGTAATACTTTATTTTTCAGAAAACAAAAACAACAACCACAACAGCAATGATAATCCTAATCTTACATCTGGAATACCATGGGAGACACGACAAAATAAAGCTAAACAATCAACATGACAATAGGACTTTTACACTGAGCTTTAAATGCATTGCCAAAGGCTGATTCAGTTTAAAGACAAAATATAAAAATCCTTCAAATGGGTTTACATCAAAGCTTGAGTTCAACCTTGGCATCCTTTGTTGTTTGCTGTCATCTGTGAATTGACTAATTTACGTCCCCTTTTGGCTCACTAAAATGTCCTCATTCATTTGAAAAACTCGCTGACATTGTGCATTGAGGTGATGGTGATATTGTGTTCTCTGCATATACTGGTGTGTACACTGTAAAACGGAATTGTCTGTCGATGCTTAAAGATGATTTATTATACTGTATATTCAATGGCATCAACTTTTGTGATTATTTTGGGCTAGTCAGTTTATTTCTGGGACCTAAATTAAATTTATATTTATGTTTTATGGGCTTTATGATTTTGCTGCCACAATCATTGTTACCACAGGCTATCTATTAAGCTAATGGGTCAAATACAGATCTTCCTTTAAAAGTGACCCACATCTCGCATCTTATGAAGAGTTACTCTTCAAGGTTCACTTCTTAGCAATACAATTTTTCCACTACTTTCAAATCAGAAATTTTGCAAAAAGAAGCCTACCCAACTTTCCACACCTCCCACTCATTTCTGAAGACTTGTTGAACATCTCAACAATATATAAAACATCTTAGAGTGTCTCCCTTTTCAAGATCCTAGGGCACAGTGGGAAAAGGAGTGGAAGGCAGCCACACACAGAGTACACTCTAGCTCCAAATGTGCAAAGCATTCAATTATTCCCCTTAAAATCTTTAATCAATCACATTTATCTTGTTTAAAATTGTCCAAAATGTATCCAGGGTGAGATCCAGCCTATGAGCATTGCAATCGAACTCCAGCCTCACTGGGCCACATGATTTGGGTGTGCACCAAATTAACATTTTTGCACAAAAATCTTCAAATATGTATTAGACACCCTATTGATGTCACAATTGCTGCTCACCCATTCACAGCTGTGTTTGGTGGACTCCCAGATGGGCTTAAAGTAGAAAAGGACAAACTGATTGCAATTGCAGATAACCACCCTACCAACACATAGACTTATCCTGCTTAACTGAAAGAAACCCAGCGCACCTTTTACAAGTCCTTGGGTAACTGATGCTCTATACTATTTGAAACTGGAAAAAGTCAAGTTTTCACATAGAGCAGGGGTTCTCAACCTGGGATTTCTGGGGGTCCATTAGGGTCAGATAAAAAATAACATTTGTATTCACTATACAGCCTGGTACTGTTGATTTAGAGTAGATGTAGTAGTAGTATTGGATTGTAGGATTGCATTCCATAATTATAATGAGTGGCCATTAATTTTTACATAAAACGGAGTGTTTTTTTTAGATCGTTTACTTTAAAGTTTAATAATACTTTGTGTATGTCATGTATGTATGAGACAATGAAATCTGGATAAATAAAGTACATTATATTCATGGCATACAAAGCTGTGTTTATTTGTATATTTCTGGAGAAGAGGGTCCACAGATTCTTAAAAGGGTCTCTGACTCAAAAAAGGTTAAGAATCACTGGCTTAGAGGATCTGTTCAAAACTTTAAAATATGGCAAGATCTAATTAATAAAATTTTAGAATAAGCATTTGCATTGGGAGAAAAGATGTCTTCCCTTCTTTTTTTTCCAATGGTTGTCCATACTCTTGGATCGCTTCTCTTTCTTTCAGGTGGGAGTTCAATTCTGTTTTTTCTTTTTTAACTTTCTGATGTTTTTTTCATCTTCATTTTTTTTCTAGTTTGACTATGACTTAATTTTGTTGTATAAATTCGACTTGGTTGTGTGCAATGTTATTTTCTTTAAATATGAACAGAAGTAACCTGCAGCAATATATAAAGTCAGGTGTATCCAGTATGGATTTTTAAACTCAATTTGACCAGTGTGACTTTCTCAGTTATTCCTCCATGAATTCATTGGGTTTTTAAGAGTTTGGGATTCAGAACCAACTAACACAGTGTCTCCACATATGCCTAACAGCAGTCAGATTTTAAAGACTCCACTAGTGTGGGAATGCTATATGGCTCTGCTCTTATTTCAATGCAAATGCAGAGGAGTAAGCCCAACATTACAAGGCTTTAGTATTAATGGTTTTTAACAATGACAGGAGAATTAAGTCTCCTTACGTGACCGTGATTCATCAAAAACTAAATAAATAAATAATTTGTTTGAAATGAATTTCGAACTTGACCAATAGGTCATACAGCCAATCAGGTGTAAGTCTACTGAATGTTCTAGTAAAATCTATAAACACATACAATCTATAAACACAATCTTTTTGAAATTTCTCCTTGTTGTTGTTTAGCGTGATCTGCCTTTAGCACATCAACATCAGAGAGCATAGATATCTGTTTGTGTGTATGTGTGTGCTTGTGTGTTTTTTTCCTCCTTCTGTTACACGCAAATCTTGCTGGTGACTAGCAATCCGCTTCATTGCTGAAAATCTGAACTTTTTTTTCTGTTATGCTGGACTTGGTGTGGCTGGAGCTCATGACATTTACAGCAGCAGTAACATTTTGCCATACAACACATTTGCGCTTGTTGCTGACACCCGTGAATAGACCACTAAGTAAAAGTTCTTTCCGTGCCTCTAATTTGGAGACGATAACTTCTATCTCGCAATACTGGATGCGTCATGTTGTTGCACTATCAGCCAATGAAGATCTAAGGCATGTGGTTGCATGAGACATATGAGGCCAATTAGGATGGTTCATGTATGGTTGTTACAGAAGTTACAGATCGGAGTTAAGGTTAGGGGTTAGTATGGTTAGCATGCAGGATAAATGGTTATGGTTAGGGGTTAGGTAATGTTAGGGTTAGTTATGTTGATGATAGGGTTTGGTATGTGGCGCAGTGGGTAGTGCTGCTGCCTCACAGTTAGGAGACCTGGGTTCGCCTCCCGGGTCCTCCCTGTGTGTAATTTGCATGTTCTCCCCGTGTCTGCATGGGTTGCCTCCCACAATCCAGAGGTTAGGTATATTAGCGATTCTAAATTATTCCTAGTGTGTGCTTGGTGTGTGTGTGCGCCCTGCCCGGGGTTTGTTTCCTGCCTTGCGCCCTGGGATTGGCTCCAGCAGACCCCCGTGACCCTGTAGTTAGGATATAGCGGGTTGGATAATGGAAAGATGGAAATTGAGTTTGGTATGGTTAACATGTCAATCAATTTGATTTGTTGCGACATAATAAACTTTTATTACCAAAGTGCTGGTCTAGACATGCGGTGATATCACTTTTGCCCTAAAATTGCTGGCATAGACTTGTGTTGACATATGATGCTGTGGCTGTAAAGGTTGTTACATCTCTAGAAATGTGTGGATGCCCGGTTTAATAAATCTGCAATGTTTTAATGTTTGCATTTTCCTTTTTTTTGTCAAACGTGTATTTTCACGTTCAGAATGACGCAAAGTTTTATAAAAGACATCTCTGGACTGTACCGTGATTGTTGGGTAACGTCAGTCACCTTGACATGTGAAATCCTTAAATACAATTAACTGGTCAGAAATGATGCTAACTACGTCATTTGCCTGGCTCCCTTGTGTCATGATCAGGCTATTGCTTTGCTTTTTGTAGTTTCTCCTTGGCCTCTACAAATTATTGAGACTGTTTAATGAATTGGAATCTAGTGGTCACATTTGTTTTTTTGGCTGATACATTTTTAACTACACTAAGAATAAGTAATAATCTCCTTCAACAACATGTTGTTTTTGATATGGGTGCCTCTATAGTAAAAGTTATTTGTTGAGGGATGTTATGCCATTGCTAGACAAGGCCATTTGGACATGTACAGTATACTGTGTGATATCACTGTGTTGGAGGCATAATGGTCAGCGTTGTGCACTTCCTGGATGTCCAGGATTGGATTTTCCCCAAATCTTAAAGTGAATATTTCTTTTTTGTTTTGAAAAGATTACATTTACAAATTTAATCTCTATTTCTTGACTACGATTTAACATTGTTTCGACTCTAGTTAGTGTATTTACTGGGCTTTTTTATTCAAATTTCAGCCCCACTACTTAACTATGTTTTTTGTTACACATTGGTTACCTGTTTGTCGACATTCCATTATGACTCACAGTTTGTTAATTTGGTTTACAATTTATCTTCTTATTCCAATTCCAATTAAAATCTGATACTGACACATATAGTCAGTATACTTTGAGTATCATTTTTCTGGAGGCTTCTTACTGATATTTATTAAAGTCATCAAACCAGAAATGAAAACAGTGCGAGAAGTGAAATGGTAAAACTCTGCAGAACTGCCCTGTTCTTAGCACTTTGAAATGTGTAGAGTGAAGCCCGTATGGTCACTGTGACATCTTATGTTGGCTTCTTAAGTAAAACAGCATTCCAACAAAAGCAATAATAGCAACAACACGTGGCTTATCAAATAACCGAAAACATTTGGAGGTTTATAAAAGTGGAGATAAGTCTGAGCACAGAGCAGTAAAGGGTCCGAAATTCAGATACAGTGACAAGCTTTAGCAATGCTTTGCCAATAATTGTTTCTCTGTCTGGACAAGTCTGGAAATGCTCATCTGATAACAAATGTAGATCCCTGCCTCCAACTCCCCTTTGCTTATTGAAATGTAGTTTTTAGAGGTCCTCTTCCACCACTCCGGTCCCTCTGATCTTTCTCTTACAAGCACATTTCTCCTCTCTTCTGCACATTATTCATTTAGTCCATCCATTGTTCCATTTCCTGCCTTACCTATGCGGTTAAGGGTCACTGGGACACACAGACGAATACGACCAATGTACAGTACATTTAACAGAAGGATCCTGTTAGTGGATTGCAGAAAAACTTTGGAGGTTTTCTTCTTCAGTTAAATATCAGTTTATTTTGACTTTGGAAATGTATTGTTAAAAAATAAGAGTTCATTTTAAAATAAATATGTGTAAAAATCTGTTGAGATGCACCAAATGATGATGACTTTCAGCAGGATTGAATATTTTTGCAGGCCAGTGTTATCTGAGAGGTAGTGTAACATGATAGATAAGATGCTTGCATGACAAAATAGTCAGCATTTAAAAACCACATAGATATTTGCTTTCTTACCTTAACGTACCATAGGAAAATTCTACTGTTCAGAAGTTGATCTTTGATGGTTTATGAGACTTTAAAGATTTTCTCATTTATGTTTCATTTAAGAATCGTTTTTGTCACAAATGTTTCTCCTAAAATTCCTTAGGAAAAATAGCATTGGATAAAAAGGAGACATGACATTGAACTGAGGTAAAAGGCCTCAAAATTAAGAATTTGATTTGTAAAGCATGTCCTATTTTGTGAGGTGTCTTTCTAGTCTTCAAATTTTTGACTGATGCTTTTTTCCAAGGTGACTTACACTATTTGAGATACAATTGGTTGTGATTCTTTTGGTTTGCCAATTGGAGCACAAGCAGGTAAAGTGGCTTGCTTGTGGCCACATGGTGCCAGTAGGATTCGAACCCACAGCCACAGAGTTCAAAGTCCTCGTTGCTAAGGACCCTGGCTGAGGGTTGCCAACCAGAATGCCAAGCTGTTTCATCATGTGGTAGGTGCGGCAACATGCTGTACCAGTGTGTGCACCCCAACCTGATCTGACCTGACCTTAATTAAAGCACAAATTTGTTACATTGATGTTCACAATGTTTTCATATTTTCACAACAGCATGAATGAGATAACCTTAGGAGTATGCATGGTACTGTATTAAATATAATCCTGATCTGAAACCACAGAAAGCAGACATACAAGTAGACAAAGACACGGGACCAGAGGTAGCCATTTGATTTGATTTTATTTCATGTACTGTACTTTTATTACATAAGGCCATATTTTTAGTTTCCAACCCTTTCCTTAAAAGGACATTGATATTTGTGACAATTCTGAAATAAGCCAAGTCTGCAAGCTTGGAAGAGCAAAGCACTCTGGTGGTCTGCATCCTTACTGGTTAAAAAGAGCTCCAGATTTTGGGTTAGGCATGCTGAACTGTCATTAATCTGACTGTGGCACTAGGCCAACAGAGACATCTTGAAACTTCTCCTTCTGAGTCCAGTTCAGTTATGGATATGAAATAAGAACATGTAAACCAAGATCAGGATTACAAGAACAGATATGAATGTTCTGCACATTTTTTATATACATTTTTGGTGTTGGAAGGACAGACCTGTGAAGGGGGAAAAATGAGCTGTTTAGAAATGCTTGTTTTAATAAAAACAAAGGAACATTGAAGGAATACTCCACTTGAGAAGGATTTTTTTTATTCATTACTCACTCCATGTAGGTTGTAGTAATGGCTCAGAAAAATGTTTTCATGAAGAATGGAAATAATAAAGGTTCTTGTATAATTGGAAACTGTGGTGACAAATGATGGACAATAGCAAACCCCATCAAAAAGTGCATGAAAAATTTCACATTAGGCGTAATGCATAATCCACATGTCAAGTCAATTTTAAAATAAGCCACTTTAAGAAAACACTCTTTTTGAATGAAAATAGAATGTACTCGGGGGAAGAAGTATTTGAATTGAAGACCCGCCTCCCTGCCCCATTCATTGGTCAGCAGTCCAGCTCAGTAACAGCTTATTCATTGGCTAGCATTGTGCTTCATGTGGTATCAACTCAACATGTTCACTGGAAGACGAGTACAACTAAAGACTGAAAATTAAATTAAAGAACACATTATCCAGAAGAGAATATACCTCAGACTTTTCAAGATGCTTCAACAAGCAGAAGGTCAATTCACCCCTCACGTTTCAGAGACTGCTGATAAATAATCCCGTGGTTCTCCACTTGTGGATAGGAATAAAAATTTAACAATTAAGGTGAGTCTATGATTCAAATTCTTGTCTCCATTTTTGGAGGTGGTTTATTTAACAATTTTATTATAGTTTTGAGTAATATTCTCTTAAAAATACATGTGTTTGGGATGTTGTAAGCATACAGCTGAGCAACTTTACTTGAAGATCATACAAAATAAACAACGTGAGATTTCTCCTTGGATATTTTTATATTGTTTGCTGTTGGTCAACATAGATGTCTATTACAGTATATCAAAAGCTTTGTTACCTCTGTTCCACATTAAAAAAAAAACATGAGATTAATTTTTTGTGGCCATCACTACAAACATGGGGTAAGTAACATATCATTTTTTGGGTGGAGAATTCCTTTAAGGTTTATTTCATAGCATTTCTCATTAAACATACTTGTCCAGCAGGCCAAAGACTCCACATGGAAGAGTGTCCAAAATGCATTTCCAAGTTGAAATCTTTAAGAAATTCTACTTGACTAGCACAAAAAATGAGTTTTGTCTTACATACTGTGTCTATTCATATAAAACCGAAGTTTGTCCCCTTTCATAATAGCTGTTTGTAATAATGTTTCCAACATTAATGTTCACGTTTCTTGTGACTGTTCATAGTACAACGAGGTTCGTATTTGCATGTCTTCCTCAGACTAGTGAGATTAGTATAATACAAGTAACATACAAAAATGATGCATTGTTTATTTTATCTTGAATTGTTTTGTGCTTGCCTTTTTTGATGGCCTTGTTTGTCTGTAATAGAGTTGTGTCTCTTGTAATGAGTTATATTCTTACAACTATAATCATTTTCATTGAAGACTTTGCACTCAACAACAGAAACAAGTGCCAGCATCTTCTCCAGATGCACAAGAAGCGTTAAGAGGAGATGCTGTTGTCGTTTCTTCATGTTGCTTGGCTGGTTTGGAAAGGAGCCTCCTTGAACCAGAAAGGTTGCAGACTCTTGTTACGAACAGAGCAACATTCCAATTATTGCAGTGTCATGGGTCAGCATATTATTTATGGTGTCACTCCTAACTCTTGGTAGCCATACTTTAACAAATGACCAGGTTCCCTTTCAAACTTTTTTTTTCCAAGAGTGGGCAAGTTGTATCTATTTACATAGTTTTTTTTATTTTCTATGCAGCAGCTGGAGCTTTTAAACATTCCCATAACAGTAGATGCAGTTTATAGGATACCTTATATACAACACAGTTCATCAATTCAAACATTTCTCATTGCAAGGTCACTTCTGTTGCTGCACATATGAGTCCTCTATGCCCAAGGCTAAAAATTCCAAATTTCTATAAACAGTATATCCCTTTAAATCTCCATTCATTTCTTTCCAAAATCAATAAAAAAAAGCAAAACAAGTAAAGGTAGATTCCGGCAAGCACTGCCTTCGCTCCCATTCTTCTATGGCTTCTACACGGTGATGGCTCGCCATCTAGGCCAATCTGACACCTATGTGGCTGCCAGCTGAGATTCTGCTTTCAAAGGACGCCAGCAAGAGAGCTGAACTCGGTCATAGGCAGAGCCAGAACAACCAGAGTTAGAATGCCACATCCCCATGCATTGTAAATATGTACTGTGACAGAAAATACATACAAGATTCTCAGCTGTGGCCACATGTGTTGAGGTCAAGTCTGGGAGTCCAAAACCAGAAATTACATTATTAATTAATTCATTTATTTATTTTTAAACAGTGTTTAAAAGAGGTACTTATAGTTGCATGCTGAATCAGACTCCATCATTACTCCTCATTAACAGGTCAATCCAAAAACCTGCAAGACTTCTACAGTTCTACATAGTGCATACCATTTCAAAACTACAAATGGAAGACATCAGCTGTTCTAGGAAATCTTAGTCTCTGTTCCATATATACAATATTAAAATATTTACATTTACATCATCAAGATGCGTAGCAAACCTGCTTTTCACTTTGCACCGATATCTGACATATTCAAGAGTAGATCTTCTCAGCCAGAATCTGAGGACCACTGTACTCTTTAAAACACCTGGATTGTAATTGGGGAAACAAAATCAAATAAATGTGTGACGTCTCGTTTTCATGTCTCCTTGAGCACTGAAGAGAAATAACATAGAGGGGGCACTGCAGTGTACCCTGAGCCACCAAGATAAATCGACAAATGAGAAAATGTCCTTGTAGGCTGAGAAGAAAACTCGAATGGGGACACATCTGGAGTGAGGAAACCCAGCCCAGCAGAATAAGAAGAATGACATTGACTCAAACATGAAGAAGGGAGAGAAAGTATGAAAACATGAACATTTGAATTTGACAAGTTTCTGAGGATCATCATTTCCTGTTTCACCACTAATTTATCATCACTATACAGGGTGTCTATAAGTGAATACACAGTTACACTTAGCAATAATGTTGTAATTAACACAAACAGATTTACACAAAAAGAGTAAAATATAAAAGGTTTCAGTATTTCACGACATCATTAACTTCATATCAGGTAAATTCATTCTTTGTTCTGAATAATTAGACACATAAAATAAATTAACCAAGTAGTATAGTAGAGAACAGAATTTTAGGGACCTTCAAATCGTGACTTGATGCTATTTTGGAGAATCGATAGAATTATCAGGTTTGTTGGGTTGCATGGCCAATTCTTGTCATGTTCTAATGTTCTATTCAGGAGATTTTGTTTCCACAACCAAACCACACATTGTGCTTTCTCAGTGGTGGGTGCCATCATTGTTATTAGTTAATAGCTGCTAGCTCCACTAGTGGCAAATATATAAATCAAAAAGTACATACCCAAAAATTCTAGAACTGTAAATATTTTCAAAAAAGTAAATACATGTTAGATTCTCCACTAATAATTTATAGCATACTTTATTTATACATGCTCTATGCATTTTTTATTCAGTTCATATTAAAAATTCTCCCAGCTCAGAGCAGATGAAAGACTGTTTGCTGTCCCTGTCAGATGTTCCGAAGCACTAAACTTATTTACATTGTGCTGATGTCACTTGGTAAATAAGCAGACTGGATGAATTTTTGGAAACACTAGGCTGGCGCTGTGCCCATCCAATTAGCATTTCTATATTTTTAAACTTAAGGGTAGAGCGTGGCATGGCCACAGTCAGAGTGGCACCTGTTGTCATTCTCATGTATTACAAAACGTCTGTGCCACCAAGTATCTTACTCTACTTGTCCTCCGATACTGAGCACTTGGTTGTCGAAAATGCACTTAAGATTCTAAACCGTGGCCACATGTGTTCATTTCAGTCCTGGAAATCCAGTCTGTGATTGTGTGGTACGCTCAAATAGATGAGTCAGGAAATAGTGACATAAACAGAAACAACTGCCATTTTCTAAGGCAAATGACAGCCAATTGTAACAAAAACATAAGGGAATACAATTAATGATGAACACCCCTCACATCACCTCTAAAAAAAGAGCTGCTTGACACTTGTCTTCTCTTCCCACCATATTGCCACAATTTGATTAACAGAGATATGGTCTTTAAACACATTATTCCTAAGCTCTCATATACCAGTTAAGTCATAAAGTTTACTAATTAGAAAGCAATGATGAATCAGAAATCACTCATCCACTTGCATCAATCACTAGGCTAGACAGAGTCAAAGAACTGTTAAGCCCAGGACAATACCTTAACTCCCCATGACCTGCAAAGGAGAGAAGGATTGCCAACTATACATTTAAAGATGTGCAGTATGAAATGTGATGTGTTTAAAAAGTTAAACATTGCTAAAAATTTGCAGCAACCCCCCTATTTCCGCAGAGATCACTGAATATGCAAGACTGAAATGGATGACTATTATAAGCACAGACGTCCCTCACAGCTTTGAAAAACTAATAGGCATGAATAACACTACAAATCACACTATTGCCAGAACTGTTTATTACTTCTGTTTTAATTAAAAAATTGTAATGAATTTACAAATTTGTAATGCTTTTTTTTTCTCTTTCTCTCAAAATGCTGGCCATCCTGGAGTGAATGTGATGAGTCAAGTCATTATGTGCAGTTGAATTTTCATAGGAGGCCGGGCTAATGAGAGTACAGCAGACTTTATTGCTGTCTTCACGGTTCTTGGCCCCTGGTTTCACTTTTGTCCTTTGTGTGGTGTCTACATGTTCTGTCCTTCTCAAAGACATGCTCTAAGGGTGATAGGTACACTAAAGCTGGTTTGGAGTGTGTGAGTATTTCTTGGGATGGACTGACAACTCATTCAAAGTTGGTTCCAGTCTAGAACCTAATGCCGACAAAACAGCATCATGTGCTGGTGTGGTGGACTGATTTCTAGCATATAATTTGATAAATGTTTTACATGTCTTTATTTGTAAACTAGAGAAAGCAACTGTAATATTAGTGTTTTAGGAGGCATGTTTTACTTCACTGATGAGAAGAGCCTCATCCACCTCAATCCACCGCAGGAAGGCCATAAACTGACTAAACAAGGCAACTCGGGGTTGAGTTGTACCCGAGCACTTTCATTGGTGACTGGAAAATTAATTCTATTGGTCTAAAGTATGGCTGTTTAGGGTTTATTTTAAAATGGAGGCCATTCTGTACTACGATGACCCATTGGTTTGTGTTTTATGGTAAAAATGATATAAACTTTGTCACCTTGCCTTTACCTCTCTATCTCAGCATTTGGCCATGAAGAGAAGACCATGATGAAGACAACTCGGCAGCCATATTGAGACAGGCCTGTTTCAATACTGCACAAAATAGCCATGTGGTAGCAAAGCAACCTAGAATGAAGAAAAGCTGACAGCTGACTAGGGACACTTGATGCACTGCTACTTAGGCTGTAAGGGTATGGTTTGCCAATATTTACATAACTAGGCTCACCCGCCTTTTAAGGCGACCGACTTTTAAGTTGACCACTTCTTAAGGCAATTCAATATGTAGATCAATTTGATATTTTATACAAACTCATTAATTTGGTTATATTGCATTTGAGCGGTATTACTTTAATACTGTAGTTTCTGTTATTTTTGTGATGAAATTTAAACTTTTTTTCTATATTCAGGTCGCCCTTTTGAACCCCCCTGATATTTACTACGCGGTGATGCATTTGTACTCCATCAACATTAATTATTTCCAGAGACATAATTTTGTCTATTTTTCCAGCGCATCGCACACAAAAGCAAGGGAACGATGAGAGCACCAGAACTCTGCTCACATCATGTCACTTCGTACCGCAAGCTGCAATTAGTAAGTCTGTGATAAGCAGAATACCGCTACGCTTTCCACTCATGGGACGGAAGGACAATCCCGACCGCTTTTATATAGCAAGAAAGAAGAAGAAGATATCGCACAGTCTGGAGTAGAAAATCATCTCTTACCTGGAAAAACGAAACTACAAATCCCATCGTGCGTTGCAAAATGGACGGGGCATGTGTGAAACTCCGCGCCTGCGTAGCACTCACGGGACGGAAGGACAATCCCGACCACTTTTATATAGAATAATACTCTGCTTCCTTAATGTTTTGGGCATTTTTGCCAAAAATGCATAATAAATATATAACTTAACTCCTGCCTGATCCATTACTGTGTCTAACTGCCTGAGGTAACAGATGTAGAAGGGAAAGGGTGAGGAAGTGCTAAAGTACCTGAGTGGTCAGTGTATATGATTTTACATAATTTATTAAAGTCTAACCCCAAAAGAGCATAAAGGGGAAAATAGGGACACCATGGGACCTTATACAAAAAAACTGTTGGAAAAACTGGATTCATGGAATGGACAGGTGAGTGATTTAAAAGGATCCCAATGGGGTAATACTTCGGAAATGCATTTCTCCAGCCTATGAACCCCCCAAGTTACAACATTAAGACCATTGGCAAATAAGAAAACACAAGTGCTTGACCCGTTTTAAATTAATCGTCTACATACAAAGTTTAATAACTGTCTGACGCAGCTTAGACAGTCACAAGTAATTTAGTTGTGAGGATCGAATCCAAAGCCTTATGTCTTACAGTGTAACACCTTAGCTGATAGGCCACATTGTCTGGTTGACAGCTGACTTGCCTTCAATAATGGACAAAGATATAATTAAGAAGCTGCACGTTTTTGTTTTATATATGGATATGTTGCTTTATCTACTCTCTCTATATATAAAATCCTAAGTCTAAAAGTGCAACGATTTTATGTGATGTTATTATGTCACATTTTTTGTCACTCTTTAAATTGGGCTTATTTAAAAACCTACTTTACTGTGATGTTAGATTTTCAGATTCTTATTCCGTTTTTAAATTATAAAACACTATATCAAGAAAGTCGTAGTTTTTATTTTTGATCGAGTAAACTTTCTTTCACAGCAACAAACTGTTAAAAAAAAATTTCTATTCATAACACCAGTGTTTGTATTTAGGTGATTTAGTTAGCAGAAGGTAGAGTTACGATGACCCATTGCATACCACTTTAGTTTTCACGTGATTTTTCCTGTTATTTAAATGTGTAATTTTTTAAAAAAAGTTTTCTTTATCTATAAGAATGTCAGTTTAAATGAATGGATCATTTATTTAGTCTCTTATAAATACTCATCGAGCATAGTGGACCTCAGTTTAATGGGAATACTCCAATCAGTAAGAGAGTAAATATTTTTGATTGATTGATTGATTGATATTTTATTCTCATTTCATGATTTTCACTCCGTTAAATAATAATTAATTTTTCTTTTACATATTTAGAGAATTTTGTGATTTTGATTCCAATAAGTAATAATTTTTCTTTTATACATTTACAGATTTTACTAATATTCTGGCTGCAACTAGGGGTTGGGGCCGAAGACGCCAGGGGGGCTTGCACCCCTAGTATATATATATATATATATATATATATATATATATATATATATATATATATATATATATATATATGTCTGTGAATGAGGATAGCAGTGGTCCTTTTTTTATACCATGTCATACTTCTCCAGAAGTAGAGAACAGCAGATGGTGACATGACAAAAGAGTACTGGACAAAGGTGCACAGACAAAAGCACGCAGTCACAAATGCATGAAAGAACTATTTGCACAGCTACTGGGTTGCTTCGTCTACCTGTGGAATTTTATTTAGTGGATATTTATAAGAATGATGAAAAATTTAGCCTGTTTATAACTATGCTACTAACTTAAGTTTTGTGCCATGTGCCAAATGCCCCTTGGTAATAATTTCCCCACTACACACGTGGTCTGGGAACAACTTGCAGCACAATCACCCTTGGGAAGTACACAGAGATTGCTGCAGGAGTCTTTACTACAGGGGATAGCACTGGTAAGAGGTACAAAATCATTCAAATGATTTATAAAATTGGTATAATGCACAACCCTGCATTGATATCAAAGCCTAAAAGCCGAATTGTCTCATTATATCACAGACTTAAATAAATGTCTACCGCCAAGAAAGAGTAAAACTTGCTCTTTACTTATGCTTCCTCAAATACGCCGTGTTCAGTTGTTCTCTTTGTCACTACCATATTATGATAAAGAGTGACTCAGCATGCACTCATAATAAAAAAAGGTAATTTTTTTACGCCCTTCTTTCTGTTCCCTTATGGCTTACATATATTGTATGGACAGCATGTTTTCATTTTCTTAGTATTTTTATACTAACTTTTATTGTATTATGCACACTGTGCCACACAGAAAGCTTGTGATGTTAACTGCTGATTGGTATTGTGAATGTATTAATAGGTGGCTGAGGTTTTCACTTGGAAAAAAGAAATGAATGCAGAACTACTGCCATATGTGCAGAGTACACCACACAGAATACATTAAGCCAAAAGTTCCTCCTCTTGGTTCCACAGTCCACAGTTACATATACAGTATACATATCAGTCATTCTCGTGGAGGTCTCATGGGCCTATCCCAACTATCATAGGTTGCAAGGCAGGAACAAACTTTGGACAGACTGCCAGTATACAGTATCTCAGGGCAGTATACATGTCAATATAATTTCAAGCCTCTTGTGAATTATGATTTTAAAACTGGCAAAATAATACATTTATGCAATGAGAAACACAATTGGCAAAAAAAAAAACACAAACCCATGTCAAAAAGTTTTTAACACCACGTTATGTGCAGGGTGGCACATTGGCACAGTGGTAATGCCCTTGCCTCACGGTAAGGAATCCACTGTTTGCGTTCCGGCTCTTCCCTGCGTAGGCTTTGCCTGTTCTCTCCGCGTCTGCATGGGTTTCATCTTGGTGCTCCCACTGTCTAAAGACATGCATTTTAAGTGAACGGGTGACGCTAAACTGGCCGTAGTGTGTGTGTGTGTGTGATGTTTTGGTTTGCGTGTTTGTCCTGCAATGGACTGGCACCCTATGCTAGTTGGGTTAGGCTCTAGCCCCCCACAACCCTGGCCTGGATTAAGTGGGTTATAAAATGACATGCCATTACGTGCAATCCCTCATGCAAAGTCTAAAAGCAGCACTCATCTATCTGTCAGTATTAACTGCTACAGACAGTGATTAAGCTAGACATGTCTCGATTTGGAGGACCTGGAAGGAAAAGCAGTGAGCACGTCATCTCATCACGTGACATGAAACTTAAAGCTAATAACATTTTGACATGCAGGGGATCCTTTTTGTCATCGTTGTAGCCTTTCACAAGTTTAAACTCTTGCACTCTCCTCCACAGGGACTGTCTAAGATGAAACGAGCAACTCCCTAACTACATACAATTTCCATGCGCTCATTTGTACCACTCCTATATTAACTTATTCATTAGTGCAGCTTGCTTAATTGTATTACACTCATTTCAATGATGTCTATGCCTATGAGAATGTACTGTTTCCTTGCAGTTTAAAAAGGTATGAATGTCAGATGATTAACACATACGTTGGTGTTCATGTCTTCTGCTCAAGCTAGCAACAAAAATCTAATTAGAACAGACTGTTACTGCAATATCTGTGTGTCTTTACTGAAAGATCTCAGAAAAAGTCCAAGTTGATCCTGGGTGGACTGCCACAGTCCACATAACCAGTTTACTAAGGGGGTTTGTCACCAGCCGCTCACTGTTGGAAGTCAAGGAGAAGCACTCTTTTTTACATCAACAGTCACGAGTACCTGCAACAAAATACTTTGTCATTTAATCGAAGTGGAAACCCTGATAACATTTAAGAGAAATCTGGATCGGCATAAAATGCTGATGCTCTCTGTTTTATATAGTGCCTTGATACAGTAATGTCAACACCATCCTACAGAGACATAATACAATGGATGTCATGTGCTTTTAAAAATGTTTTGCTCTATGACTGAGTGGTGGAGGCTGAAGCAGTAACCAGTTCCGTGTCCAGCTATGACGAGCACATTTGGTAATTACAGGATATACTCATATCATGACTGGTTTGCTGGAAGATTATGCAGCAGCTGACTAAAGCTTTAACAGTAAAGCTTTATGTCAGAAGTTTAGTCATTTCTGCATCTTGAACTATAAGCATTTTTACATACTTTAGTGTTACAAACATATGCCTGCCTTTTTGTTGTTTTAAAACTGGCCTTGTTGCCATTGTGGGAGGAGTGGTGGCTCTGAGGCTAGGGATTTGCACTGGCAATTGTAAGGTTGCCGCTTCGAATCCCATAAATGCCAAAAGTGACTCTACTTCGTTGGGCCCTTAGCCTGCAATTGCTCCACCCTGGGTATGATGTTAACCTGCATCCAGCGTTTCATGTTGCCCCTCCAACCTGTAGGGAAAAACCTGGGGGTTGGTGGCAGAATTGGCACTCTAGCCACCGTAAAAAAACCTCCCACTGGTTCCACTCCATCTGAACTCGTGTGGTGCTGAGGTGTCACCCATTGGATGGCTGCACTCGGGTCCTAATCTGGGATCCTGAGTTGGTTTGTGATGTGGTGGGTGCAGCAAAGTGCTGTATCAGCGCCTGCTCCTAAGCTCTCTCTCGTCACCATCCAGCTCTCTGATAAACTAGTCCTTATGCTAAACAAGTAAGACAAAGTGGACAGAGAACTTTCTGTGATACATAATGTGTGCCTACCCCATCTAGCTAGTTATTTATCATCCATTATATGTGCTCTATTTGTCCAACTCTGAATTGCAGCATCGGGCACAAAAAGGCTGGGACACCACCCTATTTTAGAGGACACTCTGACACATTTGCACTCCCAATCACTCACTTAAAGCTGATTTAAGGTTGCCCAGTCATCTAATATGCACATCCTAGGATGTGGGATTGTAAATGATTCATCCATCCATTTACTAAATCCTCCGAATCCAAATGCCTCGCTTAGCTAACGATATAATTTTGCCCCTTTAGTAGTCTTCAGATTTATATGTTGCCTTCATTTTATTTTATAAAATTGCTTTTATCTTCGTCGTTGAGTGCTCTGAACTTAAAAGCACTATATCAAATACAGAGATTGATTTTTATGCATGGGAATTAAAGGTCTTCAGTACATTGTTATCTGACTGAAGTGATCCTTGAACAGGAGAAGAGAGGGGTGCAGGGTAATCTCACTCTAGCACTGCCTTTGTGTTGTTTTTTTTTTTAAATCAAAAATAAGCACAGAGTCAGAGCTCAACCCGCTGAGAGAACATGCAGCAACTCATCAGAAGGCGATAGTCGTACAAATAACACCTCTTGCTGTGGGAACTGACAAAGCTTCTAAAAATATTCTGACAAGAGCCTGGCTCTCAGCTACAGATCTTCAGGTATAAATGTTTATTAGCACATAGCAGAAGGAGGCCTTCACATATCTGATACAGCTGTCTGTCGGCCACTGCTCCATGTACATTAAATATATATCTCCTGTATATTAAAATGGCATGAGGCAGTGCGACCTAAATATTAAGGAGCTGGACTGAAACTGCAAGGCAGGAGGCTTAATCCATACCACTGGCTTATTGTTTATCCCTGAACAAATCATATACTCTAAGCTCCCTGGTTGCCATATGTATAAATATGTATAAATATATCTTGCTATAAAACTCCATAGTCAGCTGTTAAGTTCAATCGATATTCAGAACAACACTGTGGACTGTGTATTTAATAAGCGTTGAACTCATATGCACACCCTGTTTATGACAGATTATTGTTTCATATATAATATACTTTAGACTTGTTATTTGTAATTATTATGATTATGTTGCTTCCTTTGCCATTTACTTTTTGCTTTGAGTATTACACTTTTATTTGTTTATGAGTAAAGTACAAACAGTGGTTCTGAGACTTTGCCAGGAATATTGAGAACATTCTTTTGTTTCCAGAAATTTCAAGCAAAAATGTGGGGGAGGTGGTCAATCTCCTTGTAATGGATAATAAAAATTATGCTCAGTAAGGAAGAAACATGAAAGAGTCAAAAATGGCACAAAAGGCATTTGTTTTCTATGGCTTGCTTTGTTGCTATTCCTTCAGTTTGTTTCTGTGTAACATCTAGCATTTTGTGATAACTGTATAATGTCTTCAAAGGATGCGTTTGATCTGGTGACTTAAAAGAAAGAAGAAACTTGCTGACAGCAAGAAAAACTTGCTCTACTCAGTTCATACCAGATCAGAACAACTGCCATGCCTAAACAGGATTAATTAAAGGGCAATGCTTGAACAGGACAAGAAAGTTGGCCTTATACTCTAACGCAGGGATCTCCAACATGTCGCTCGTGAGCTATTGGTAGCTTGCAACCCCTTTCCAAGTAGCTCGTCAAAGGGTTAATGAATCCTACATAAATTTGAAAACTTGATTAGTCAAATTAGGGGTGGGCGATCTTTCCAAAAAAATCATATCACGATCCTTTCAACACAAAATCACGATCCGCAATCTGAATTGCAATCTATCTTTTCAATGTGGCATACGCTTAAGAGAATATCGGGACTCAAACTCAACAAGACCTAAGTAACACTTTATTTTAAATATCAGACAAAGTTGAATTCAGTCGTTCTCTCGTTCGCTAGCTAAGCGGAGTTAAGGAACTGGTGAGTGAGTGAGGAAGGCCCCTCTCCTCGGCCTGCTGCGTGTTTCTCAGATTCGCGCAAATAAATCGGTACTGCAAGCGAACTATGATATATAGTGAAATGAGGGAATTCGCAAAATCAATGTTCAAGCAAATTATAGAAAAAAACCTAATCTAAATCCGTTAAGTAATTCTCTTGTGAAAAGCGGACAGACATACAGACAGAGAGACATTGGATTTTATATTTTATATATTAGTAAACCTTCAAACTAATGTGCAGTTAAAGTCTCAACAGCATTCTCAGCATTTCTAGGGCTTAGTAGAGCCAGATAACTATAAGAATCTTCACCAAGCAGCTCTGAAAATGTCTGTTTTGTTTGGGTCTCCATACATCTGTGAGTCTGACACGAATGTCATGAAATCAAAGTTCAGAACAAGACTGACGGATGAACATTGAAATGACTGCAGAAGAGTGAACCTGAGTGGCTACACTCCACCATACATCTGCCTCTCTTGTTGACTCCATGCAGTGCCAGTCATCTGACTAACTAAAAAACACACCACACTTGCAACTGGACCTGTGAATAAAGTGAAACAGTGACATGTAAGGAATATCTGTGTATTTGGAATTGCATTGTTTTGTTTTGGCAGCATTCATGTTTTAATTCAATAGTGTGAGATACACTAGAAAATGCATACAGACATACAAAATGCACTTGCAGATGATCTGAATATTTTTGTGATATTTTAATGCAAAATGTGAGTTGTGGTCACCAACGTTTTGTAAATGTTCAGGCAAAACAAGCTTATTCAGTTTGTTTGGGTTGAAATAAGCTATGAGAATAAATGTTAGAAAATATGAATAGCTCTCGGCCATTTTCATTTTCTAAAAGTAGTTCTCAGGAGAAAAAAGCGTTGGAGACCCCTGCTCTAATGTCTCTTTGGCCCTACAGGTACATCAAGAAAGAACAAGACTGGCATAAACTGAGGCTAACAGAGAAGCCCAGAGTCTCGGTTGTAATATCTGTCTGGCCATGCCGGATCAGAGACTGGCTCTCTCTCTCATTCCATCATCATGCCAGATCAATGACCAATCAAGTTACTAAGACAAAGATCTACCTGCATATTGGATGCCCAGACCACTAGCAAGACACACTGCTATCCATCCAAGTCGTATTGGTATCGTGTTGTCATACTCATATTACTCTGCTTTGGGTATTTTTATGAATTTTAATCAAATATATAGTATATAAACAAAACTGTAAACCTTCTCTTCTGCTTGTTTTGGTGTCCTGTCTTGTTGCCTTTAAAAGAAAGGGGGACATATTGAGCCAAAGTAGCAGTCAGCCCTGGCAGTGACTATAAGTGGCACTACGGATTGTAAATAAGGCTGGTGATTGAAAATTTATAAGGACTATAATGAGGATTTGGGACCCTCTCTTCAGCCTTACTTAATAAAGAGACTGAAAGTGAAAACAGGGTTACCCTAGGAACCTCCTGCGATAAAATAGTCCTAAACAATGATTGGTTCATTGAACGAAAATACTATCTTAAAGTTATACAAAACATTAAGGACCCCTGCCATTCGAAAGATCCCCACAACTGCTGAACCTCAAACATTACGGAGCACCACGAGTGCTGACTTACTCAACCCTGGGACTTTTGAATTGCAGCCTTCCACGACCTTCCACAATCCAAACATCTGCACACTTTGACGGAGAAGATAATGGCCAGAGCACCACAGAGAAAAGGAGAGAAAGGTGGAGAGAATCCTAACTGCTAAGCAATCTTCACCCTGGGCATTCAATACATGTCTCCTGGTAGACCCTGTAGTGCATTGTACACAATGATTCTTTAACATAAACGAAGTATAAAATTATTATTTGTGTAATGATTGATTTTTATTGTTGTTGGGGTTATTTTGTCATTGTTGTGGTTTTGTGTCAGTACATATCAGTTTCTCAGTATTGAATCTTTTACACTCCTGCTGGACATAAACACGATGAGATTACCTTAGTGGGGGCTCACACCATATATATTAAGAAAAAGCATTTGAAAAAACTTCCAAAGCGGTGCAAATCCCAATGATTTATTATCAATTTATATAGTTCTTCTTGCCAAATTCCCTCTCTTACTCTTTTATGCCAGATTTAGAAAAAAAATAATAGAAGTATGCCATGGATGTTAGGTGTAATTTGGGTAACACATACTGCATTTGATAAGTTAAAAAATGGATTTATGGAAGAAAAGAAACCTTTACTTAAAAACAATCAATTTAAGCCTGTAAACCTCAAAAGGGCAAGTAACCAAGGATGCAAAAATAATCAAGACTTACTACAAGAACTTTTGTTTTCCTTAAAGAATTCAATTTCAACATTTTTAGTCAGGCTACATCTTACATCAGGCAAGTATGCCTTCTAGCTGTTTAAGCAGAAAAGAAAGGGAATACCAGCAGAATGGAAATTCCCACATTACTCACAATGGAAAAGAGAATTAAGATAGCAGGGGGAAGTTTCTGTAAATGGAAGTGTGGAAATGCAGAAGACCCACTAACTACAAGAGGCAGGGCCACCAGCACAGGAGGGACAGAACTATATCTGGATAGAAGTAGGCCATCTTCTCCTAGGATGCCAGAGCTAAGATTACCCAGCAAATAGTAGGAATGCCTAACCATTTTAGGGCCTTCTGGCAGACAGGAGGGTAGTAAATGGTCAATAGCCAGGAATCCTGGGGTGTGATTGCCTATTCAAAGGCCTCCTGACCATCCACTTGGCTGCAGCAAAATTGCCCTAGACAGGGTGTCAGACCATCATAGAAGACAGTTACACACACTCCCTCATGCCTAGCCATTATAGATTTGGAAAATAAAAGAAAATTGGGGCATTTGGAAACAATATTAATGTTATAACCCCAGCAAAAGAGGCTGCACTAATGTGTCATTGTAGAATTGCACTGCAAGAAGAACAGATTGTGTGGTATTATTTCACCTAAATAACACAATCTTTCACACTGTATCTTGACAATAACAAGAAGAGGAAAAAAAGTGCCACGAATATGCTTTGAAATTAGAACAGGTGTTTTGAAAAACCAGAGGGAAAGAAAGAAACTTTTTTATTTAGAATGGGAAAAGAAGGTGATGAGATTTTCATACACATGCGCACACAAATCATGCCACGGGCCCACGTCAATCCCTGTCACAATCCCTTCACCTCACGAAGCATACAAAAGGCCGACCTGAACCCTTCTTTTCCATGAGATCACTCTATCCGCCACTACTGCTGCTGATTTAAATAAATTAATCACAGTGATTTGAAAAATTGCATTTGATTTCACAGTTGAATTGTGTTTGGCTTACCCCTTGACCTTTAAGGCTCTTTTGGCCCACATGATGGATGGGTGAAGCCTCTCCGAATCAGACTCCTAGCTGCCCCTCCCTCACAAACAGAGCACTTTGATGAGGCAGCGCAGGAGCGAGAGGCTTTGTACCTGCAGCCCACATCGGAAATCAAAGATTGTGTTTTAAATACTAGAAAGCTGCTGGGGTTCCCCCATCTCCTAGTCCATCTTCAAAAAGGAAGAGAAAAAGCTATTTAGTGAAGGCTGCTGCAGTTTTTCCAGAAGCTCTATGTTAAAAACATGCTTAATTATAGACTGGGAACTCCTTTTTCTCAGTTTTCTCCATCCTTATGCTCGGGATTCTTTCTTGGTGTGAGGTTTATTACCCAAAAGGCTGTCGATCTCAGCAGTTAGCTGTGGCGTCAGCTGACTTAGGACCTTGAAGAGAAGAAACAAAAAGGGGAAGAGAAAAAGAAAACGTTCGTTAAAACACAAATAATACTGAAGCTCATCTCTCTACTGCTGCTTTTGGTATAAAGAAGAATAGCTGTCTACTTCCCATCAGGTATCTCTTCAGCCACTCTGTAGCTCCAAGTATGTTGAGTTAACTTACTGGACAGAACACTAACCTTAACCACAGTGTAACCAGTTGGAGCTCTACAGGTCTGCAGCTAGGCTTTATGGTCGCCCATAGGAGACAACTCAACCAACTTGGAGCACCAGGCTGCAGAAATATATTCTTGGCTGCTTTAGTCCAAGTGTGCATTTCTATCACAAAATAATAGTCATCATTAAAAATGTCTAATTTGTAACAGTGGGAAATACTGGGTGATTCTAATGGGTGGCACCGTGAGTTAAGATGTATTAGAGATTTATTAATGAAGCAATCCAAACGAAATAAATTTGACAGTATTACTGGATAAAGGGAGAAACATTTTTGACGTTTTTGTGAATGAACTGGATGACCGTGAGGTCAGTGAAGGTTATTTTCAGCAAAGGCAGAGAGAGGAGGATATGACTCAGACAGACTTGTGAGACAAAGGGGGGATGGCACTAGTTTGAAATGTTGCAAATGAAATATGCAATCGTGGCATAAGGATGTGACTGACCATTTATGGGGTATTGTGGGCTCCTTTTCTAATATTTGCATAATCGGTATTAACTGATAAATAGCCCACAAGATCCCATATTGTGAGCCGTTTTCATGTCTATGTTACAAAAAAGATTCCTCCGTGTTGTGAAATTTCCTTTGGTAGAAATAGAGAACCAAAGGCAAAAGGAGGACTTCTCAGAATTTGAATCAATTAACCAGTAAGCATATTATTCCTTGAACTCTCTGTATTGTGGACCAATGGATTATGCAGCCCGAATACTGAAGAATGGAACTTCTATTATATTGGTGGGTCATCGGAAGGCTGCTGGTGACAATCTTCTTATATAATACACTACCGTGGCTGTTCATTTGTCTGTCCAGGATATTAAATCACCTGTAGCTCGCAAACCGTTTTGACCGATTGACTTGAAATTTGGTAAACGTATTACGTGACATATACTTTCGGGGTGATTGACCTCTAACGCCAAAGGTCAACTGAGTAGAGTCAAATCAAGTGTGTCCACTGCTTGGTTGCGTGCAGTGTGCCTATACAGTCACATGCAGCTCCTAAACCATTTGACCTATTGACCTGAAATTTAGTACACATATATAGTCAGCAAAGGCCAAGGTCAAAGGTCAACAGAGTATGGTCAAGTCAAGTGTATTCACTGCACATTATCATTCAGTACCCTGTTACTGGTAAATAAATAAATAAAAACACAATGATATATACACATAAATAATTAAATGTTTCGTAAAATATGATTTTTCGTCTTTACGCATTTATGTAATTATTTTGTCATTTATTTATTTCAGTGACACCACAGGCAACATAAAATATACCTTGAAATGAAAACTGTCATTTTTACCCTTGAAAGTTCAGAGGTGGGCCCTAGCAAATCTTTGGCAGAGTGGATGTAAATCTTCAGCCATCAAGAATACTTCAGATGCAGGCACCTGATGTTGAATTCAGAACATCTTGAATTAAAGCAAACACTTTATGCAATAATTCTGGGCAATTGTTTCTTGCACTCATCCACTGCAGACGTGCACCCTGACAATTCTGAGCATCAACAACTCACTAATGACGGAACAAGACTCGCTGGAGGTCACCCTCTTAACTTTGATGGGTGAAAATTTTTTGTTATATATCATTACTAGCAAAATACTAGCATAATAATATGTCTGAGACATCACACACTGCATGCATGGGTTTACCTTTCCCAGTCCTGCAAAGTCAGTTCACGTGAGCTGCTCGGAGTACATCCATCGAAGGTTCTCAGCTGTGCTTGTGCTATCTCGTGCGATCTCGTGATGTCCACGGCTTTATTTAATGTTAACTCAGACCAGCCACCTAAAAGTTTCTTTCGCACTTTTGCTGAGTTTGTGCCAAACACTATTCTATCCCTGACCATCTCATCTTAGTTTGCATAAGCACAGTCCTTCACCAGCAATTTTATCTCCGTTACAAAGTGATGAAAAGTCTTGTTTATACCCTGCATCCTGTCATTAAACTTGTATCTCGCAAATATCATATTCGTCTTAGGCAAGACAAATGCCAGTGGCAGCCTGTCTATGAATTTAATTTAAACTTAAGGTTTACACTGTGCTTTGTTTCCGCAGTAGCTGCACTTATGAATGGATTTGCTTGTGAATATTTAGCGGCAGCCTCATCTTTGTTTGCATAAGCACAGTCCCTCACCCGCGAATATTTAGCGGCAGAGTGTTTCTATTGGATTGCCGCTAACGGAAGGCCTTATATGGACAGGCACTCAATTACGTGGGTGGCATGACGATGAGGGACGCAACTCCGGCTCACACGGCGACCGAGCTGCAGGCTATGGTCTGTATATATGTACATAAGTAGGTTCCAGTTATGACCGTTACGCGTAGAATTTCGAAATGAAACCTGCCTAGCTTTTGTAAGTAAGCTGTAAGGAATGAGCCTGCCAAATTTCAGCCTTCTACCTACACGGGAAGTTGGAGAATTAGTGATGAGTGAGTGAGTGAGTGAGTGAGTGAGTGAGTGAGTGAATGAGTGAGTGAGTGAGTCAGTGAGTCAGTGAGTGAGTGAGTGAGGGTTTTGCCTTTTATTAGTATAGATAAGTGTGCATTTGGGTTCAGCTATTAATGCCTGATTATGGGTAGATGCATAGTGATATGATTAGTAATGCCTTGCACATTTTATTAGCTGGTGCTGTTCAATAAAGAGCAAAAAAAAAGGCACACACTGTCTTCTCACCAGTTCTTATCAATAAGTATGATAGTGTACAGCATTACAAATACATGAGAATGGTGATGAGACCAAGATGAACGCTTTAAGCACTTTGACACTGAATAGCTGGGGCGAGAACTGCACTGAGAAAGCAGAAAAACATAAGGTCTCAATGCAATAGTACAATGTGAATACAATAAGTTGCAAACATGACATACATTGCCAATTTTTTTGATAGTTCCACAAAGACTAGAACATGTATGTTGAAAGGTTATAACAATATTTTGTGCAAACAATATACTGGTCGAAAAAGACATTCCTTTGCTACTGAGTGCCATGGGAGGGAAAGCATGCAACCTCCTCTGTCATTTAACTGCCTCAGACAGACCCGCTGAGAAAAGTTTTAACAACTTAGACATTTCAGATTCCATGAGTGTAATCAGAAAGAGGGAGAGACGATTGCGGCTTATGTGGCAGAACTGAAAAAGTTGTCAGAACATTGTCAGTTTGGTGATGGGCTAAATGATGAATTGGGTGATCATTTGGTATGTGGGATCTTCCAAGAGGGAATCCAGAAGAGGCTGTTAACTGAGACAGACTTGACATTTAAACAGGCAGTAGAGATTGCCATTTCAATGGAAGCTGCAGCTAAAGATGCACTTGAACTACAAAGTGGAATGAACACGTGCAGCATGAATAAAATGCCTGCAGCCAAGATAAACAAAATAAATAAAAGACCCTGCTATTGCTGTGGATGCGAGTCCCATCTTCCCTCACAGTGCTGATTTAAAAATGAAGAGTGCAGACAGTGCCACAAAACGGGTCATACTTAAAGAGTTTGTCATAGTGAAAAGGCAAAGTGGCGTGCAGAAAGCAAAATGCATCACAGCAAAAAGAAAAATGTGCATAATGTTGCAGACGTCTCTGACATTGACAATGAAGAAGCATAAGCCAGTCTGGAATGATTTATTCTTAGTGGAAAGGACAAGCAGGCAATGTGGCTCACACCAAAGATAGAGTAAATGGTCAGATGATAAAGATGGAATTGGACACGGGCTCAGCTGTCTCAGTAATATCACTGAATGATTACAAGGTGCTTTTTAAGAAGCAGAATCTGAACCCCTCTTTTATTCTTCTCTGAACATACACTGGTGAAAGGACTATATCTGTTGGAGTGTTGCCTAGAGAGAATAATGGACAGAGAGAGGCACTTAATTTACACATAATACAGAATGGAGGTGCACCATTATGGGGCCGTGAGTAGTTAAGAAAGCTAAGAGAGCCAATTGGAAAGAGATTAAAAAGTTTTTGTGCTTTGCCTGTTGTGCAACGGACCACAGAAAAGAAATTGAAACTGATACTAAGAAATGCTGACCCTGTATTTAAGTGTGGCATTGGGACTCTCCAGCACATTAAGGCTAAAATCGCACATAGAATAGTGAGACCCCATGATTCCACAAGGTGCATCCAGTAAAATATGCTCTTACGACCCCAGGTAGAAAAGTAATTGGATAGGTTAGAGACAGATGGCATACTTTCTAAAGTAGACTGGAGTCCATAGGCAACCCCAGTCGTCCCAATAGTAAAGTGGAATGGCAAAGCCAGGCTCTGCTGGGACTATAAGGTCTCCATTAACCCTGCACTGCACGCTGAACAGTACCCTCTGCTGAGAATTGAAGCCATATTTGCTAGTTAGATTTAGTGGATGTTTACCTCCAGATAATAGTAGGAGAAGACAATTAAAGTGTTCCTGACCATCAATATAATAAAAGGCCATTACTGTTACAACATGCTGGTGTTTGGCGTAGCCTCTGCCCCATCTATATGGCAAAGAGCAATAGATCAGATCCTGCAGGCAGTGCCAGGCATCCATTACTACCTTGATGACGTTATTGTCACTGTAGCGAGAGATGAAGAGCATTTAGAAAACCTCAAAACAGTCCTGAAAACATTAGAAGAGTTTGGACTAAGAGCCAGGCAGCTCAAATGTGAGTTACTGAAGTCCAGTGTCAGGTACATTGGTCACAATATAGATGCCCAGGTGTTGCACAAATGTCAGGACAAGATTCAGGCTGTGTTCAAGGCCCCACAACCATAAAATGTTTTATAGTTAAGATCCTTTCTGGGGTTTGTGAATTATTATAATAAGTTTCTGTTGAACCTTGCAACTGTGCTACATCCACTCAATGAGCTATAGCAAGCTAGCAAATGGTGGAAATGGTCCGGAGAATGCAAGTAGTCATTTCAAGATGCAAGGTAAATGGTCACATCTGACACAGTCCTCTTGTGCGTTTAAATCCCTTCCAGTCAAGCTGGCTTGTGGTGCTTCTGTATATGGCATCAGAGCAGTGATGGCTCATGTCATGGAAGATGGCAGCGAGAAGCCTATAGCTCTTGCATCACGCTCATTGTCTGCAGCTGAGAATAATTATGCCCAAATTGATAGGGAGGCATTGAGTCTAGTGTGGGGTGTCAAAGAGTTCAGCCTGTATTTGTTTGGTAGGATATTCACTCTTGCTACAGACCACCAACCGCTAACTTCAATGTTCTGCCCGCAGAAAGGAATTCCTGCCACAGCTGCCCGGATGCAGTGCTGGGCATTGTTTATAGGTGGATACAGATGCAAAATTGAGTACAAACGTACAGCATGCCATGCAAATGTAGATGGGCTATCATCACTGCTACTGGAGGCTGAAAAAGATGAGCTTGGAGATGAGGGAGCAAAAGATATGCTCTATATCAGCCAGATTGAAAGTCAGACATGGCAAAAGCAGAAACAAAACTTGACAAGACCTTGTTTCAGGTGTATGCTGCCACACTGAAAGGTTGGGCAGCACAGCACAAACCCTTTTCGGATGCATACATATTACTCAAGATGTACTTAACTTTCCTAAATGCTAGATATGTGATGTGGGGGTTAAGGACCATCATACCCATTAAACTAAGAAACAGAGTGTTAGGTGAGCTTCATAAGGGCCATCTAAGTGTGGCCAGAAGTTTTGTGTGGTGTCCAGGTATTTATGAAAACATTGAGAAACTAGTGAAACAATGCAATAGCTGCCAGATGGTTCAGAAACTTCACCCATGGGAATGGCCTACATCACCTTGGTAGTAACTTCATATTGACTTTGCAGGGGTATTTATACGGACAACATTCCTGGTGGCAGTTGATGCATGCTCTTCACTATGAGCTCCACCACCTCTTCTCACATCATTAAAGTGCTGAGGAATTTATTTGTTAGAACTGGAGTTTCACAACAATCAGTGAGTGACAATGGACCACAATTCACAGCAACAGTTTTCCAAATATTCCACTGTGGAAATTGCTTCTAGCATATCACATCTGTCCAATGGCATCCAGCCAAAAATGGCCTGGCAAAGAGGTTTGTACAAAGCTTGAAATGAGCCCTACGAGTTATGACAAATGAGAAGCTAACTCTTCAGCAAAAATTGGCCAACTTCTTGCTTGCATATTGGAATTCCATCCATGCTACAACTAACCAGGCTCCGGCTTTGTTGTTCTTGGGGCGTCTGCTTCACTCTAGATTAGGCCTGCTGCAACCAAATCTTAAGCAGACTGTGCAAGACAGACAAATCAAACAAGGTCATTAAACTGGGCCCTTGCCCTACAAAGTAGCCATTAGTGATGGGAAGT
The DNA here is from genome assembly GCF_016835505.1 of Polypterus senegalus. NCBI lineage: Eukaryota > Metazoa > Chordata > Cladistia > Polypteriformes > Polypteridae > Polypterus > Polypterus senegalus. Next base: position 46,093,908 of record NC_053156.1, on the reverse strand, counting down.
TCGGATCATTTTACTGACTCGGATCTTTGAGTCTCGTTCAGCAAAATGAACGAATCATTTTTCGAGTCATTTCATTCAATTCTGTTTCCGGCTCAGACTGCATACTAGGTTAAGCTTATGGGGCTCTCACGTGATGAACGAACGACTCAAACCCGAAGACTCAAGAGATGAACTTATCAATTCTGTTTCCGGCTCAGACTGAGTTGGTTAAGCTTATGGGGCTGTCACGTGATGAACGAACGACTCGAAAAACCCGAAGACTCGAAACAGGTTAATCAATTCCAATACAGAAACTATAGGAAGTTGCGCAAATGCGCGTGCGCGACTGAACGAATCACTCCCACGAGACGACTAGTTCTTCCCGAGTCACATTAAAGATTCGTACAAAATGAACAAATCGTTCAAGAACGACCCATCACTAGTAGCCATTGCTCCAGCTGTCATATGGCGATCAGTTGAGAAAATCAGGGTTGGTTAGGGCTGATGAGTTACCCACACTGCCTCTTGATTCCTCTGCTATTGCTCCTATCATTTGTCCAGAGCAGCAACCATCACCTCACACAGCACAAGTACAGAGCTGGTGTGCATTATCTCCATCACCTTCTGCAGAGGCTAACACTTCTGGAATGAATGAAGAGAAAGTACCCAAGTCGCATATGTAAGCCAACACAAACAATAATTGAACTTAAATGTATAATTTGAATTTATTGTTTTGTTTTCTTCAGATATAAAAAGAGGGAATAAGGTAACTACTTCTAATTTTAGAGGGGATGAATTATTATATAATAAGAGGCGGCATGGTGGCGCAGTGGGTAGCACTTGCAGTTAGGAGACTTCCAGGGTCCTTCCTGTGTGGAGTTTGCATGTTCTACCCGTGTCTGCGTGGGTTTCCTCCCGGTGCTCCAGTTTCCTCCCAAAGACATGCAGGTTAGGTGTATTGGCGATTCTAAATTGTCCCTAGTGTGTGCTTGGTGTGTGTGTGTGTGTGCCCTGCGGTGGGCTGGTGCCCGGCCTGGGGTTTGTTTGTTTCCTGTCTTGCGCCCTGTGTTGGCTGAGATTGGCTCCAGCAGACCCCCATGACCCTGTAGTTAGGATCTAGCGGGTTGGATAATGGATGGATGGATTATTATAAGAGTGCATTTCCATTTAGCTATTTATGTTGATGCGTAGTGATACGATTGGTAATGCCTTGCACATTTTGTTAGTTGGTATTGTTCAATGAAGAGCGAAAAAAAGGCACACACCATCTGCATGTCGGTTCTTATCAATAAGTATGATAGTGTACTGCATTATAAATACACGTCAGTTTTAATTTTATTGCATATTTTATGTTCCATGTGGTGTTACCGAAAGAAATAAACGACAAAGCAATTAAATAATAAATAAGCAACAATAACTTTTTTCATAACACATTTATTTACTGTATTTCTGTCACTACTGTGAGGATTTGTGAGCGTGACCACTTTATGATGTCATTTTGTCAGAACTTGTGTAAAACAGGTCAATTGCGTAGTAATATCAGCCGGTGTTGTTGTTTTAATTTGTTAAATTGAAATTGCTTTATTTTATAGCACAAAACAGTTTATACTTTCTAGCTTATGTTACATTTTAATCCTCTTCCTTCACAAAGTTGTCTTGAAAAATTAAGTGTGTCCACATGTTACATATATTTATGTACTACTACTACTACTACCCACACCTCCCACATTCCATTACCACAATTTATTTTATTTTTGGTAACTTACAGCGGCTGTAATAAAACGATTAAAAAAGTTATTACAAATTCCATTTAGAGGGCTGGTTTGCTTGTCACCAGCGTGTGATATAATAGTGATGTGGTCGCGGATGCCACTGCCCAGCCGGCCCCTAGGACCTAATTATGAATAAATTACTAACAGTTATGTCAGACAGGATGGGCCCACCTCAGGGTGCTGCTCAGGGGTCTTCAGCAAGTTAGCTATGCCACTGATTACAGGTATATGATAGAAGAGTCTAAAATTATGAAACAGTATGGTGAATGACTGCTGTTATTTTAAAATATGGTCTTCTACAGGAATACTGGATACAGATGGACGCTAAGAAGGAGTCATTTATAAGAAGGGCAGAGACAATGGAAGCAGCTCTGGCAGGGGTGTGGGTGTGTGTGTGTGTGTGTGAAAGATCAGGAAGAGAGCAGCAGAGCAGTGTTTGGTGTGGTGCACTAAAGTCATGAAGCATTACATATGATATAAATAACACAAGTTACTGCTATGTTTTACAATTTAAAGTTGCCTTTACAGACTGAGAGCTATAAGTAGCATTATGTGTTTCGAGTTGGAGTCACAAATATCGCCAAAATGGATAAGACGACGAGATGATGAGTTCTGTACGTTTGGAATTTTAATATTTGAATGCTGCATGAGCGTTCAGTAAAGCCTATTGAAGATCAATCACCTGATCTTCACTCTTTTGTGACTGTGAAAGGAAGCCATCCTGAAACATCTTTGTGTTTCCACTTACACCCTGTTGAGGGCTAAGCAGCCTGAGTGGGCATCCCAAGTCGGGCGAGTTTCCTCTCCCACACTTACCATTATCAGGTATCTTTACACAGAGGACAACAGGTAGACGTAGTAAGTTACAAGGGAGTTTGTTAGACAGTAGAATTTTGGAGACATTCATGATGGTGATTGGTGATATTTTCAAAGTGTTAAGGGCATAGAGATTGATAAGCTAGATTGGATTGAATAGCTGGTTGTTGTTGAAATGTTACTTATTTTCTTATTTCTTCATCAGTAATAACATTCACTGGACCCAAAGGTGTTTTAGTTAACTTCATCAGTGCTTTTCACTGCAGACATGAGCCCTCTTCTATATGCATTCCATACTTCTCATTCCACCAACACCATCATTAAGCTTGCGAATTGCACCACTGTGATTGGACTCATTTCAGGGGGAGAAGTGACAGCCTATAGGGATGAGGTCCATGGTGCACTGAGAACAGCCTCACCCTGAACTCTACCAATACAAAAGAACAACCCACAACCCAATATACATCAATGGAGATTGTGTGGAAAGAGTTCCTGCCATTAGGTTTTATGGGTATACATGTTGTAGAAGTTCTCTCCTGGTCCATGAAAACCACACTGGCAGTCAAGAAGGCACAGCAGAGACTACTCCCTGAGGATCCTTAGAAGAAACAACCTGAAGGAGAAGCTGCTGGTGTCCTTTGAGAGTGTGCTGTCATACTCCATTTCTAGGTGGCATGCCAGTGGCTCACTGGCAGACAAGAGAGGCCTTCAGAGGGTTATAAACTCTGCCCAGAAAGATATTGGCTCCGCAATGCCCTGGAGGAACACTTCAGCTCTCTTCAGCCTCAACAGAATAGCCAACATCACACACACCCCCACACTAGGGACAATTTAGGAACGCCAATGCACCTAACCTGCATGTCTTTGGACTGTGGGAGGAAACCCATGAAGACACGGGGAGAACATGCAAACTCCACGCAGGGAAGCAAACCCACGTCTCCTAACTGCGAGGCAGCAGTGCTACCCACTGCGCCACCGTGCCGCCCATGTGCATTATCCCTAAGTGCAATATTTAATTATTGTATTGTATAGTATTGTAATATTTTGTAATGTATTACAATTTAATTATGTCCATTATATGTGAATGCACCTTCAGGATTGCTGCAATTTTATTGTACTAAGTGCAATGACAATAAAAGGAATATGAATCGGAAACAAACTTGTCTTTATGGTTCATGTTCTTTGCCTGTCCCCTGCCTACCCTACCAATAACATAAGAACAGAAGAGATCTGACAAACAAGAGGAGACCATTCAGACTTCAAGATCGCTTATTTAGCTATTAGCTCCTCCAGACACTTCTTTAAGGTCGTCAAGGCTCCTGTTTAAACTACAGCACATGTCTGACTCTTTGTGTAAAAAAGCACAGTGGAATTCTAGAACAGACCACCTTACCCGAATGGCCCCAAGGTTTTCGATAAGCTGCTCAGGGCTGGAAACACCAAGTAGCACTGAACTGACTCCTTCATTTCTCAGGCACCAAGCTAAGGGTAGAGAGAGAAAAAAGATAAATGCATTATATTGTCAGGTCTGGTTAAAGCTTTGTGGTGTAAAAGCAAAAAACTCATTTCAGTCCAGCAACAGACCCTGAAATAATCACTTCTCATGTTGGGACTCAGAAATATGGAATTAGCTGCTCTGGGCACTTGTAGTAGTTGTGTTGGATAAAAACATTAAATAAATAAATCTTTATTGCAGGCAGTGTGGACTACTGGTTATGGTAGTTCAGTCCCCAGCACAGAGTTACTCTTTGACTCCGAGGAAGTCGCCTAACCTGTCAGGACTTTAAATATGAGAACAGGAGGACTACATGGTGACTCTAAAGTCATAGAGCTGTGATTGTATACATTTTTAATTTTAACGCTTAATTCTTTATTTTTTTAAATTTCAGAACTTTGGAGCACTGTAACTGGTATACAAGCACAGTATGTGTCTTCATTAAGGAAAATGTATGTGAATGGGCAACACTTTGAAACTGTTGTAATTTTTCTTTTGTTTCATCTGTATTTTTTAAATGTAAAAAAGCACAGATCATTGATTGTAACACCAATAATAACACACAAAATATAAAAAATAAACATAAAATTGCAGTCACTACTGCCTTTGCCACTAACTTCCCTATTTCTGAGTACACCACATAAAAGCATATGCTAAAACTAGTAAAGGAATAAAAAACTTGACACGGTCATTGTTTGGCTTTCTTTTTTTTGCAAAAAAAAATCTTTCATGGGGCAAGTACAATTTACTTAAAATAAGCTAAATAATCTAACAGTCGTTATAAATCAAGAAACTATATTTAATGGCTTAATATGAAAACATTTCACTTACATAATTTACATTTTCTGCAGCAATATGATAAGCATATACAGTGGATTCAGAAAGTATTACTGTAAGTCCCCTTAACTTTACGTACACGTTATTGTATTCTAGATTTAATATTAAATGGACGAATGTTCTATTTTTGCTCATCAATCTACACTCAAAAGTCCACAATAACAAAATGAACACGTTTTCAGAAAAGTTTGCAAATTTATTAGAAATAAAAGCCTGAAAACTCTCATTCATATAAGTATTAAGACCCTTAATTAAGCACTTTGTAGAGGCCTGTTTGGAAGCAATTACAGTTTCCAGTCTTCTAGGTTAAGCCTCTACAAACTTTGCACACCTGAATTTTGGGAAGTTTATCACATTCTTCCTTGGGAGGTCCTCTCAAGCTCTGTTAGACTGAATGGGTAGCTTCTGTTAGTTGTCATCTTCAGGTTTCTGCCCAGATTTTCTACGAGTTTAAGTCTGGGCTTTGGCTGGACAGTCAAAGACTTGAGACGCCAGCGTTGTCTTGGTGTATGTATATAAGGGTGAACTGTTGCTTCAGTCTAAGGTTGTGTGCACTCCAGAGCAGGTTTTCTTCAAGGACCTCTTTGTATTTGGCTGCATTCATTCTTCATTCAGTTCTTATCAGTCTCCCTGTCATGCGTCTGAGAAGCATCTCCGTAGCATGATGCTGCCACCATCACAATTCACCATTAGACAGGTGATGAGCAGTGCCTGGTCTTTTCTAGACACAGTGCTTGGACATCTGCTCAAATAATTACATTTTGTCTTATCAGACCAGTCAATCTTTTCCCTCAAACTCTCAGAGTTCTCTCAGCTGTTATATGCATTTTACCAAAGAGTGGCTTCCGTCTGGCCACTCTACAATAAATATCTGATTGATGGAGTGCTGCTGAGATGGCCATCCTTATGACAAGTTCTCCATTCTCAGCAAAGGACTTTTGAAATTATGTTAGAGTGACTTCTTATTCACCATCTTTACCAAGGCCTTTCTTGCCCAGTTATTCAGTATGGCCAGATGGAGAACTCTAGGAAGAGTCCTGGTGGTTCCAAATTTCCTTCATTTCACAGTTATTGAGGCTGCTGTGCTTCTGGGGACACTCAAAGCTCTAGAAATTATTGTATTCCCTTGCCCTAATTATTGCTGCACCACAATTTGATTGTGGAAGTCTACAGAGCACAAGGACTTTGTTAATTGGTGCAACTCAAACCACCTACACCTGAACACCAGCAAAACCTAGGAGCTGGTGGTGAATTTTAGGAGGCCCAGGCCCCTCATGGACCCCGTGATCATCAGAGGCGACTGTGCGCAGAGGGTACAGACCTATAAATACCTGAGAGTGCAGCTGGATGACAAATTGGACTGGACTGCCAATACTGATGCTCTGTGCAAGAGAGGACAGAGCCGACTATACTTCCTTAGAAGGCTGGTGTCCTTCAACATCTGCAATAAGATGCTGCAGATGTTCTACAGACAGTTGTGGCGAATGCCCTCTTCTACACGATGGTGTGCTGGGAAGGCAGCATAAAGAAGAGGGATGCCTCACGCCTGGACAAACTGGTGAGGAAGGCAGGCTCTATTGTAGGCATGGAGCTGGACAGTTTGACATCCGTGGCAGAGCGACAGGCACTGAGTAGGCTCCTGTCAATCATGGAGAATCCACTGCATCCACTGAACAGGATCATCTCCAGACAGAGAAGCAGCTTCAGCGACAGACTGCTGTCACCGTCCTGCTCCACTGACAGACTGAGGAGATTGTTCCTCCCGCACACTACGCGACTCTTCAATTCCACCCGGGGGGGTAAACGTTAACATTATACAAAGTTATTGTCTGTCTGTTATAACTTCATTGTTATCACTCTTTAATTTAATATTGTTCTTTATTAATATGCTGCTGCTGGAGTATGTGAATGTCCCCTTGGGGTTAATAAAGTATCTATCTATCTATCTATCTATCTATCTATCTATCTATCTATCTATCTATCTATCTATCTATCTATCTATCTATCTATCTATCTATCTATCTATCTATGTATCTTGTGCTTCATGGATTGGTTTAAGTCCTGATAAGCAGCGTGAATATTGGGACCTTCAATACATAATAGGCGTGTATCTCTCTTAATGACGTCCATTCATCTCAATTTGCCACACATGGACTCCCATCAAGTTCTAGACACATCTCAAGGAGGATTAAAGCAAACAGGAAACACCTGACCACTATTTGGAGTGTCACAGCAAAGGCTCTGAATGCTCATAACATACAGTAAATGAGAAATTTCAGTTTCTGATCTTTGAAAAATTTGCCAAACTTTCTAAAAAGATGTTTTCACATTGTCATTATTATCAAGTGTAGATTGATGGGGAAAAATGGCAAATTTATTCATTTAAAATTAAATATGCAACACAATAAAGTGTTCAGGGGTCTGGATACTTTCTGAATCCCCTGTACGGTGAACATGATGCAGTGGTCTTCACTATTGAGTGTCTATGCCAAATAAACTGATTATCTGATTGTCACCTATAAAGCACATCCACATTAGCAAAACGGTCGGTCACTGAGCGGTGAACATTCTCTTTGTGGATTTGGTCGCTGTCATGGGTCACTGTGTTTGCAGAGCAGCATCACACTTACCAATGGCCAGCTGGGCAATGGTGCAGCTCAGTCTTTCAGCCATTACACTGAGCTCCTTAATCTTGGCTTGCTGCTTGCGGCCATCCTCGCTCTGGAGCTTTTCTTTCAGCCACTGGTATCCCTGTGTAGAGGCAGGCAGAGACAGCAGGCAGTGGTTTAACTATCAAATGTGCTTTTATTGCAGATAAATAGGTTTTATTTATCTAGTTATGACAGCAGTCTGGCTAATGGGGCAGTAAGGAGGAAAGAGCAGGTGAAACTAGAGGAGCAAATAAAAAGGACATAGAAAAATGTCAAATAAACAGGATGGATGAGAAGAAGAAGAGAAAAACATAAAATATGATCTGCCTAAATGGTGCTCAACTAACAGCTCAAGATGTCTGTGCTTGTCACACACTGAGAGACGGGGGCAGAAATAAGGGCTGTTGGGGCGCCGCCTCTCCAGATGGTGCTGTTTCGCAAAATAAAGAAGTTAGTTTCTTTTAATGATTTAACTAATTAAAATGTCTATAACAAGCTCAACTTTGTTTTCTGAATCAAATTGTTCCAGTTTCCCATGGTTTGTTAAATGTAGTTTCTTATTTAGTATGTGAAACTGTCTTTGTGCCAGAGGCCGCTAGGGAATGAGCCTCATAATTCTGTAGTGCTCTGGGTGTACCCTGAATATTAAATGTACTGGTGGGGCCTGTAGGACATTTGGCACATATCGTATAAGAAAATCGTACCTGCATAAGCAATAAAGTCAGGGTTGTCTATGGGAAAGTAAGAGTTCCTTTCTATCTTGTGGGAACTGTTTTATATAAAGATGGACCTTCTTCTGAAGATCACAGCCATTGAAAGTCTTCCATCACTGCATCAAATGGACCGCCAACCAATTTTATATCTTTTCATTCAGTCATTCATTCATTTTCCATCTCTTATCTGAAACAGTGTCACGGGGGCAACAGTCTCAGCAGTGAGGACCATACGTTCTGTTCTCCAGCCACACTTGCCAACTCAAGGTGTTCCCTCCTCTAGTCTTCTTAGATTATTGGAATTCAGTTAACAATTTCTATGGCATGTGTAATATCTTCGTAAGCATGTCCACTCTTAAATTAATGCTAATGTTATGGTGAAACTTTTTGGGCTTTTTTCAGAGGAGTATGTTTCTCTTCTTATAGCTCTGCGAATTCTTTCTATGATTATAAATATTAATCTTAGGAATGTTTTCCTGGTTTAAAACTGTGGGTTTTATGACAATTGAAATGTCAGTCTCTTCCTTCTTTTGTTTGTATCGCTTTAGAACTGGCGTTAACTCTTTTGAAGACTTTATGACCACGTATTGTCCAATTGGATGAGCTTTGAGCTCAGGCTAACTTCAGCTTTTCAGGATCTATAAGGATACGTTTTCCAATACAAAATGGGAGATTAGCAACTCTGTCTTTTGGAATACGTGTTGTTCCTTTCTAATATTTCTTCTTTTGTCATTTTTATAAATTGATTCCTTTTTTGTTACTGTATTTAATTTTGAGTGCGCTATTAATAAACTGTAAATTATCTTACAGGTAGTATAAGGTAATTATAAGTAACTAGCAAAATACCAGCGCTTCGCAGCGGAGAAGTAGTGTGTTAAAGAAGCAATGAAAAAGAAAAGGAAACATTTTGAAAATAACGTAACATGATTGTCAATGTAATTGTTTTGTCACTGTTGTGAGTGATGAGTGTTGTTGGCATATATATATATATTTACACACACACACATAAACATATATATATACATATCTATACATATACACATATATACATACATATATTTATCTACATATATACACATACATATACATACACACATACATACATACACACACATATATACGCACAAATACATATATATATATATACATACATACACACACACATATATAAACATATATATACATATACATACATATCTACATATATACACACACAGCTATTTCAGTATCAGTGCAATACGCTGCTTGTTAAAATGGATAACTCCCGCTCTTACGTGCAAGTCTGCGTGGATATTATGAACTATCGTATTTGTTCAAGTTCTATTTAAATTTTAAATAGAAGGAATTTTTATTTAGTCGACAGAAATATCTTTGGTAGGAATGGTAAAAACAGACAGGAATATTATTCCTGAATAAATCAACTCAAACCTTAAACAACTTATAATATTTTGCTCTCCATAAAAATATATCCTGTCTAAATTATACAAGTTAGAAATAAAGTAAACATTAAAAGAACAAACATTCAAATTTCTTTACTCTTATGTAATTTTATATAAAAATAAACTTAGATTTTAAATATCCCAAAAGATTTTGCTCTCCATAAAAATATATCCTGTCAAAATTATACAAATTCAAATATGAACATGCTGCATAACAAAACCTGGAAATATAAATAAAATGTGTTCCTTTCAGCAATAACAAATCAAATCATTCAGTTGTCTTTGCTCATATGTCATTTTAGAGCTGGACGCCTGGCATCTTTTTTTGGCAACAAGTTCGTTTCTGTTTGGTGTGAGGTTCTGTGTTGTGGAGATTCTCAGGATGGATTGCAGGTGCTCATCAGTGAGGCGACTCCTGTGTGCTGTTTTGTTAGTCTTTATCACTGAGAAGAGCTTCTCACACAGATATGTGCTACCAAACATGCACAAGGTTCGAGCCGCATGTAGACGGACTTTTTGTTCTTCAAAGTCACCAAAGCGCCGTGCAAACTCAGTGCGCTCAGTTTATCAGCAAAGTGCGATTTGGGAACACCGTAGTGACGACTTGGTTTAACATTACTTGGCAACAGGGAAAGTGGGGCAAGGTGCACTGGTGCATTTGTGTCTCCCATAAAAGCAGCTTCACTTGAAATCACTTTGTGATTGTGCACGGTAAAACGTCCGCTGAAGTGTCAGATTCTTATTTAATTCTTCTGCTTTCTGTATCTTCTGCATTGCATTCAGGTTACCCTGATGTTTTGTCTCATAGTGCCGTCTTAGATTAAATTCTGTAATTACAGCCACATTAGCTCCACAAATGAGACACACGGGTTCAGTAAACATATACTCAGCCTCCCATCGGTTTTAAAGGCTCTATTTTCAGAATCAACTTTTCTCTCAGCATCGTGTGAACTAGCTTCACAATAACTTGCAGCATCATAAGCTAGACTTGATTAACGCGGTAAGTGTTTGGCAAGGCAGCTGAAGCGCTGCATTATGGGATCTGTAGTTTATTGTGTTACCAGCGCTTCATATACCTGGGCCATTAATAACAATAATACAGTATATAAAATGATCTCGGGCGGATATAATTACGCGCGGGCGGATGTGGCCCGTGGCCCTTGAGTTTGACACATATGGACTAAATAGAACTTGAAAAGATATATTTTTAAATGTGATCGCGCAATTCAGATAGAGTTGACGCACTACAGCCTGCATCCTCCCCTCGCTCTTACTTTTTTACCGTTCATCTAATGAATACACTGAGTATGGCTTTACCAAAACAATCATTGATGGCGAATAAAGTATCCATTATTCGAGTATGTAGATCGGGATATATATATATACATATATACAAGTAGTGTGTTAAAAAAGCTAGAAAAAGAAAAGGGAACATTTTAAAAATAACGTAACATGACTGTCAATATACTGTATTTGTTTTGTGAGTGTTACTGAGTGTTGCTGTCATCAAGGATTTGATTATCATTATTTCTTTCAATCAGGTTCGTATTTGTAGGATGTGTTGTGTTCAAGTTACATTCCGTGTTTGTCAATCGTTGTAAAGATGACAGGTTTCATTCATCGATTCGTTTCTTACTGCATCAATAAACAGCTCGTCTTCTTCTTTATCTGAGACCTGACACACTGCATGCACGGGTTTTTTACACTGTCTTCCTTTAGCGGGACATTGACTTTTTCCACGTGTGCTTTGTTTCCGCAGTAGCTGGATTTATGAATATGCTTATCAGACGCTTCATATTTTTTGCTGCCTTTTCAATTGTGTAATTCGTTTTTTGTTCACCGCTCTTTGGAACTGTTGCTTTTTATCTGTGCACTTCGTCAGTTCACGTGAGCCACTCGGTGTACATGCATCGAAGGTTCCCAGCTGTGCTGGTGCCATCTCGTGCTATGTCCATGGCTGTATTTAATGTTACCTTAGTCCTGGCACTTAAAACTTTCTCTCGCAGTTTCGCTGAGTTTGTGTCAAACACCACCCTGACCATCTCATCTTCCTCTCCATAAGCACAGTCCTTCACCCGTGAATATTTAGTGGGAGTTTGCTATTGGATTGCCGCTGACGGACGGCCTTATATGGGCAGGCACTAAATTACAAACGCCAGCGGCAGCCTGTCTATGAACTTAATTTAAAGTGTAGGTTTACATCGTGCTTTGTTTCCGAAGTAGCAGAACTCATGAACATGGTTGTATATGTCACTTGCTCGCTTCTTATTGTTTCGCTGCCTTCTCAATTATATAATGCATGTTTTCTTCAACGGTTTTTTGAGGTCTTCCTGGTTTTCTATGTACTGCGTGATTACGTGGGAGGCGTGATGATGTCACACGAAACTCCGCCCCACAGCGTTCAAGCTCATCTCCATTACAGTAAATGGAGAAAACAGCTTCCAGTTATGACCATAATGCGTAGAATTTCGATATAAAACCTGCCCAACTTTTGTAAGGAAGCTGTAAGGAATGAACCTGCCAAATTTCAGCCTTCCACCCACACGGGAAGTTGGAGAATTAGTGATGAGTCAGTGAGTGAGTGAGTGAGGGCTTTGCCTTTTATTAGTATAGATTAAGGCTGAAAAGGTGTAGCCCCTGTTACTGTGGACACACTTTGGAACTCTGAGGTTTGCAGACTGAAAATTCCTGCTTGGTGAGTATTTCCAAATAGTTAGGCTTTGAATTAAATGTGACACACATTTGCTTAGGCTGCTTAGCCTCAGAGGTTTTATTCTGAAACATAAACTAAGGAGCCACAATTGACTCAAAGGTTGCATAGGAAATATTATTTATGTAACACACGGTAAGAGAGCTACTTAGCCCCTGAGGTTCCATTATGGAGAACATGCTAGTAGTGGTAGCACCGCAGTAAGGTGGTTGCGGGTTCACTTCCCAGGTCTTCCTTGCATGGAGAACGCTTTGAGTAGTGAGAAAAAAAACTATATAAATGTAAATAATAGTAATAATAATAATTATTATTATTAAACAGTTTTAACCTTTGAAGTTACAAGTCACTTTATTATTATTATTATTATTAAACAGCCTTAACCCTTGAAGTTACAATTCACTTTATTATAATTATCATTTAACAGCCTTAAACCCTTGAAGTTACAAGTACAAAGTGACAACCACAGTCATATTGTTTGCTAGAGGTATATGAACCAAAGTTGAGCAAATGATAGTATTTCAAGATAACTCATTTATTACAGTAACTTATAACTAACTTATATGAGAAGGATAAAATTGGTCTTTTACACCAAAGGCAATAGATTGGAGTCCGATTAATGGTCCATGCTCCTGGAAGGCTGAATGACTACTGCCATGTTGTGCTCACTCCCATCATGCTTTGAGAGATTGGTTCTGGCCCACCTCAAATCTGTCCACGTCTGACACTAGATCCCTACCTGTTTGCCTAATGTCTCAATAGGTCAGGATAGGCTATGCCATGTCCTCAGCTCTTCACTCTGCCCTGACACATCTGGATAATGACAACTCCTATGTTAGAATAATATTTGTTCATTTTAGCTTAGCAGTTAACACCATCATCCTCTCCAATCCGGTAAATAAACTCAGCAACTTCGGCGTCAGCACCTCTCTTTGTAATTGGATATTGAACTTTCTAACCGACAGTCTGTCAGGTTAAACAACCACACATCCTCTACCCTGATCCTGAATATTGGTATTCCACAGGGCTGTGTACTCAGCCCACTCCTCTACTACCTCTTCAAACTAGACTGTGTCCCTTTATATGGCTACCAACTCCATCATAAAGTTTGCAGACAACACCTCAAACTAGACTGTGTCCCTTTATATGGCTACCAACTCCATCATAAAGTTTGCAGACGACACCCCAGTAATAGGACTGATAAGTGACAATGCCGAGTCAGCCTACAGAGAGGAGGTTCAGCACCTAGCAACATGGTGGTCTGACAATAACCTCACCCTCAACACCAAGAAGATCAAAGAACTCAGTGTGGATTACCAGAAACAAAAGGCAGCAGACATGTTACCATCTATATAAATGGAGATGTGGTGGAATGTGTTTCCATTTTCAAACTCCTGGGCGTCTACATCTCTTGAGTGCCATTCTTGGACAATAAACACTTCCATTCTCGTTAAAAAAGTGCAACAGCAACCCTCACATGAGGTTTCCTAATTTTAGTTCATTTCAGTGTAATACTGCAATTGTATGATTGTATCGTGAAGTTTTCTTGTGTCAGTACTCTGTGAGGAAATGTCATGATGGCATCACTACTGGTGTGGGGAGATGCGCTAGTCTTTATTGACAGCTAAAAGTGATATGTGAATGATTAAATTTGCTATCATTTTAATATCTTTTTATTGTTATTAGTGTATCTGTATTTAATTTTGTTTGTTGAATTATTCATTATTCAGAAGCATAAAATGAATGTCAAGTCAATAAAGTTAGTTTGGAGTCTGCATTAACTGAGCACTAGACAACAATAGAGATATGGGCAAATGCAAAGAATAAAGAAGAGCTTCTGGTCATAATGATAATCTTGAGTAACAGAGGATATGTATCCTCTTATGGGTTTGGAGTGTTTGCCTGCTGTCCCCTCATCTGTGGTGGGCACACACATCCTGGATAAACATTCATCTGCCATGTCTGGATGTGTGCGCCTTCACTTATACTAATAATCCACACTTCTGTTTAAGGCTTTGGCACTAAGCTTACCCAAGAACTTTGCTTGTATGTGACAACAGATTTTTGCTTTTACAGGAAGAATTTCTTGGCATACATTTGTGGTCATAAAACAGAAAAGTTGAATTTAAAAAACTGATTGAAAATGGTTGTAGAACAAAAACATAAAAAACACATTTTTTACTTTGAGCGTCAAGAATATAGAATAGCAGAAGACAACTAATATATTTCCTTAAATAATGGCCAGATTGCCAGAGTATGATGCTCTGTTGCCAGATCAGTATTTTATTTTCTCCAAATGTTATTTTTATTATTTTAATGTTATTAAGATTGCCTTGCTTTACAGATCCGCTCCTTTTTAGATTCATTCCAGTTTTCATGCAGCCAAAACCGTTCAGTGGAGGATGTGGTCATGACTGTTCTTCATTATCAGTTATACACGTCTACAGGAACCACACTTATTTACTGTTTATTTACTTCACTTCGGCTTTTAACTGCATGAAGCTTGATACCCTTTGCAATACATTACAGCAGTTACAGGTGGGCTCCTACCTCACCCTATGGATTATGGACTTTCTCCTTAGCAGGGAGCAGTTTGTTAGGCTTAATAATTATATTTCTATAGTCCATTACACAACTGACAGGAGCTCCACAAGGCACAGGCCATCATCCCCATAATCTTCTCTATCTGAACTAATAGCTTGAGAGGATCTAGCAACAGTTGTTTGTCTGTCATGTTTGCAGATGACACATCATTCAATGACACCTCCAACAATGAGAACTCATTTCGAAGAAGGGGCCAAGACGATACAGATGTTGCGTCAGAAGCAGGACCTCCAGTGAAATGTGAGCTGCTCTCGCCACTAAACAAAGATCACAACTGCAGTATGGACAATGGAGATTTCATCGGAAGTACGTCCGTGTTACCATGTGCACATAGCCAATCATGTCATTAATTTGTGTTTTTTGGGCATGTCTTGCATTTAGTGATTTGTTCTTGTAAGTAGCCAAATTTCCACTTTTGGATAATAAACTAATTCTAAGATTGGATGTGAACATTTCATGGTTCTTGATTTCTTAAGACAGAACTTGATACAGGATAGTTGTGAAGTTCATTTTTGTGTCAACCTGTCACTTTTCTAGTAGAGGAACTACAATGAAGACAAGATGAGTTTTGTGTTTTGCTTTAGAAGAGAAAAGCTGCTTTCTGCTCGTAATACTTCTACTAATGAAAGCACCACAGGGATAAAGAGAGATTTATTTAATAGTGTTGTCCGTTAGATAAAGGAATAGGAGCGAGTGCAGTTGAGTTACTGCGATGGAGATGGCAACAAGAAAATAAGAACCCAGAGCCCGACCCTTGTGAGGGATAGACTACAAGGTTAAAGGAAATGAGGGCTGGGTGTCACAAATACATAAAGAAATAAGCAAAAAAATATACATATCCTAACACTTGTATTATTTAAGCTCATATATCACTTTGTTATTTATTAATTATAAAGATAATGCAGCATAAAACCAAAGTACAAAGGTTCTGAATGCACGTGGCTTAGTGAGACAAAGTGGTCAGTTAGAGACAAACCAAAACCTTGTCGTGGTCACACTTTATTTATTTATTTATTTATTTCTACAATTTTCTGTCATACAAAAGCGTTGTTGGGAACCTTGGAAAACGAGTTTAAAGATAAAGAAGACTGCAGGAAAGAAAATGCAGAAGCCAGGGGAAAAAATAGAATCAGAACTGATAAACTCTAAAAGGAACCAAGAATCAGAGGCAGAGTGTGAGGAAGATGTGGCTAGAAGTAGAAGTAATAATCAATGGGGGCTGAGGGATGACAAATTGGCCACAACTGAGGATAAACTGTCGCTAAGAAGATCGACAACACTTAATTTACAGTTGTCATATCAAAAAAGATCTTTTGTATTGTAAGAATAAACTGAAAATCATACAAGGAGGGTTTACACGTACTGAACTTGGAAGAATTGAAGACACACAAACTGGGAATTAGCAAAGACAGAAATAGTAGAGAGTGAGATTGGGAGGAGCAGGCAACTCTTAGGAACATACTGGTAACCAGTAAGAAAAAAACAAGACACAAGAAAAGATGGGGCAGGAGTTGTGTTGGGAATTGACGGAACAGAGACACTGGAGGAAGGTGTGAAGAAGAAATGAATGGCTCTGAGGACTAACAAAATATGTAAAAATAGGACTGGGATCAACAAACGAGTAACCAAAGGAATAAGGTGACGGAGGTGGAAGATGTGACTAGAAGTAAGATGTAATGAAAGTAGGGGCGAATTAAATGGAAACAGCAAAGAGTGATAAAGGCATACAGGAGACAGAAAGATTTGATTATTAAGAGAAAATTCAATCTGCAGACTTTAAAGAGGAAGAAAAAAGGAGGAATTGGCTAAATAAATCAGGTCAACCATGAAGCCATACAAAGTGGAAACCATCCATGGAAAGATACAAAGGGTGGCCATGTCAAGGACACTACCGTCAGGATCTGCTGCTCTTTAAGCCTATTTTAGTGTGTCTTGAATAGTCTTTCATTCTTTTACTGAAATTAATTTTTATTTATTTTCATATTTAGTTCTAGTGTCACTGGTTTCTAAGACCACCCTTCTATTGTGATGAAGTATGGAAAAATTGGTGCCTTTAATTATGAACAAGGGATTAACCCTCATTTAAACTTTATGATCGTCTTAACATTTCATACTTTGTTCATGACCAAGTTTTAACTAATTCTGGTCAGGAAAATTTGCCCGATCATTTTGATCACTGTCCCCATGAACATTTCTGATTTCTGGTTAACAATTCAAAAATGGTGACACTTGGTTTGCAGTCAGCAAATATTAGTTGTTTCTGGCTACACAAATTCAATGGTCACTACTTCTAAGTATACTAACTAGCTAGAGACTGTAAAAAAAGGAAACAGAAATGACCTGCAGAATCGAAAGTCAAAGAACAACCTAAAGGTCAAAACTGGAAGACAAGAAAAAATTTAGTCAAAGTCAGAAAGCAAAAAAAAAAAAAAAAAAGGATTCAAAAATAATCACGGGGATTCAAAATTTCAGAAAGGACTAAGCAGATGTCTTATGATGGAGAGAAAACACAGTTTAGCCATCAAACATGGACACCCTAGAAACATCCAGAATGATCTTTGTATCAGCATAAAGTTTAAATGAGTGCACCACAGGGGATTCTGGGAAAAAGCTCCATGGATAAGGCAGAAACACGACCCAACACAGTGGCACCCAAATGGGAAACAAAACAGCTGCTGAACTTCTTCAGAATAGATTCTAGACAAAATTAAACTCCAGATTCAAATTCCTTGAGTCTCTAAACCTTATAATCCTTGTATATATTGACAGGAAATGAACAGGAATTTATTAAAAATATGTAAAAGATGTCAAAAAAAGCCCAAAAATGAAACAAGAAAGAATCATACTGACTGCAGCAGACTTCCTTTTTGTTCAAGTGTAGGAAGACACCATGTGGTTCACCAGAGGAAGGTTGAGAGTAATTGGTACCCTTTGAGAAATCCAAGGAATTTCTTTTAGTACACTACAGGGCAAATGACAGGGAAAATGCCAGGAATGCCCAGACCAATACTCAGATTGACCATCAAACTATAAACCGACAACAGAGACCATTTCTGGCCACAAAGCCTGTCGAAAGCTGGTAAGAGACCACAAGTCTTACTGGCTCACCACAGCCAGTAAATGAATCCTAGCTTGGGTCTTATTTCTTATTTAGAGGAAAGGCCAGGAAGAAGTGACAGGGAACCAGCACTCTTCTGCCCAATTTGCTAGATGACAACTCAGAGCTTTTTACTGGAAGGAGTACAGTCATAATGCCCCTTTAAGAAAACAGATAACAAAAAGGATGACTTAGAAATAGAGGCCTTTGAGCACTATGAAGAACTCAAGGGGTCAGTGCATAGTGGCAACTACGAGTAGCTCTGTCATGGTGCCATTTTAGTCCACAACATCAGAAATAATTAAACAGTCTATCCAGGAAGTGACTTTGGGAGAAACCATACATAATAGAATAATCCACTGCATCCACTGAACAGGATCATCTCCAGACAGAGGAGCAGCTTGAGCGACAGACTGCTGTCACCGTCCTGCTCCACTGACAGACTGACAAAATCGTTCCTCCCCGACACTATGCGACTCTTCGGTTCCACCCGGGGGGGTAAACGTTAACACAACACAAGATTATACCTGCCTCACAGTCTCCACCTTGCATTTTTTAACTTGCACTGCTTTTTTTTTAATTTTTTTTTATTGCTCTTTAATTAATATTGTTTTTATCAGTATTTTGCTGCTGGAGTATGTGATTTTCCCCTTGAGGATTAATAAAGTATCTATCTATCTATCTATCTATCTATCTTTCTATCTATCTATCTATCTATCTATCTATCTATCTATCTATCTATCTATCTATCTATCTATCTACAGTGGTGTGAAAAACTATTTGCCCCCTTCCTGATTTCTTATTCTTTTGCATGTTTGTCACACAAAATGTTTGTGATCATCAAACACATTTAACCATTAGTCAAATATAACACAAGTAAACACAAAATGCAGTTTTTAAATGATGGTTTTTATTATTTAGGGAGAAAAAAAATCCAAACCTATATGGCCCTGTGTGAAAAAGTAATTGCCCCCTGAACCTAATAACTGGTTGGGCCACCCTTAGCGGCAATAACTGCAATCAAGCGTTTGCGATAACTGGCAATGAGTCTTTTACAGCACTCTGGAGGAATTTTGGCCCACTCATCTTTGCAGAATTGTTGTAATTCAGCTTTATTTGAGGGTTTTCTAGCATGAACCACCTTTTTAAGGTCATGCCATAGCATCTCAATTGGATTCAGGTCAGGACTTTGACTAGGCCACTCCAAAGTCTTCATTTTGTTTTTCTTCAGCCATTCAGAGGTGGATTTGCTGGTGTGTTTTGGGTCATTGCCCTGTTGCAGCACCAAGATCGCTTCAGCTTGAGTTGACGAACAGATGGCCGGACATTCTCCTTCAGGATTTTTTGGTAGACAGTAGAATTCATGGTTCCATCTATCACAGCAAGCCTTCCAGGTCCTGAAGCAGCAAAACAACCCAAAGACCATCACACTACCACCACCATATTTTACTGTTGGTATGATGTTCTTTTTCTGAAATGCTGTGTTCCTTTTACGCCAGATGCAACGGGACATTTGCCTTCCAAAAAGTTCAACTTTTCTCTCATCAGTCCACAAGGTATTTTCCCAAAAGTCTTGGCAATCATTGAGATGTTTCTTAGCAAAATTGAGACGAGCCCTAATGTTCTTTTTGCTTAACAGTGGTTTGCGCCTTGGAAATCTGTCATGCAGGCCGTTTTTGCCCAGTCTCTTTCTTATGGTGGAGTCGTGAACACTGACCTTAATCGAGGCAAGTGAGGCCTGCAGTTCTTTAGACATTGTCCTGGGGTCTTTTGTGACCTCTCGGATGAGTCGTTCTGCGCCTTGGGGTAATTTTGGTCGGCCGGCCACTCCTGGGAAGGTTCACCACTGTTCCATGTTTTGCCATTTGTGGATAATGGCTCTCACTGTGGTTCACTGGAGTCCCAAAGCTTTAGAAATGGCTTTATAACCTTTTCCAGACTGATAGATCTCAATTGCTTCTGTTCTCATTTGTTCCTGAATTTCTTTGGATCTTGGCATGATGTCTAGCTTTTGAGGTGCTTTTGGTCTACTTCTCTGTGTCAGGCAGCTCCTATTTAAGTGATTTCTTGATTGAAACAGGTGTGGCAGTAATCAGGCCTGGGGGTGGCTACGGAAATTGAACTCAGGTGTGATACACCACAGTTAGGTTATTTTTAACAAGGGGCAAATACTTTTCACACAGGGCCATGTAGGTTTGGATTTTTTTTCTCCCTAAATAATAAAAACCATCATTTAAAAAATGCATTTTGTGTTTACTTGTATTATCTATCTATCTATCTATCTATCTTTCTATCTATCTATCTATCTATCTATCTATCTATCTATCTATCTATCTATCTATCTATCTATCTATCTATCTATCTATCTATCTAATATTGAGGGCAGAACAAAAGAAATTCAAAAAGACCTGGATGTCCTCCACAGCTGGCCAAACACTAGGAAAACGCAGTGTAATGAAGACAAGTGCAAAATGAAAATTAATTAGAAATGTAAGCTGGACTCCAGGAAAGCAGACATTTCTATTAATTACGAGTTTTATGCTGCTACATCCAAAGAATGTACAGAAATTATTAAAAAGAGAAGTAAAATGCCACACTAAAACCTCCTTAACCTTGAGTAGAGACAATCAGGTTAGGACCACCACATCCAGGTCTTAAAAATGTAAAGCTACCCATAAGATTGATTTAGTAGGATTATTTTATTTAAATGGTGAATCCTGTACTGGAGACACCTAGTGGAGTCTAAGGGGAAGATCATTTAAGAAATAATCCATTAAGTATTTTTTACACAATATTTATGGAGGAAACTAAAGAAAAATCTAGAAAGTCACACACATGAATTAGAAATTTTGATAACTTAAAAAAAAGGCAATCATTTGGAGGCATTCATGCATTATGACATGGGGCGACTGCCCACAGTATAACTCTGCATACTTGGATAAATGATGGTTTTAAAAACTAATAGAGTGCCACACCAAGTGGTCTGGAGGTGAATGAGAAGGAAATAAGTACTAGAGAAGTATGTTAGAATTGTCCAGGAGATGTATGAGGGAGTGAAGACTCAGGTTAAAAGCAGTGTTGGGGGAACAGTTAGAGTAGGTCTACACCTGGGATCTTCTATAAGTCCTCACCTCTTTGATCTGGTTCTGGTAGTGTTGACTTGTGGTATTAAAGACCAATCCCCTGGACCCTTTTTTTGCTAAAGACATTGTGTTATGTAACACCAGAAAGAAGGAAGGAAGTGGAGAGGAAGCTGGAAGAATGGGGAAGGGCTTTGGAAGATAGAGGACTGAAGATTGATGGAAGTATTGCTTGATCAAAGAATTAAGGCAAAGGTTAAAGGTGAAGTTTTTAAGACCATGGTGAGACCACCAAGAATGTATTGAGCTAAGGTATGGCCAATAAACGGGAAAGCAGTAGAAGAAGCTGGATGTGACAGACATGAGAATGTTGAGATGGATGTGTGGAGTTACATTAAAGGACAAAATAAGAAATGAGACAATTAGAGGTAAAACAAAAGCGTAAAATATATCAAAGAAAATAAAGTAGTAGTGGTAGTAGAGTGATGTGCTGATTTAGCCATTTATGGACACAATGAGAAGTAAAGCAAAACTGAGACAAGGTGTAATGGAGAAGAGCCTCAAAACTTGTAATCTATTCAGTTAGCAAATAAAAGGTAACATTTTGCTTCAATTCTCATTGCATAAGAAAGTACAGGAAAGTAGGTTGACTTGGTAATGGCATGTGATGAGGAGAGACAATGAATATTTGGGTAAAACAGTGATGGAAATGGCACAACAGAAGAAAAAGGACAGGTGGATAGATAAAGTAAAAGAAAAATTAAAGGAAAAGGGTTTGAGGTGGCAAGAGATGCAGGACTGAGCTGTATGGAGAAGATTGTTCTTGCACTTTAACCCCACTTACTGTAGCAGTGGGACTAAGTTGAGAGGAAGAAGAAGATGATGAGAGAAACTTTCAAGAATAAAGGCAAATAAAAAAAATGTAAGATGGAGGTGGTCTGAGGGAGAGATAAACTACAAAAGTAGCATAAAATACATTTCCCGCAGGCAGTCTGACAAGAAAAGCTGGGCCTTCTTACCTTCATGGCAGCTCTAGAGGTGTCTGGAATGCCATCATTGTATTTCCCGGTGATCAATCCACAGGCAAGGGGTGACCATGTCATAGCTCCCACCCCTGGCAAATAACAAGATGACAACAGGAGTCACTGAGTTATGCAGTTACCTTACAGACACACGGCAAATGAGAAGCTCAGCTGACACATTGAAATTGATTATTAACAGTACTAAAGCCACTTGATAAAAAAGCGGATTGACCTTTGACCCTAGCATACCGAAGGAAGGTTGTAGCAGGAGAGGGACTCACCAATCTTATGATAGAGCTCTGGAAGCTGGACTTCCACTTTGTCCCTCTGGAAGAAATGGTATTCAGCCTGCTCACATACTGGGGGGATCAGGTTGAACTGGCGGGCAACAGAGTACGCCTCCTACAGGCAGATAAAGACAAAACACAATTAATTGATGTTTTGTAACTTTAAAAAAGTTAACAGGGACAAAATTATGGTGGCATGCTGGAGTGTCTATAGAAGTGGACTACACAAGAGAAGGTCGGAGACTCAGAGTTCACTGTAGGCTCAGTGAGCACCTCATTGCAATGGCGCTTAACACCTACTCATGCACACATTAAGAAACAAATTGCAATATGGTTGGTGTCTATGCATACATTTTTTCCTAAGTTAGTTTCATGATTCATTTAGAAAATAAAAAACTGATCCTTGCTACTGTTCTATTTTTTGTTTAACGCTATGCCATTCTGAAGTTTTCACATGATGGTGTTCATCATGGCAATGGCATCATGGGATCTGATGTATAAATAGGGGGACCTAAACACTTATCTGTATTCCTCGGTGGATACTGCAGTCTTTTGAACTTCATAGTGACAGTTTTGTTTTCAACTAGGCCCTTGTGGTAGGGTTTTTGTTGAATTTTTGTCACCACCTGTTTTTGACTTTGAACTATGATATTTGTCTTGCACTTTTGATTCATGTTTACTTAATTCGATTTGCCTTCTCGGCTTAGACCCTCTTCTCTGTCTGCCCTCATTTCTTGCCTTAAAAGTCATTTCCTGGCTCTCTTCTTTCCCACAATGATCCTCAGAGTATTCTTCCTCTCAAAGAGGAAGAAGGAGGAGAAGGAGGTGTCATGTTCTGTGACTTGAGACTGATGGCATCACCAGATAAGCCTGGAGGAGGAGGAGGAGGAGGAGGAGGAGAAGGTGCTATATACTGTGTAAGGGCCCTAAGGGATGGACTGGCACCCCAACTGGAATGCAGGATGATTCTTGGCCTGGATAGTAAGCCATAATAGAAGGACACAATATATGGAGGCACAGTTAGGTCCATAAATATTTGCACAGAGACAACTTTTTTCTAATTTTGGTTCTGTACATTACCACAATGAATTTTAAATGAAACCACTCAGATGCAGTTGAAGTGCAGACTTTCAGCTTTAATTCAGTGGGTTGAACAAAAAGATTGCATAAAAATGTGAGGCAACTAAAGCATTTTTTTAAACGATTCCTTCATTTCAGGGGCTCAAAAGTAATTGGACAATTGACTCAAAGGCTATTTCATGGGCAGGTGTGGGCAAGTCTGTAGTTATGCCATTATCAATTAAGCAGATAAAAGGCCTGGAGTTGATTTGAGGTGTGGTGCTTGCATGTGGAAGATTTTGCTGTGAACAGACAACATGTGGTCAAAGGAGCTCTCCATGCAGGTTAAAGAAGTCATCCTTAATCTGCGAAAACAGAAAAAACCCATCACGAGAAATTGCTCCAATATTACGAGTGGCAAAATCTACAGTTTGGTACATCCTGAGAAAGAAAGCAAGCACTGCTGAACTCAGCAACGCAAAAAGACCTGGACGTCCACGGAAGACAACAGTGGTGGATGATCGCAGAATCATTTCCATGGTGAAGAGAAACCCCTTCTTGGCTGCTATAGCAGCAATTTCCTCAACTGTAAGCAAACATACTAAACCAACATACTGCGCAAAACAAAAATGAAAGCATCTGTAATGTAAGCCGCTGTGTCCATAGGTACTGCCATTACAGTAAATGAAAAAGAAAAAAAAAAGAAAATGAATTAATGGATGGACTGGGGGAGGATGTCTGTCAACAGCAGTTCTTTCACCAGTGCAATAGATGACAAGGCTCCTCTGGCATGGCTCCAGTATGGATCCCTGCCAGCAATCCTTGGGATTCGTAATCCTGAGGGACAACCCTGTCAGGGTCCTTGGGTACCACCAGAGGGCACTGCAGAGAGAAGAACTCCCTGTTTTGTGGGGCTTCCGTGTGACTTGGAGGAGCTTCTGCCATTCAGTGCTGTGGCATCGGGAATACTTCCCAGGTCCAACATAAAAGAAGCTGCTTGATCTCCTCCAGGTCATTTGGAGTCGGGTGGAAGAGGGACAAGGCTCGCCTGGAGGAGTGGAAGGAGAGGGAAAAGGAGAAAGGAGAAGAGTACTTGTGTTTGTGTCACTTTTGAAGTCTTTTTGTAAGGTATTTATGCAAATAAACCTTTTATTTAAACTGGGACAACTGTAACTAAAGACTGATGACATCTCCAGATAAGCATGGAGAAGGAGGAGGAGGAAGTACTATATGCTGTAACCAGAGACTAATGACATCTCCAGGAAGGCCTGGCCTCAAAAGATATGCTTTGTTGGCTTTTGGGTGTTTTATTTTCATTTGAAACTATTTTCCACTGCTTTACGGAGCATCTGTGGTGGTGGACTTCTGGTATGTCATGAAGTGCATGAAATCAGTTGCCATCCTAAGAGAAGAGGTGGACATGTGCAATGATTTACAGGAGAATTTAATCTTTATCTTGGTATGTGTTTAGTGAAATTTCTTCTAAGGGCAATTAAATGTAAGGTGAAATACAGTACTGTAAGTAAGCCAAGGTCAAAACCAGGAAGATTGTTCATCAAAATCAAAGGGCAAGAGGAATTTCATTAAAGGCATGAAAAGAGAGTTTGCAACATTAATTCAGAAGCCCTTCACAAAAACATTGCTTTTGTAAAGTATGTTTTCTTTTTTTACTCAATGATATAGAGAAGTGATCAACACAGTCTTTTATAGAAGTGGAATGATGATGTGATTTTGTGAAGGCAAAGTCGGTGATATGATGGCAACCATCAACAACATGGCAGTGTTCATAACAAGATAATTTGGCATAATGGTTTATGAAAAAAACATTTTAACTTTGTAACTTTTTTTTTTCAAAGCAGATACAGTATCTATTATGAGGGCCTATAAATACAAAGGTCTGTCTGAACAAAAGATTGAAACTGGTGAGCGACAGAGATCTGCTGTACAAAAGGGGCAGAGCTTTTCTATTCAAGGAGTCTCAGGTCTTTTAATGCGTAACACAGCAGC
Organism: Polypterus senegalus; assembly: GCF_016835505.1. Classification (NCBI taxonomy): domain Eukaryota; kingdom Metazoa; phylum Chordata; class Cladistia; order Polypteriformes; family Polypteridae; genus Polypterus; species Polypterus senegalus. Next base: position 46,068,343 of record NC_053156.1, on the reverse strand, counting down.
TAGGAATGTTCTACCAGTCCCTAAAGCCAGGAATGTTCTACCAGTCCCTAAAGGCTCTCATACTGCTCTTTATGGTGCTCTGCTGGGAGATTAACATCAGATGCTTGAATTAGCTGATGAGGAAGACCACCTGTATTGTAAGAATGTCTATAGACTGGATAGGCTTTGGTCTCCTTAACCCTAAACTGGATTAAAGCAAGTGGACGAATGGATGTTGTTGAAAATAAATGCCAGCAAAATCTTGGAAAGACATGCGACCAAACCGCAGACATGAAATGTCATTGCGGCTCCTTCCTTGGTTTTTCATTGTGATAATTATGAAAGGTAATAAATTACTAAAACACAAATTCCTGTGAGTGTAAACCTGCCTTATTCAATAAATTCACCAGTCTGCTGGTAACTGGAACAAATTTCACGCCGAAGTTATAGGTAGCAAAACGTTTAGGGCCTTATCATATGTCTTAGCGATTCAGATTTGAAAAGTAGGGTCCACACTCACCATAATCTCCATTGCACTCCAGCGAGATGTCCCCCAGTACATGGCCATACCCTGGTTAATGACAAAAGTCATGGCACGCACAACCTCTGCATGAAACACAACAGAAAGTACATTACACATCTAATGCCTGTAATTAGGACCTGTCATTTATTTCCTTCTATGGTACAAAATGGCTAAGGAGTTGGGTTGGAGTTAATCACGTGGAAACAGTGGCACAGAAAACATACACTCAATAGGCAAAATAAACTGAGAATGAGAGTTTGATCCTAAACCTCTACAGCTTCAGGTAATGTGAGCATTGACACAACAGGTAAGCTGACTTATGTTTACTATTTATGAGAACGGCGTTATGCATTTTATATATGCAGTACCACTACAACTACTACTACACATTGTGAGAGAAGGCCGGCAGCTTATCCTGGCCAATATGTCCACACCACCAGATGGAGTCCTCCCTGCAACATGGAGGTGCCCTGAATTCCCGCAGGGCATCATGGACAATGGAGTTCGGCTTCACAGCCCTGCTGGATAACGTTGGGGCCACCAGGGGCCGCTGTAGGGAGGCACAGGGATTTCTATTTTCCTTATAGCCTGGAAGTATTCCCAAGTCATGGGGACGGAAGAACTGAAGTACTTCCGGGCTGAAGAAAAATAAGTTTTCATTTGACTCGGAAGTGCTATGGAATCACATGGACTGATGGACAGAAGCACTTCCTGGTCAAGGACTATTTAAAGGACTATGGGAAACCCAGCAAGCTGAGCCAGAGTTGGGAGGGAGTGCAACAGAGCTGCTAGGTGGAGAGGAGAAATTGTTATTATTGTTGTATTATTATTACTGTTTATTATTGAGTATTGTGGAGGTGGAGGTTTTTTGTGCACATTATTGAGAAATTAAAATTATTTCTAATACTTTTACCTGGTGTCTGGACATGCTGTCTACGGGTCTGGAGGAGCGACAGTGCCCCCCTCCTGGTGTCACAACATCTAATATTGTGGTCATTCCAGACCTCAGAAACCTAAAAGTGAGCAACCTTGCTGGATCTTAGAAACATTAGGATGCATTGTTTAAATGTAAAAGGATGACAAATTAAAAGAAAATAGAACATTAAATGCCATCATTGTTTCCAAAGGAAGCACTTCACTAGAATTCTTATCTAAACTTCAGAAGATTTTGGGAAATTCCTCTGGTGTTGCCCGTTCTCATTTTCATCTTTGTGATTTAAGCTCTTCTTCTTTGCCCCTAAGAAAAACCTTCCCATAGACAATTGCCTGTCAAAAAATAAAATTTGTGTGAAGAAATCTTCCATCTAGTCTATGCTGTCAAACAACTGTGTTCTCCTCTCGTCTCCTCAAATAAAGCCATAGAAATGTGTTCAGTTTATACTGCTTCATTGAGAACTGTTTAAAGGCATTTTTTGAGGTTTTTTTAAGTGCAAGTTGTTTCACCATAAATATAACCGTCAAGCTTCAAATGTCACTTGTTATTGATTAGTGCCATCAGTACTAACATCAAAACACTGCAACCAGCCCACTTTGCCATTCAACGTGTAATTTATTTCAGCCTGACAATGTCTTCTGCAGTTGTGTTCATTGGCAGTGATTTATATAAATGAAGGTCATAAGGTACAGCATTTAAATATTCTTACCAGACAAATGTCTGAATGTTAGCATCATCCACCAGCAGATCAAAAGCACTCACTTTCCACATTTTAGCCATGATGCTGCTTCACGCAACGGTATCTTATTAACTGTATTTTGACGGCTTTTCCTTTTATGATATTTGGAATTACTTTTGCAGCAGGCTTGATTAAACTATCTGCTCTAAATGGTCTCTTCTAGCTTTTTCACAAACTTTAATACCCTTTGAAGATATAGCATTTTCACTGCCAAAACAAAAACAACGCACAATCCTCCTATTTTGTATCACTTTATAAAAATCTTCCAATGCATTACTCCTACACTGGTGCTGGAATGAGAAGAATGGCAATGTCAGTGTGATTCACAAATTGCTTCACTTGCATTTTCACTGTCTGATCAAAAGGGGGCATCCACGATTCCAGACACAAGGGCATGTACACAGTCAAGGGTTCAAATAAAGTGAATTTTATTACACAAAATGCCTTTTTCAGGTACAAAAATGTACTCACAAGCATGACTCCAATAATAATTCACCTCTCTTCTCCTCCAGGCAAGTCTTGTCCTCTACCTCCCGACTCTAACTTGCTTGGATGAGATCGAATGGCTGCTTTTATGCTAAACCTGGGAGTACTTCTGGGGTCACATGATTGCACCCTAAAAGCACTTCTGGGTCAGGTGGAACTCTGTGCAAGACCTCACTCCAACAGCTCCCTCCGGTGGCACCCACGTTCTCCAACAGGGCTGTCCATCAGGGCTACAGTTCCCAAGGTGCCCTGTGAGGTGTACACGTGAGAGCTCTACCCAAAGGATGCTGGCATCTGGCGTACTGGGGAACTACATGGCAGGACAGAGACAGTAGGTACCTTTCCTGGCTGGGACGCCTGTCCATCTAGATCAGTGGTGGCGAACCTATGGCACGCGTGCCAAAGGGGGCACTCAGAGCCCTCTCAGTGGGCATGCGCGCCGTCGCCCGAGCACAGAGTTCGTTACTATAAAGCCAGAGGAATGCGGGGCCGGGCCGCTCTCCTCACCGCTCCCCCTTTTCACGCGCGCCGGAGGACTTTTCTCACATCACCGCCTCTGCCCAGCAGCCCAATGGGAGCGCGCCCTTCCTCTCCTGTCTGGGGTAAGGCGGGCGGCACACATGCTGCTTGAGGGTGCGGCACGGACTGCAGCCTTTTGAGTCTGTGATTCCTGTGGTGGGGTTAGAGGGGATGTGGTATAGCGGGTCCACAGCTCAAAATTGAAAAGGCAGTTTTAACAGATAATTGCTGCACTCGCGGCTTAAAGGGGGTTATGGTAGAGTGGCCGGAGCGGTTTCCGGAGCTTTGTGATGCGGGCAGTCCTCGCTTAAGCGCACAGGTGAGGAGTCGTCCGCATCTGTAATTATTGCCGGGAGTTGCTAATCGCCACACCTGATCCACGACCCCGTAATATATAATGGAAGCTTTGGGGCGGAGCTTAATAGGGAAGACCTGCGTGAAACACTTGAGAGGATCGAAGGGATGACAAAGGACAGCACAGTTAGTTATGAAAATGAAATCCTTAAAGTGTGGAATTCTCTGCCAAATAATCTTAAGTCAATGAAAGCACTTGAGATTGCTTTCCTTACTTTGTTTGGAACATCTTATGCTTGTGCGCAGCTGTTTTCAGCTTTGAATTAAATCAAATCTGACACCAGAAACAGACTAACAGATGACCTGAGTGCTGCATGTGTTGCTCTCAAGCTTACAAAGTATGAGCCAAGGTTAGACAAATTATCAGCATGCATACAACAGCAAAAAACACATTAATTGTTCAAAAGCATACCGAATGCAAACTTTTACCTTTCAACAAAAAGTTGTTTGTATCATTGAAAGCTCCGCTATTATGTTTTTCTTTTAAGACAAAAGATGTTAATGTATGAGTGGCTTTTCTAAACTAAAAGCTCAGTAGATAGACAGACAGAGCATCAGTATTGGCAGTTCAGTCCAATTTATCATCCAGCTGCACTCCCAGGTATTTATAGGTCTGTACCCTCTGCACACACTCACCTCTGATGATCACGGGGTCCATGAGGGGCCTGGGCCTCCTAAAATCCACCACCAGCTCCTTGGTTATGCTGGTGTTCAGTTTTAGGTGGTATTCAGGTTAAATTACCATGTTGGCACTTTGCGATAAATAAGTGGGTTTTGGATTGCAGTTTGGGCACTTGGTTTCAAAATGGTTCGCCATCACTGATCTAGATCCTCCCCTATGGCCTCCCAACTGGGTAGGGAACACTCATCCTCTATTTGGCACCTACAACTTATACACCGCATTGGATATGTGTTTGAATTTTCACAGTTCTTGTTTTTCAATGTTCCGTGTTTTCAGTGATCAATAATAATCCATCAGCTTTGAGGACATGATTAAGTTACATGAACTTCTAAAGTTACATATGATAATGACCTTAACCACAACTCTAATTACTGTAATAAATCAATACTAGAAGAACAGTAGGTGAGTGGACTGAGAGTGGGTTAAGAGTGAAATTGATGCCACTGTGACAAAGTGGACTAAAACAAAATCAGTTAGCAGAAGTAAAATGATACATTTGTTTATGGATCTTTAGAGCCGTACAATTAAAAATATGCTAAAGTTACATAAACAGCAAAATATAAGTAGAAATTAAACACTACAAGTAATTGTTTGAGCTCATGATGAATAATACACTTTAACGAAATGACACTCACGGTATAAAGGTTTAACATGAGCAAATGGTAGCCATATGGAGTGTTTTATATTGTGTGATTTGGGGCTCTGCTTGCCAACCCCCCGGGTTTGGTTAACCAGATATACAATTTAAAGAGATTGCTATTTTCATGAGAATTGTAACGTATGCATTATTTTCACTTTTACTTTAAAACTTCAGTTAAAACAATATTTGGAATGAACTTTTCTTCAAAATTGCATTGAATTTTGAGTCCATGTTTGGATTTAAATCGTGACAATGCAACATATAACTGCTCGTGAGTAAAAATCGTTTCTTTCTCTCTAATAAATAAACCGACTTTTTCAAATGTTTGTCCCTGTGATTTGTTAATTGTCATAGCAAAAGCTATTCTCACAGGAAACTGTAAACGTTTTAATACAAATGGCATATCAAGATCTCCTTTTGTGTCTAATGTTATTCACAGAATATGTACTACATTACCTTTCTTGTCACCTGTCCAGATTTTACATATTAGAATTGTTCAACCAATTCATAATACAACTAATCTTGTTCCATTGCATAGTCCATCACTCATACATAAATTACGCAATAACATTACGCTACATCCTTCTTTCAACAGTAATTTGTCCGGTGGAAGACCAGATAGTGTTAACATTTGTAGATATTCTATGGGATATTGTAAATTTATGTTTTCATCTTTTGCACAATCATCACCAACTGCTCCTGCATAGTCTATTGACATGCATTTAAACAATTTGCTGTGTAACTGATTGACAATTTTCACGTTAATTCGTTTGACTTTAATGCTACTCGCTGCCATAATGGGTGATTCTAACCTGGATCTTCGTAAGTGTGTGTGTGTGTATATATACACTCACCTAATGGATTATTAGGAACACCATACTAATACGGTGTTTGACCCCCTTTTGCCTTCAGAACTGCCTTAATTCTACGTGGCATTGCTTCAACAAGGTGCTGAAAGCATTCTTTAGAAATGTTGGCCCATATTGATAGGATAGCATCTTGCAGTTGATGGAGATTTGTGGGATGCACATCCAGGGCACGAAGCTCCCGTTCCACCACATCCCAAAGATGCTCTATTGGGTTGAGATCTGGTGACTGTGGGGGCCATTTTAGTACAGTGAACTCATTGTCATGTTCAAGAAACCAATTTGAAATGATTCGAGCTTTGTGACATGGTGCATTATCCTGCTGGAAGTAGCCATCAGAGGATGGGTACATGGTGGTCATGAAGGGATGGACATGGTCAGAAACAATGCTCAGGTAGCCCGTGGCATTTAAATGATGCCCAATTGGCACTAAGGGGCCTAAAGTGTGCCAAGAAAACATCCCCCACACCATTACACCACCACCACCAGCCTGCACAGTGGTAACAAGGCATGATGGATCCATGTTCTCATTCTGTTTATGCCAAATTCTGAGTCTACCATTTGAATGTCTCAACAGAAATCGAGACTCATAAGACCAGGCAACATTTTTCCAGTCTTCAACTGTCCAATTTTGGTGAGCTCGTGCAAATTGTAGCCTCTTTTTCCTATTTGTAGTGGAGATGAGTGGTACCCGGTGGGGTCTTCTGCTGTTGTAGCCCATCCGCCTCAAGGTTGTGCGTGTTGTGGCTTCACAAATGCTTTGCTGCATACCTCGGTTGTAACGAGTGGTTATTTCAGTCAAAGTTGCTCTTCTATCAGCTTGAATCAGTCGGCCCATTCTCCTCTGACCTCTAGCATCAACAAGGCATTTTCACCCACAGGACTGCCGCATACTGGATGTTTTTCCCTTTTCACACCATTCTTTGTAAACCCTAGAAATGGTTGTGCGTGAAAATCCCAGTAACTGAGCAGATTGTGAAATACTCAGACCGGCCCGTCTGGCACCAACAACCATGCCACTCTCAAAATTGCTTAAATCACCTTTCTTTCCCATTCTGACATTCAGCTTGGAGTTCAGGAGATTGTCTTGACCAGGACCACACCCCTAAATGCATTGAAGCAACTGCCATGTGATTGGTTGATTAGATAGTTGCATTAATGAGAAATTGAACAGGTGTTCCTAATAATCCTTTAGGTGAGTGTAAGTAAGCCCTTTAATGGATTGGTGTCTGTCCAGATTAAGTACCGGAATGCACCTAATGACCGTGGTCTTGTTTGAAAATAGTTGTAAGTAGGGCGTGACTTGAAAGAATTTAATGGCAAAAGTCACGCGGAACTTCCTTCCAAAAAGTCTCTTCAAAAAGTCACGTCTCGTTCCAAGATTATTTTATTGTAATAGAAAGACATCCAGAATGGATGACCAGTTCTGAGCAATTAAAATATCACTTTATGTGATATAATGACTTTCACCTTGCTGTTCACAAGTGTTCTGTATATTATACTTTAAGAACCACTGGCTTAGAACTTTTCCCAACCTTAGATTTTTCTAAATATTTTACTTAAAAGCTAATTTACAACAAACACACTCAGGTAACAAAAAGCTCCAAGTTTGCTAGGTGTAGAGTATACAGATTGTATATACATCAGAACAACTGTTATGAGAACAGGCCATATAGTCCAACAAACGCGTCCATCCTATTCATCTAGACTGTCCACAGTAACATCAAATTGAGATTTGAAGGCCCTGAAAGTCCATCTCTCCACCACACTACTTAGACATTTATTCCACGTGTCTATGGTTCTTTGTGTGAAAATAATCTTTCTAACCTTTGTGAAAAGTCTACATATAACAAGTTTCCAACTGTCCCCGTGTTCTTGATGAACTCATTTTAAAATAACAGTCTCAATCCACTGGACTAATTCCTTTCATAATTTAAACACTTCTGCATGTCATCTTTTAACCTTCATTTGCTTAACCTGAAAAGGTTCAAATCCTTCATTCACTCCTTATATCTCACTCAGCTTTGCTATTTGCATCTTATTCATACTTGCCTAATGGTTAAAAAATAAATAATTATAAACTGAAAATTCATCAGACAAATTAAGTAAAACATGGAAACCAAAAAGCCTCCTTCCAATAAAAGTTACCACAGACATCTTTCTTAAATTTAATAATAAAACAAAAATTTGCACTTTCTTTTTATTACTTCCTAGAACCACCTAAATAAACCAGAAGTTCAAATATCAAAAGTATTTGACATGGACATATTTGGAATAAATGTCAGCAGCCATTATGGCCCTCCCAGACTTGACTGATTGCCCCGGTATAGAGTGACTGACTTGTTCGGCTCAATTAAAAATTATTCTAAACATTTTTTTTATTTTTCTGCTAGGCGTTTATCATTGAACAAATGAGCAGGGACCAGTTCTTTGTGAGCTGCAATGAAGCAATAAGTAAAGCATGCAAACTTTGGTGAACACTCAGCTAATCATGGCCCTTACCTTCCATGGGGCTGTTGACATCTGTACGGTTAGCAAATACAAGGTCCACATATTCCAGCTGAAGTCTCTCCAGTGACCCCTTCAGACCTGTGTAGAAAAGTAACCACATCAGGTTGCAGATAACAGACTTTGAGAGACTACCCAATGGCATCCTGCAGAGTACCTTAAAGCCCAGACAAACACTTTACATAATCTGTGGCCAGATGACAATTAGGATTTCCTAGAAGGGCCTTCAACTGTGTAGCCTAACTGATGTGGAGCCCATCTAACATGCCCCGCTCTTTCAACAAGCAATTCCTGGATAGAAGAACCTTTAGAGGTTCCTGCCACTGAGGTAACACTCTGGCCTACCTTCAATTATGTGCTTCCTGGACAGACCCCTCTCTGTTTCAGCCCTAGAACACAAGAAGCAGATGTTTTATGTGCAGCACCCACCATCTTATCCACCAATACAATGAATACATACATATTACAGATAAAAAAGAAAACTTGCACACAAAGAGCACATTCATGCATCTAGGGCATGCAAATTCTGTTAAGGACAGGTTACAGCAAAAGCATTAATATTATTAGATTTTTTAATATGTTGTATATGCAGTAGCTATAGAAATAACTATTTGTTGGAGTTTACTTTAAAGGATGGTAGCTGTCAACCCATTTTCTAAACATGCCTTTTTTATGATGATGTTTGTGGAGTAAAGGTGTCATATAAAATAAACTTTACCCTACTAGTTAAATATTGTAAACTAAGACCACCATATACATTTCTCAAGCATACATATTAATATTATATACTGTAATATCTTACTGTGCAAAGTCTATTGTAAGGTGCTTTGCATAAAGGTTCTTTACTATAGACCGGGGTCTCCAACTCCAGTCCTGGAGAGCTACTGTGGCTGCAGGTTTTCATTCTAACCCTTTTCTTAATTAGTGACCAGATTTTATGCTAATTAACTCTTAGTCTTAATTATAATTGATGCACAACTTAAGACTCAGGCCCCTTAATTATTTCTTTTTTACTTAATTAGCAACCAAACAATATTAAGACACAAAATGAACCAACACATAAACAACAATCTGCATCCATCACACAATAACTGCATAAAAAGAAAGGTGAAGGCCTCAGTAATGTTGATCTGCTCAGGTCCACAAAACATCTTGACAGCGCTCTTAAAAAAAAATCAACAGTTTTGGAAATGTCTGCCATGGAAGAATGAGCACCATGGAATTAAATAATGAGTTTAATTAGCAAAGAGATCATGCTTCAAATTAAGAAACTGAATAAAGTGAAGCTGTTTGGAGTTTGAGGCCCCAACTTAGTTGGTCATCTCGTGGCTCACTTCACAACAAATGTATGTTTAGGTGCCATTTAAGGAAAAAAAGAATCAACTCAGTGGTCAGAGTCTCGAGAAAAGTCAATTAAAATAAAGGGAAATAATTAATTAGCAGCAAGAACTGGTCACTAATTAAGACAAGAGTTAGAATGAAAACTTGCAGCCACAGTAGCTCTCCAGGACTGGAGTTGAAGACTCCTGCTATAGACAATGTCTGTCTAGGCTTCACACAAAAATAATAATATTTATATACCTCATTTATGCCATGTTTTCCTGTGTGAAAGTGTTAATGAAAAGCACTTCAGTCTCTAAGGTTCTTTTTAAATTGGTGGACAAATTAATTCTGGAAATGTCTGAATTGCTACCCTTGATTTATATGTACACCCAATAATATTTACCTGTTTGACATTCACTCATCACTCATTGTCATCACAGACAATAATGGCCGAAACTGGCTACCTCAGTGTCAATATCTCTGTGATGGCTGAGGCTGGCTACCTCAAAATCAATACATGTCAGCAACTGCTGAAGCCCACTACCTCAGTATCAATATCTCTGCAACAGCCTAGCCTGGCTACATCAGCGTCAATGGATCTCAGCAATGGCCAAAGCTGGCGACCTCAGTGTCAATATCTCTGTGATGGGTGAGGCTGGCTACCACAGTATCAGTACACCTCAGCAAGGGATGAGGCTAACTACTTCAGTGTCAATATGGCTAAGGCTGGCTACCTCACCTTCAACATATCTCAGCAAGGACTGAGGCAGGCTACCAGAGCAGCAATACATCTCAGCATAAGTCAACGCTACCTTACTCAGCATCAATATCTCTATGACTGCTGGCTACATTAGGGTCAATACATCTCAGCAAAGGCTGAGGTTAGCTACCTCAGCGTGAATATTTTTGCAACAACCTAGTCTGGATACCTCAGCATCAATACATCTTAGCAGTGGCTGAAGCTGGCTACCGTGTGTTTATAACAGTGTCAATACACCTCAGCAAGGGCAGAGGCTTGCTAGCTCAGTGTCAATATCATAGTAAGAGCCAGAAGTCACTCATAAACCACACCCCTGTTGGAATGGCCAAATTTCTACCACTGAAAGAGATACATTTTAAACTGTCTTAGCAAAGGCCAAGAGCCTCTTCAAGAGCTACACTCCTACTGGGACTTTTCTTTGTGCCATATTGGTTTACCTACATCATTTATGTTTGTTTATTGTTTTCAGTTATTTATTACATTATATAAAATATGAAATACTGGAATTCAACAGTCTCTTATCTCCAGTCATCTGATTATGACTCCTGCACTTGGCTTTCTGTTAGGTAAAGCCAGGCAAATTAGCACATTTCCAGAGGTCCCTGAAAAACCCCACTTTTACAATGTTGTTATCCCTGTCATTTTATCCCTGTTTTTTAGCATCAGATAGAAGAATAGATCTAAGAAACTCCATTTCTAGAGGGGTCTCAAACTTGGCTCGCAATGTCTTCTAAAACATTTACTTTTAAACCTTTGTAAGCCCATCTTTTGTCTCATGTAAAGAGTCAGACACTGCAGCTGTTGACAGAATGATGTAATTGCCTGCCTGTCAGGACATTTTAGCTAAACTCCTGTTTAAACACTCTTAATTAAAAGTAATGCGTTTTCCTTTGAGCTATATAATATAGTTATAGTCTTGGTCTCACAGTTTATTTATTTGTAAGCTACATCTTCCTAAAATTAAACACTCAAATTAAATACAGTACTACTTATTTAATAATCTGAAAAAAGCTTTCATCTTCATTACATATCCTGTGTTTGCTGGGACAGGCTCTATCTTCCCCATGTCCCTGCCCAGATATGTGGGTTAGATAGATGGATAGATTTATGTACTTCACTAAAACAAGTAATCTTAAGGTGCTTTACAATACAAGAAGCAAACACAGAGACACTCCAATAGAATAGTCAAAAAACATTTGAAAACTCCTCATATGAAGAAATAAAACTTTTAGGGTTTGGGGTGAATATTATTTACTATGAATTGACAAATGTGTTTCACTGGTGTTGGCTGAACCTTCAGCTCCAAAGTCTCAGCCACTAAACCACAAGAGCTGCCCATAAATAATTAATTACTGCTAAGTGTGTCAACTGCACCTCTCTGGAGTTGCTCTTTCTCAGGTGGTGGTGATGGAGGCCCGTGTGTTTTAAGGGGAGACCTTGGCCATACTGCTTGCATTGGATGTGCTCCCTTTCCCCAACCCTGAGATGACTAGCACAAGTAGCTTTGAAACAGAATGGAAGGGTAACATTCACTTGGAGCACCAGAGCCACCTTTTCCATCAATCATACTTGTACAGTCCTCAAACAGCAAACATGTTCACATTTTAAGCCCTTGCCAAATTTGCAGAGCAATGACAGGAACCAGCACATTAGGTTAACTGACAACCTTAACTGGTTTAGTGTAAGTGAATGCTAGTTTGTGAGCATGACTAGCTCATAAAGAGTTGGGTCCTGTCGTGCACCTGATACTGCTGGCAAAAACCCCGAGTCCCCACAATTCTAATATAGAGAATGGAAGTTTAGATTCAGAGTCTATCATAGCTGAATTGGCCATAAGGGAGGAAACCACCATAAATTGCATTTCAGAATAATTCATCACATAGTACTTTTCTCGGCTTGGCTCCACTTCAGCTACTACTTTCACCAATGAATATGTCATTGCGTTCTGAGTATCATCTAACATTTTATTTTTTTTATCTCCTCTTTGTCTTCTATCCAGGAACCTATCTTTGATTGGCTTGTTAATTTTACTCTTCCTTCTTCCTGCAACATGCCCAATCCAGTTTCCATCATCTTCTCAACTAACAGGACGAGCTTGCCTCCATCCTAATACATTACTTCTTCATTTGTTTTCCTTTCTTTCCAAGTTACAGGGGTGGACAAAGCAACAGAAAAAATACACAAAGAAGAGGTTTAATTCTGAAGCAGCTCTATCACAATTACAAATGCAGCAGCAATGGCAAGTACAGTGCCTGCATAGGCATCGAACGCAACCTAATGTTAGGCCATGCGTACATTTTGTAACTTGTTCAGGCTTATTTTTGCCTCAAAATCTTTTGCTGCTTCTTTTAGCTTGGTGACTAAAACTTGTAACCCTTCATCTGTTTTAGCAAGCACTGCTCTGTCATCTGCAAATCTGCATGATCACAATGTTTATCCTCCAATCAAGACGCCCTCCTTTAGGATTTCCCACTCTCCTGATTGCTTCGACACAGACAGTGAAAAGTGTTTGTGATAATTTGCACCTCTGCTTCTGTCAATCACTGCATTATCTGATTCTCCATTAAACTATTTGTCCTGTTGCTGACTGATCCTTTCCTTCTTCTTTTTCTTCATTTCTCTGAGAAGTCTTCTTTACCAAACTATAAAACAATTCTGACTGGAACACTGCTATGTCCTGGTTGAACACACCATCGAGTCACTGTCTTTTTGAAGTTGGCATGCTTTCCATGTGTTTGCTTGGTTCTTCTCCACTTTCCCCAACGTTGTGCCCTGTGATGGACTGACAAACTGTCCATGACTGGTTCTTGAAAGGAACTAAGGGCTTCATGGATCTGACATTCCATAACCCATTAGAGAAAATAGTTTTGGAAAATAAATTAATTCATAAAATAATTGTTCAGTTTAGGAATAAATCATTAAAATGTCTATCTGTCCATTTTCAGAATCTACTATATCCAGTTAAAGAACACTTGAAAGATGGAACCTCTGCAGAAACCAAAACCTGGAGTGGATGTCACGCACTCATTCATAAATTGTCAGTTTAGAGTATTCAGTCAACATGCCCATAATGCAAGGACTGTTAGTGGAAACCCGAACCATGGAGAAGGCACCCTAGATATGGGGCCAAATGATGTGAGGTGGCAGCTGCTATATCCAGTCTGCACTAAATGTTTTTACACTCCTAAAATATTCCTCCATTCCTAAATTAATTTAATGATAGCAAAAATTTTGTTTTTAAATAAAGGGCACTGCCACCTTATGGATCCAATGACCTGGTTTCAAAGTTCAACCAGAGGCTCTTTGTTTGAAGACTACATATTCTGTGTGACTATATGGGTTTTGTCCCACATGGAAACTCTAAATTAACATGTGCATGAGTGTTCCCTGCAACAGACTGGGTCCCCATTTAGATTCAGTTCCAGACCATTCACCAAATGCTGCTGAGATAGGCTTCAGCTCCTGCATCACCGAAAATTCTTAAATTCATTAATATTTTAAATCACCAGTTCATAAACTAAGTCTTAAATTCAATGATTTATTTTTAACTAATTCCTAACATCAGAATCAGAATATCTTTATTGTCATTGTAACAAATACAACAAAATTAGGTGCAGTTCCTGCAGTGTCAAAATATAAATAAATATAATTACAAAAGGATAAGAAATGATAAGGATTAAGGATAACATTACAGACTAGGAACAGAATTAAGCTCTTTAGATACATTTCCCAGGGGCTTTATTGATAAGGGAGTTGAGACAGATGATAGGAGTCAGGTGGAGAACTTTGAGAACTCAGCATTGACCTTCACTGCACCAAAGAGCTTGTAGGTCTGGTCAGTATTCTGGGAGTGGATGAAGAGGTGGTATCTGAGGGTCAACATCAATGACAGGTTGGTTTGGTCTCGTAACACAGAGGAATTATATAGGAAAAGGCAGAGTAGGCACTTTTTTTTCAGAGACTGGTAACATCATGTCAAGAGAGGACCGCCAAATTAATAAGATAATTTACAGGGCAGGCTTGGCAAGGAGACATACACTGGACCCCCTGGAGGTAGTAGCAGAGGAGGGAATTAAAACAAAACTAAGAGTGCCAATATGAATAACACTGTTCATCCTCTCTGTGACACGTTAACTTTAAGGACTGTGAGAAAACAAATTCTACAGCAGAAATGCGTCAAGAAATGCTAGTGGGGCTCGTTTATTCAAACACCAATACACCAGTATAATGCCTTACGGACTGTGCTTTTCAGCTTTAGCCATATCAGAAGCTTTATTTCTACTTTTTTTCATTCCTTTTACTTATTTGGGTGTGCATTGGAGAGGGGTGTTGTTGTTTGCTATAATATAGCAATATTTATTTATTTATTTTTTGAGATTATGTAAAAGGCTAATTTTCCTGTGAGGACAAATAAAGTTCTATCTATCTATCTATCTATCTATCTATCTATCTATCTATCTATCTATCTATCTATCTATCTATTTATCAAAAAGCAACTGCTAGGATGATCTGCAGCCCTCTGAAAAACAAGGCATAGAAAAGGTAAGAAGGAAGAACAGCAACAGAGGTGTATAGGATCGAAATTGAAACCCTGGTTTAGCCTTAAGCAGTCAATCAGAAATTCCAACTTTGTCCTCTAGATGGAACTGTTTTTCTGAATTTACTCTGACTCAATGTTTCAAGATGCCTGCACATAAGGGAGCCCATCCCCAAAGATGGATAAGTGGCAATTCCAGATTACAACTGAGTGCAGCTGTGAGCTTGGGTGTTCGTCTAAATGGATGGACGAGTGCCCAGTCCAAGAATGTCTTCTGATGTATGTGCAGTGCTCCCAGGATAGGCTTTGTTCCTCCTGCATTGTATTAAGTGGGTATGAGAATGTTATGGTATGTCTGTGGCCTTGTGACTAACAAGTTGGATTTAAATTGCTGCACATCCTTTCCCTGCCACGCCGGTATTATAAATACTTTTAAATAAAAATTATTCAGCAGAAGTATGTCAACAAAGGCTATCAGGGCTCCTTTATATCAGTGGCAATATGCCTTTATAATGCATGGCTGGACTACATCTTATCATTAAACAAGTATTTTTGTGTATTTTAGGGGGGTTGTTTGTTTTAATATTTTTTGAAGATTCTGTAAAAGGCCAAATATCTATCTATCTATCTATCTATCTATCTATCTATCTATCTATTATATAGAGTCTTTCATATCTATCTATCTATCTATCTATCTATCTATCTATCTATCTATCTATCTATCTATCTATCTATCTATCTATCTATCAAAACAAGTCTGCAAGTTCACTCGTACATGATATGTAACTATATACCGGTATGTGTTCAATCAATGCTCTATTCTGGGGTCAGGTCCATTATAAAGACGACTCCATCTTTTTCCTGAATCCTGTGTTTCCATTTCAGGCCATGTGGTTGGCACGCCATACTGTTGCCAGGCACACTCACTGAAAAATGAAACCTGAGCACAGGGAGAAACCTGACACAACTACTGGCAGAATATGCAAGTTTCACAAAGAAAATGTCCTGGAAAGAAAGTGCAGCAAAAGAATTTGAACCACAAGGTAATATCTGTTCAAATTCCTGTGCTGTTTCGTTGAGGGACCTAAGAGAGTTTGTGCAGTTTCTCAGATGTGTATTCATGTAAAGTACTGTAATTTTCTAAGTTGCTTAATCCAGACCGTGGTGCAAAGTTGGAGCAAACCCTGGACAGGGAGCCAATCCATCGCAAGGCAAACTCACAGACACACACCATTAAGCATCATCAATTCACCTAACCTGAATGTCTTTGGACAGTGGAAGCAAACAGGAGCACCACACAGACATGACAACAACACGCAGGGAGGACCTGGAAAGCAAACTCTGGATGTGTATTCATGTTGTATACTCTCTCGTTCATTCATTTTCTAAACGTGCTTATTTAAAAACAGGCTGATGGAGGACTATCCCAGTAATACTGAATGCAAGGCAAGACCCAACCTTGGACAATGTGTCACTTTATGACAGGGTAACCGCAGACCCCTCACTGATCAGCCTAACCTACACACCTTTGGTATGTTCAAATGTAGGATTAGAGGGAAACAGGAGAAAAATCAGATGGACACAGGGGAAACATGCAGACTCCATTGAAAAGCAGAGGACTTGAACCAAAGCTTATGGAGCTCTGAAAAGTTGCTATATAATATATTAAAGCTTGAATTTAAGCAAATAGAGTGACTGTGTGAGAGAAAGGTTGGTGAATGGTTAGTGTAGCTGCCTCAAACTCCAATATCCAAATGCATTCTCTATCACCAAAGTCGACTAAACCCACTGAGTGAACAATATGGCCTTGGAAATTTATATTTAAGCAACATGCTTGTAAATTTGTTTATATATGTAATTTTGTGTTATGTTAATTGAGTAGTCACATTACAAAATGAAATTTCCGTCTTGGGGACAATGAAGTTAACTATCTTAAGAGGGTTAAAAGTGGCATACTAGGAGCCAGAAGGGCGGCTTTACAGGTGGATGCTGAGATCACTGTGACCTTTCTGTGGGCCAACATTTAAAACATGGCTACATGCCTTTGGATCTCATCAAAGTGACTTAGTTCAAGGACCACCACTTGAGAGCTTATATGGAATAATATGTTATAAGGGAGGTGTAAAATCAAGAATCTCCCACTGAAATGTGGTGTCTGTCCCTACACATGATGCAATTTTGCTGTAGTTTTCCTACTTTTGGCCATTAAAATTACCCTGGTGTGATGCCGAGTTTGCCCTGCAGTGGGCATGGAAGTCTGTCCAGGTTGGCTTGCTGACTTGAGTCAATAACTCTGCCTTACTGTGTTCCACAGAATTAGATTCAGCACTTTCAATAAGTGGATAGATTCATTTTGAAGAATAATGTAATGTAACACTGTGTGCTCATCACCCTGAAAGTTGCTACAGAAAATGAATAATGTCAATTAGTATTTGGACTGGATGGCACGTGGTTGCAGGTTCTGTGAGACTTTAATTCCCATTCTGGGTCTCTATGCTGACTGTCACGAACCTTATGTCACATCATGTGAAGCTGAAACCTTCTTAGATGTCCATTCAGGGCCAGGCTGAAGACAGACTTCCAGGTTGTGGTGACAGATGAAGTCTGTTTGTCCCACTATGGTGCTCATTTCCTGTCCTCGTCACCTAACCCTGTTGAACCACTTAAACATCATTCCTTCAGCCTCACTTAATGTTTTCTATCTCATGGCTTTTGACACCATTGTTGTTTTCATACCTCTGACTCAGCAGAAGGAACTTTAGTTGCTTTGAATTTCTTTTTTTGGCCTCCCCTGCACATTCTCATCATGTCTGAGTGTTTCTCCATTCTTCCTCCCAGGATGATTGACAGGACAACGTGTGGCTCCCCATGACCCTCAAATGGATAAGCAGGTTAGCAAATGGATGGATGTAGAACCAAGCTGTAGGAGTGAAAGCTGCCAATGTGCTTTTCAGTCCTGATGAAGGTGGGCTGACTGAATCTCACTAATGGCTTTCATTTTGTCATTCATAATAAGACTACACAAAGCTTTTCACACCAATGTGTCGGATCTTTTCCCAAAGAAATGAGCTGAAAATTCATCATACAATGAAACCCCTAAACCCACGCCGGCTGTGCAAACATAAAAATTAGCAAGTGGAACGAAGTGTCTCTGGGCTTCCAACGGCAAGACTGCTAGTCCAGTTTGATGTTGCCATGGTGACGATGCAACAGCAGAGGTGGGTCAGTTCTGCATTTGTGTAGATAACCTTGAAAACGCCTGTTCGGCCCGGTGGACAAAGGTATTCTAGATGAATATTCTACATTACAGAAAGATGGCATTGGCTACATTCATGCTGCTTTGTGTATAATAAACTGTGCCTTCATTTTCTGTGAAAGGGCTTTTGTGCAAACACAGTGAAACAAACTGTCACACATCCAGAAAATTCTCATCTGGCAGTCCACATGCTGATACTCACTTGTAATCACACACTGTATACAAGCAGATCCTCGTTTGCATTCATATCACGCTTTAATACAGACACACACTCAAGGACACTACACAAAAACACGCAGGCAAAGAAAAACAAACACCCAAGGTTTAGAATTTTGCCTGTAATTATGTTAGGGTTGCAACTATCAATTACAAAGGGACAACAGATCTCGAGGCACCTGAAAGTTTGCTTGCCCTTTTATAAGGCAGACTTTTTAATGGGTGTTTCATCGACTGAGTGAAAAGAGAGCAGAGGTCAAATGTCAGCTTACATTGCACTTTCAAATCTGACATTTTTTGCCAATTGATTCCTGGTGGTGGAATGTCACTTTGTTTTGGCCAAATGAAATAGATGTGTGGCAGGGGGTTGATTGCCATTGTTGTGATTCATCACAAAGCCTTCCTGTACACAATTTTAAACAGAGTGACAGCACAAAAATAAATAGGATCAGAAATGGATTCAATTCATTTTTAGGTAACTGATCACCTGTCAGGAAAGGAGACATTTTCTTACCAGGATTCTGTGGTGTGGCGGAAGGGAGTTTCATTAAGAAGTACATTTATTCCAAAAGCAAAGTACTTTTAACAAACAGTTAAATGTAATTTTAAAAATCATCCATATATTAAGACCTAAAGCGAGAAGATGGCATTGTTATAGGCTTTTGTCTCAAGAAAGCTGATTCTAGATCCTGGAACGGCTTACTGGCTGTGTAGCATTTGCCATGTCCTTTTTGTGTCTAAATAGTTTTTTTCTGTGTTTGCTCCAGTTTATCTTCCAGATCCTGAAGGCATACAAGTTGGGTAAAATCTTCTTCTACTTCTTTTTCTTCTTCCTCTTCCTCATTGTTTCCCACTTCTATGTGGGGAATCAACCTACTCCAAATAGTTTGGTTCTGTACCCCCACACCCAGTCAGACTCTTTTTCTTCAAACATTCTATTGCTTTATCCATCCACCTCCACTTCGGCCTCCCTTGCTTTCTCTTCCCCTGTACTTTCACTTCCATCACTCTTTTGCCCAAATATTTATTGTCTCTACTCCTCACATGTCCATACCACCTTAATCTACTTTCCTGTACATTCGTACATATCTCTATCACTTCTGTTGTAAATCTTATTGTCTCATTTCTTATTCTGCAGTTTTTTGTAACTCCACACATCCATCTGAACATTCTCATTTCTGTCACATCCAGCTTCTTCTAATGTGTTCCCTTTAATGCCCATATCTCACCTTCATACATCATTGCTGGTCTTACCATGGTTTTTAAACCTTATTTTCAACCTTCACCTTAATTCTTTTTCAATCACTCAATACTACTGATGCCTTCCTCCCTTTGTTCCATCCACAGTGGACACTATGGGTTGTCTCTCCATTTGATTTTCCATTTTGTCTACCACTGATTTTAGACTTTTAAATGTATCCACTCTTTTCAATAGCTCTCCCTGCAGATTAACTTCTGGATCCTGATTATCACTAAACCTCAAATCGTCTTCCTGTGTATCTTCAATTTTCTATCTTCCAAATCCCTTCTCCATTCTTCTAACTTCCTCTCCACTTCCTCCTTTCTGGTACTATACAACACAATGTCATCGACAAAAAGCCCACCCTTGGTCTTTCATCCAACAAGTGAACACATCCATAACCAGATAAAAGAGCTAAAGAAGATCCCGAGTGCAGACCTACTCTAACTAGGATGTTGTCTGTTATCCCAACTCTAAACTCAAGACCTCACTCGCTCTCATAGGTTGAAAGGCATCTCTAAATTACGCTGATGTGGGTGATTATACATATGTGTGTATGTGTGCCATGAGATGAACTTGCATCCCATCCAAGGTTTTTGATCCTGCTAGGATAGGCTCTGCTCCCCTGTTGGCCTTAAGTCGGATTAAGCAATTCTGAGAAAGCTAAATTACATTCAGAAATTTATTTCTAGCAAAGGGTGGACATTCTCACAGGCTTGATTTATTTTGCGGAAGAAATCTCTTTAAGGAGAGTATTCTTAAAATGTAAGTAAGTTGCTATTTACTCAGACACTCACATTTGCATGCAATGAAAAAAATACAGAGAATCACATGCACAGACACACAATATAATTTGCATGTACTTACTGTCCACCCCAGTAAATCTTAGTTGTGACCACAAAACTGGACCTCCTGTGTGGACAAAGAGCAATTGGTATTATTTCTGACACTCATTCCTGCTTGACCTCCTTTCCACCTTCATGCACAAATACATTGATTGCATTTTCTAAAAATGTTGAGCAATTCATGGCCCACTCAAGTATAGGTATGACACAGTATGGCCAGCATCAACTCATAGTGGTGCTCCATTTTGAGGAATACTCTGGAAAGTTCAGAAACTGATGTGAGATTTAGTCTAAACAGATGTATTCATCTGTAAAGAGGTTTCTTGCAATTTGAATATACCTTACATCACAAATCTCATCTCATTCCTCAGTCTAAGTCAACCTTCTTGGACAAGTAAGGACAGTAGGAACCACATATCCTAGGGAGACTAAATCATGGAATGTGGCTGAAAAACCATACCATATACTGTAAGAAAAGACTAAGGACACATCTCCTTTTTTATAAACTCATAGTACCGGGCTTGTAGGAATTCATAACACTGTGATGAGCGCTGGCACATGATGAGAAAGGAAAGCTCCATTTGAGCCTGGGGCACACTATTTATAAAAAAAAGATCAGCAAATATTATCTCTCAGACAAACCATCACTTTGTTGAAGACTTAGTACTTATTTTGATTAGTTTGTCGACATCTAGCACTGCAATCTGTGTTTAAGAAGGAAAAAGACATACAAGAGCTCCCATACCAGCAAATAGCATAAGCTGTTCCAGGCTTATCAATCACCTTATAAATGAGGATTTGTGTGAACCATTTGTGTCAGTCAGTGCTGGCCAATAGATGCATAGATCAATAGATAGACAGGAGAATGCTATGGAAAACAGATACACAGGATGATAGATATCAAGGGCACTATGTTAGATAGATAGATAGATAGATAGATAGATAGATAGATAGATAGATAGATAGATAGATAGATAGATAGATAGATAGATAGATAGATAGATAGATAGATTCAGGGGAGTGGAAGGACAAAAGCTTGACTAGTGGGAGGTCCAGATTGAGGAGGTGAGATGGAGGTAAAAGCAAGTGCAAGTGGACAAGCCACACCAAAGATAGTTTAAAGCACTGAACCTGTATGAGGAAGACCCAGACTGAGTTCACATGATTGTTATATTCTTTTTATTATGTGGTATTTCATTTTTCAATTGTTTATCTCTTCCCATTATAATTTTCCTAATCAATCACCTTTTGTTTTAATGTCTGGGCTCCTTGGAATCATTCTTGGTTTGGCCACAGTTCAAGAGAACTCCCTATCATACAGCATAGATAGATAGATAGATAGATAGATAGATAGATAGATAGATAGATATGAAGGGCACTGTATAATAGATAGATAGATAGATAGATAGATAGATAGATAGATAGATAGATAGATAGATATGAAGGGCACTGTATAATAGATAGATAGATAGATAGATAGATAGATAGATAGATAGATAGATAGATAGATAGATAGATAGATAGATAGGCACACGGACATTGCAGAGAGTTTAAAAATAGTCACCTCCACCCTTTCTTCTTAATGATGTTCCCCAAGGTGACCTCTGCCCTGTGAAAATGAAATTCAGAGAAGTCACGTTAAGCAAGCAGAGCTGTTAGTCATCGGCGCCGGTGTCCCCTGAAAGTCATTCTGCTCAATGAAATGCTGCTAACAGGTCACGTTCCAGTGCCATCACTGTCTAAGTAAACGCAGGCACTCCACTTCTTTGTGATGAGTCAGGCCGCTCCCCCGAGATGCCGGCTCATGCTGAGTCACTGCCTATTGCTACTGTCTCTGGCACAGCAAGTGTGAAAAATGCCTGCTGCAGCCTTAATGGGCAAATGTTCCCCACAACATGGGTTTCAAGGCAGCAAGCTTCTGACAATGACAAGTTAAGGCTGCTGACGTTAGATTTTGTACCAAAAAAGCAATTTAAACTCCATCTGCTTCAAGGGAACCGAGCCACCAATCCAGTGGTGTCAGCACACCTCTAAATGCAGCTGCCATCGCACCTGCTTCTCACCCAGTGAGAACAGGATCTTGCAGCTCCCTTGCTACATCTCAAGAAAAGGAGAATCCTGACCGTCAGATGACACAGGAGCCTGAGCAGCTTCTTCTAAATAAAGCTAGAGATGCACTACTTACTTCCCAGATGCATAAACTTCCGCTGTATCAAAGAGGTTGATTCCATTTTCATATGCAATCGTCATCAGGCTCTCTGCCATCTGCAGAAAAAAGCGGAGTAATTAACCAGCATTATGACTTGACGCAGAACTACTGTGGCAGTTGCAACTTTTTCGTGACCCTCAAATCAGTCTTATTTGTCATCCCTTTCATCATAATATGCACCCTGGCTACTCTTCCCGTGCAGGACTACAGTGGGTGATTTTTTGAAATTGCAGAAGTTTCTTAATCTGTGGCTGAATTTTATTTTTCATCTGTCCATTAATTTTATTTTTATCTGTCTTGTTGCTTAATTAGATGTGATTACACCTGACTTAAACTCCCCGTTTAAGAATGAGATGACCTGGACAACAAAACAAACATCTTTTGCAGTTTAGTTAGGAGAAAGTAAATCTAGATAGTGTAATGATAGCGTAATGACCCTTTGTGCTTGCCCTCTTTCAACTACGTTTCTCATTTCAGAGTATTGGGCTTTCAGCAATTGGTGTTTTTGATGTCTCCATGGTGTTCCAACACCTTTTCTTATCTGAACCTGATTTCTGCTGTCTTCTGCTTTTTGGCGTCTCCTTTAGCTTTAGATGAAACTAAAAGGCAGTTTCTAGAAGACATTGGTGCCAGGGCCCTAAGCAGTTTCATTTAAGAGGACGTTGGTGCATATTTCTAGATTATTTGCTTGTGTCCTTTTGTCTGCTGCCTTTTTGACTTTGGTTGTCATCTCTCCCTTTGGTGGCACCTCCATCCTTCAGTTTCCCTGTGATCATAACACTTTACTTTGTGAGCCAGAATATACAGACTAGGAGCTCCAACAGAATGAAGATGAGAGAAAAAAGGAAGAAACAGAAGCTACGATGAGGCTCTCTACAAGTGAGGTAAGGTACCTTCATTCTACTGTGATTACTATCCATGGAGTAATGGAAACGGTAAGCATTTAATTGTTCCATTTCATATACATATTTGTAACCATTTTATTATAAAGACAATGTTGCAGAAAGCTGCTTAAAGCATATGTGTGGTTTCATGCTGTTTCACTTCCTTATTACTTAATTCCATCAGTGACAGTCACAATGAACAGATAAGTGAACAGGAATGTAATCTTAGCTCAGGAAAAATAGTGCCAAGAACATGTGATCAAATGTATTACTTTCAGCTTTCTTTTGTTGTCATAATGACATGTCAGAAACACAGAAGGCCTGTTCATTGAACTCAAAGCCTTCTGCTGATTCAAAGTGGATGTATTTGGTAAGTTTTAAGGCTGTTTCTATTCTTACCCCAGACGCTGGACCATAGTGCCCCGTGGACTCTATGTTAGACAACAAGAACAGGCATACTATTTTTTAAAATGTATAAAAAATACTTCATGCAACAACACAATTTCCCATTCATATAAATGAATACCACGATTACAAAAAAGCAACTTTAATGTGAAAAATACCAAACCTAATATTCCCTCTATCTTTTTATTTTGATTCTTTTTGATGTTCCTTGTGTTTATTTTGTAGAATAAATTCATTTTTGGTAAAGAACTTGTTTTTTTTTTACAGATACTTTCTGGGTTAGAGAGGCACACAGAAATTAAAGTGAATGAAAAATGAAGAGTTGTGCTGCCGGAGCAAACTGCCATGTTACGCAGTTGAAGGTGACGGTGAGGAGCCAGCTAACTTAGTGAGCTTGATGGACTGAATGGGCTCCCCTCATTTCTAAAATGTCTTATGCTCTTATATTTAGCTTTTGTGCATATTGACATGTAAATTGAGCTTGAGGGCATTTTAATATGATTACCGTTTACTAAAGTGAAATCTACATTGAAGTCCTGTATGGGCCATTCCATCAAAATCAAATGAGAACATTGAAAATCACTAGTCAGCATGAAACCTTTGTACATACAATATACAGTATATCAATCCATCATGCAGTAAATAAATTAATGAATTGATGTTGTTCTAAAATAAGCACTCTAAGTCTCAGCTAAAGCTTTTTTTTCCATCTTAACATATGTGAGGAACAACATTGGACATTTTCTGGAAAGTAAAGTCTGCATTACTGTATTGATTGAACCTTTGACTTAGCTATACTTTATTATTTGTGTTTTTGTTTTCCTCTCAGTGATAATAATAATTAAGGAATACGTAAGTAAGTAAGTAAATAAAAAATGAAAATGACAGATCTTGCTCATTGAGGGGATATACCAAATACAGCTTTAAGGAGAAATGAATGCTTCAATGGCTAACCCATTGATAAACAGTGGTTAATGGTTGAGCAACTATGATCAGCGTCTAAGATAAATTCCACAAAAACATCCCATTCTATCCCAAAAATGATGCAAATGCTTTACACATCTGCTTGGGTTTCTTGGCTATATGGATGCTCCAGTGTTAAATTAGGGAGATCCCAGACTGCCATGAGTCACATACTCTTAGATATCTCAAATGTCATTGAATGACTACATGCATACTTCCACATACTATACACATAATTTTCTTATTAAGGACACAAGGGGCAAAAACAGGTTCCTGTAAAAATGAGACATAAAATCATAATTCCTTTCAATCAAAAATATTGAATAGTATACCTGGCTGAAAGAGCAGTTATGTGACACTTGAGCTAAATCAGTTTGAATCAGAATAGTCAGTCAGTCAGTCACTTTCTAACCCACTTAGTCCTGAACAGGGTTGTGGGGCTCTTATCTCAGCTAGCATAGGGCGCAAGGCAGGAACAAACCCTGGACAGGGCGTGGGTCAGAATAGGGATTGGCAAAAATCTCTGAAGCTTTAAAAACAATCAGACACTCCTTCTCCACTTAATACCACAGAAAGGCTTTTGTCCAATGCCCCTGGGTATCGCCGACAGCTCAAAAGCATTCAGTCATGGTGATTGAGTGTGTCATATTTTGAACTGGTGTCCCGTCCCAGACTGCTGCACCTGAGGCCATGGGGTAAGCCAAACTAAACAAGTAGGTTTGAAAAACAAAATCAAAAGCAGAGTTGGGAAAATAGAGCAAAGAGGTGAAAAGAAGATGCAGGGGGTGCTGCAAAGGATGAAAAGAATTCATTAGGAGCTGAAGAATGGACCTAAAATCAGCCAGAGGTGGGGTGAACATACCAACTTAAATACTCATTTTTAAAAAGGTTGTCAAAAAGTTCTTCATTGTTGCCAAATCATCTCCATTTGTCAGATTTACTTTACTTATTTTTTTGGCCATGCCCCACCTAGGCCTCTCTAAAATCATGATGTCCCCCACTGTAACATGTACCTTATTCTTATTATTAACTATTCAAAAAGTGAACTCCTACTCACAAGGAGGAAGCCCATAATTTGGTCTAAAACAAGCTTGCAAGAACACAGAAACAAAAGAGGGAAAGGATAGTTAAAGTACTGACAAAGAAATCACTAAGAAATTGTTAAAAAAAATAATATAATATGAAGTAATATGAAAATACAGCAAACACAGTTTTGAAAACATATAATAAGAGATGTGATATTCATAAATATAAAATAACTTTAATGACAGCTTTTTCTGTAATATTTTGATCATTTTATATTTTTGTCATATTGCAAATTTTATAATCATTGTTACAATTCATATTATTTTAATGCTAAAAATGATTTCTAAGTAGAAAAACCCAAGCCGGATGTAAAATCATAAATTAATCACCATCCCTTCTATGTTTATATAAATAAATAAATGTCTCTAAAAAATAATATCCTAACTACAGGGTCATGGGGGTCTCCTGCAGCCAATCCCAGTCAGCACAGGGTGCAAGGCAGGAAACAAACCCTGGGCAGGGCACACACACACACACACAGCAAGCACATACTCAGGACAATTTAGGATCGCCAATGCACCTAACCTGCATGTCTTTGGACTGTGGGTGAAAACCGGAGTACCCGGAGGAAACCCACGCAGACACGAGGAGAACATGCAAACTCCACACAGGGAGGACCTGGTAAGCGAACCCAGGTCTCCTAACTGTGAGGCAGCAGCGCTACCACTGTGCTACCGTGCCACCCTAAAAATAAAAATTTGCTAACTACCTAAATTCTTGAATTGCCCCCGTAAAAAATCAAATTGCCCCCTTGTGGGGCATGTGCCCCATGTTGGGAATCACCAGTGTAGGGTAACATTATAATACTATAAATTTTCAATATGATGATTTTTTTTAGCTTTTTAAAATAAATTATTAATGTGTTCATCAGTCTGTCTGTATTATATATGCAAGGAGAACAGAATAAGCTACACCAGCCAGGCTTCCATTCATTTTAATCAAGTAATAGAAATCTACCAGAGTTTAGTTGCTTTTGAACCAGATGTAATGCGGAGCAACACAGAAAGAGACATCAGCAAGTAGTGCTGCTCCCTCTCCTGCTTACGTTCGTATCTATCTATCTATCTATCTATCTATCTATCTATCTATCTATCTATCTATCTATCTATCTATCTATCTATCTATCTATCTATCTATCTATCCTTCTGCTGAATTTTTTGCTAGCTTTAAGTCCCAAGTGTGAGTGTGTCATGAAGAGGATGCGCAGCATTGTTCATAATGGCACTCAGTTTTGTTTTAGTTCTCTCCTCCTCTACTACCTCCAGGGGATCCAGAGTGCATCCTATAACTAAGTCTGCTCTTTCAATTAGTTTGTTGGTTTGATGGGCCTCTTGTGAGTTGATGTTACTGACCCGGCATGCTACAGTGTAGCAATTCACAATGGCCATTACAGGGTTGTAGGAAAGATATCAATGCCCACATTAAAGGAATGCAGTCTCCTAAGAAAGAAGAGCCCGCTCTGCCTGTTCTTATGTAGATCTTCTGTGTTATGAAGACCAGTCCAACCTGTCACTGAAATGGACCCCCAAATACTTGTAGGAGCGGACAACTTCTATATATACTCCGTGAACAGAAATAGAGACTCTTTGGTACAGTGAAAGTTACTATTGTTTATTTATTAAATTCAAAATGAATATGTATTATTAATTATATTATAATTCGGTAGTTAATTATTGTTCATTATTATATTATTCATATTTTTTAAAAAGTTAACATTCATTACTTCTGTTTTTATTTTTTTTTGT
Organism: Polypterus senegalus; assembly: GCF_016835505.1. Lineage (NCBI taxonomy): Eukaryota > Metazoa > Chordata > Cladistia > Polypteriformes > Polypteridae > Polypterus > Polypterus senegalus. The sequence continues at coordinate 46,040,644 of NC_053156.1, read as the reverse complement.
GCTGTCTTGATGACATCATGCTGCTTTTCATGTCACATTTAGCTTCCTAGGATGATTTCTTGTTACAGTGGTTCAGTTAGAATTGTCAGTAGATGACTTATGAGACACTGGCCTCTTTAAAGAGTCACAGGTCAGGAAGACTCGGTTTGTACTTTACTCTGTTTAGACTCTCTTCAAAAAGAACTAAAAAGAAAGGCATTTTTCTTTGGGAATTACAGGTTTCTGACAATACCTGCAAGACTTACATTTTTCATTATCCTTTCTAAATGAAAGCCCGCTCAACTCTTTGACCCTTCCTTGTTCTAAGGCTATGGGATTTCATTAAGTAAAAAACTGGAGATTTGACTTAAGGTCTCATCTTCAGTCAGGGGTGGACCTTTGAGACAACAGTGCTTTAATTATATCATTTTACTTTTATTTCTTATTCCATCCTCGAATGCCATGCTGGCTAGGCTTCTCTCCTAAAGACCCAGTCCATACAGAGTGTGTGTTGCCCCGCTGGTTGTAGTGAACGGGGACAGATAGGTGTACTCACCAAGAAAATCAAGGCTGATAATCCATATATTTTAATTTAGGTTTCCGGAAAGAAGTTATACAAAGTATCAGAATGTGATAACCATTGACAACTTGAAGGTAAAAGGACGATTTCTTTAACCTAAAATACAATATGGCAGAAGGTAAAGCTATGACTAAAGCACCGCCAGTAGCAAAGAGGGAGCTAGGGACATACCAACATGTATCAAATTAAAAAAGGAGGGGTGGGGTTAGGAATGTAACAAACTGGCTAATAACAATATTAACACAGGCTGCTGTAGCAGTACATTTCTAATATTTGTTTGTGTTTAACAATCATTGCAAGCATCCTTTCTCTTAAATTACTGCCAGAGTTCATTCCCTGGTTTATATTTATTTTTATTTTTTTGTTTTTATTTTAACTTTGAATAATTATTTTTCATTTTTCTGTTATTTCTGCTGGTTTTGATAATTATTCATTCATTATGTACTATGCCTTTAAAGTTGGGTATTATTTAATATCTATGTGTAATAAATTGTTCTATTTTGTCTCTTGTATTTTGTGGGTGGAGCCTCAAGAGGCGGGCCACTCTGATGTCACAGCTGAAGGATCACCCTCAGCCTTTATTCCCTGAAGCTTAGAGTGGATCCTTCAGTGGTCTATTGACATTCATTTTGTGCATTTATCTGTAAATATTGGATTTTCTGGTTTATTGGCATTTTTGCTTTTGTTCTTATTGCTATTTAGATTTGGGACCTGACCATCTATGTCAGTCTTCTAGGCAACTCCTTTCTGTCTTTTTGCCCTTTTAGTTCTGTTTGATATTTTCAGAATAAATAGTTTCATTTATAAAGATTCTGCTAAAGTGTCATGGTTCTGTCTGATTGTGTTCTTCGTTCTCCATTCAAGTGTCTTTTTTGTGTAATTTCAGGTACAGTATGTTTCATGTTTATCATGTTGATTTTTTTAATACATTATTGTTTAGTATAGTTTCTGTATGTGGTCAAGTGTTCTGTTATGTCCCTTGTTTTGTCCTTTTCCCTTAAGAGGCTGGACCATTTGTCTGTCACACAATGGAACTGCCCCCAAACCTATAAAAGTTGGGAAGACCCACTGGTCAAATATGGTTCATTTGAATTGTGGTGTTGGTGAGTTCTTGTGAGTTATTGTGCTTTTGTGATTTCCTGTATTCTGTGGCCATTGTGCTATGTTTTTGACCATTCTTTCTAGTTTTATGTATTTTGCTGGGGATTGCCTCTACTGCTTTAGGCAACTCCTGTCTGTGCCATTTACACTCTTTGAATTTTTTTTTTAAGAAGAGCATTTTTGCAAAAATGAATACTTTCCTTTATAAAGATTCTTTGTTCATTTCCATTCTTTATATGGGGTTAAAGTTAGGTTTAGGGTAAGGGTTTTCCTACAGTTTTTGGGACTTTATACTTGGATATTCCCAAGATCATAACACGTTTCTCACAACATATTTTACAGTTCTTTTACATTGATTGGCATGTTTGTATATTTTATAGTTTGTTGGACATTATAATAGCGTGTTTAGAACTTTGGAACTCAGTTCCTTATTTGGGCCTAAGTAGGCTAAAGCCTTTATTTGGTGTCTGGAGTGAGAACAATTCTATGCTGGCTGGGAAGGTCTGGTCTGGATAGTGTAGGACTTAGAAGGCCTCACATCCTCTTCACTTTAGAAGTGCATTGAAATCTCAACAATTTTAAATCAGGGAAATATTATTTTCCTGAAAAATCAAAAAAAAAAAAAAATAGGAGACACTGAAATTAAAGTGGATGACATCTTATTTTTTAAGAGGGGGCTCTGCCGTTGTAATGGAGATGAACACAAATTCAGGCCCTGCCCCATAGGGTTATGAAGTTGCAGAAGCAATCCTATCAGCACCACCCACATCCCACAGTGGCCTAGATCCCAGTTCAGGGTTTGACAAGACTGAAACTAGTGACAAGAGTTCCCTGAAAATGATTCTGGGAAGTCAGTTGGAGTAATGGCAGGATTTACCATCAGGGTGACTTGGGTGCATACCCTGAGACCTAGCTCACAAAGCAGTCTTTGCATTTGTGAGAGAAAAAATACTTAACAGAAAAAGTTGACGTTTTTATTGAGAATATAGGCAACTGCAGCGATCCACTATCCATGTACTCCTACCCTACTTCAATCCCCACAATTATAAGCCTATCCAATCAGGCCTAAATTAAAAGCTTTAAAAAGAAAAATATGAGTCCCAGGTTGGTTGATATGTGCAGACTACGACCGGAGCTGGTATCTAAAAGTTCACCTTAAGGAGATGGTACACTTGATGTGCTACCATGCTGCAAAACAGAAAATAGATGGCATTTCAAAATGAGAGCCCAGTGGCGCAGCAAACAAAAAAATAAAGAAGCAGAAGCAAACAGGCAAAATATGTTATTTCTCTTGTAAATACAGTAGTTGAGACTAATAACAGCAACCTTGTAGATAGTCAGAAAAGGGATATTATTACCGCTTATCAAAAGAGAGTTGAATTCCTACAGATGTGAAGTTGCACTCATTAATTAGTTTGTTACATTCACTGCAATACACACGTAATATAAAGTTTTGGAATTTTATGTACTTCAGTTCCTGTGCCTCATTTATTACTGACATATATGATGCAGGGATGTGCAGTCAGGGGAGGCAGATGAGGCAGAGCCTCACCTGTCATCATGAAAAGTAAAAAAAAACTAATAATGATAAAATAAATTTGTCCACCAGTCTGTGCTATAAGTTTGTTTTCGGTATGATTCCAATAACTTTGATCATTTTTATAGTCAAAATTGCTGAATCGGCACATTTCCTGTTCACATAGAGGGGAAAAATGCAAGGTTTGGCAGAGACTGTGGACTGTGCTCTCCCTCACACACTGGATTCATGCATAAAATTGGTGTGTGCCTGCTGCTGTCTGTCTGTATGTTGGCAATTAAATGTTTGTAGATACATTTATTATACACCCTGATTTTCTAGTCTGGCTAATATCTTTACTGAATGTGTGTGACATATTTAGTCTTGCTGATCAGACACAAAGACACAAAACTGCAGTGAAAAGGCACAAGTTGAGGCACACAGTACCGTGGCGCACTGAAGGGGGCGCATGTGTGCCCAACAGGTGCTTGTTGCTGCTGACACAGAGGTGCCAATAAGTTAGCAATATCAGAAAGTCAATTGCACTGCAGTGGTCCATTTATTTTTATTTTTTGTTCCGACTAACTGCCAAAATGGAAGATTAAGATTTTTGAAACAAAAAGAAAATAAGGAGGACTTTTACAAGAAATTGACAGAGATTTTCATGGAGAAGGACAGGCACATGAACTTCAATTAAAAGTAAAGGTAAGACCATAAAAGGTATTCAGTTTAAAAAAAATTGGATCAGACTAAGAAAAAACAATCCAATATTTAAAAACTAAATTTTGACCTTAAATAAAATATTCTTTTCTTTTTCGTGTTATCCTTTTGTTGAACAGTCTGTATTAAATTGATTAAAGCATCAGAATTAAAAGCTTTTAAAAACAACTAAAAATTTCAATTAATGTCAAAACTTAAATCCTTTTTGTACACCACTCTATACTTTTAGTTGTAGTGAATAAGTGTGAATTTTGGAATTGCAATGGCAAATTTAGAACACATGGAGGATGCTGAGCAAACGCTCTCTTTTCGCTCTCTCTATAAATGTAACATTCTTTCTTAGCCAATATGTACTTTACCTAAGTTTGTGTAAAGAATGCTGATGAGATATGAAACACAACCAGTAATTAATGTGCATGCTGGCTGACAACTGAATAGTGAATAATCTACTCTTTTGTGTTCATATATTTGTAAATCTGACTCTGAAGGACTCAGTGCCTCACCAGCCATGAACCTCACCACACATCACTGATGTGATGTTCATAATTTATAAATATATGTGTGTGCCTAGAGGTTTAATGGAGGTGAGATGAGGAGGAGCCTTCAGAGCTTCAATACACTCTGGCCTGTGGGGGTCTTAATTCAGCCTTGCCTGGAGCACTGATTGACATAATACACAGAAAATGTTTCAGACTAAAGAGAGCTAACAGTCAAGTTGTTGGATAATATGAATAATATTCAGCAAAAAATGAAGGAGCCGCTCAAGTAAACAATTGGAGCACTATGAGCTTATGCTAGATAGAATCAAGAAACATTTTTAGAGCAGCTTTTACAAAATGTAGATTAGTATTGAAAAAACAAATTGAGAATGAAATGAATAAACTTGTGATCTGCTCTTTGTACTCTCATGGGACACACATTACTGCAGATTTAGAGCTCATTATATCTCACACAGAGGCAAATTCAGCAGCTTTTCACACATAAAATAAAAACATAAGAAGTTTAAGAAACAAAGAGGAGACCATCCAGTCCATCAAGGTTATTTAGTTAACTAACAGCTAAGTTGTCTCACCATCACATCCAAATGTTAATTGTCATTAAGGTTTCTATGTCAACTGCATCATTCGGCAGTTTATTCCAGATTCTCATAACCCTTGGTGTGATAATGAAATCATCTGAATCAAAGTAGGGGAGTGTGCATTTTGTTTAATTTGCCCATTTCTGCAGAAGCAAACATGGAAAGTTCATTCAGGAAACATTGTTCTAGATTGGTCAAAATATTAGTCTAAAGGTCTAAGGGCCTAAATGAGAATAAATTCATGCCAGACCATTGGGTGGTGGAGTGCGCAGACCTTTTTTCTTGCTTTCCTGCAGACCTTTCACAGGAAATTCCACCCGGCCCTAATAACATCACTTCTGGTTCCAGCGCTTCTGATGACGTCACTTCCGGTTCCGCTCATCCTGATGACGTCATTTCCGGTGTAGCACCTATGAAAGAAGAGCCTTCCGGATCCAGTCCTTTTGATGATGTCACGTCCAGGTCCGAACCTATGGAAGAGGACCCTTCTGCTTCTGCCCTGGATGACCTCTCTTCCTTTGCTGGCCTTTAAAACCACCATATTTACTCTAACTCATCAGTTTGTACTCCGTTCTGAGCACATCAGTTTATCCTTTTGCAGCCAGGAAATATTATACGGGTGGCTGCCCCAAACCTTTTTATGACTCTTGCGTCCGTTTTTTGTGACAGTGTTAACCTAAGCTTCAGGTTTCATGATTGGTCAATTACATTACATAGAATAATTCATCTCTTTAATGTTATGTTTTTCAGTGTCCTTCCAAAGGCCACAATAAGTAATATCCTTGCAAATCGCATTTAAACTGAGGAACTGTGGACCTTTTCATTGACATAAACTGGTCAACCAAATGTACAAAGTCATTGGATTATAGTGATTAGTGGGCCATGTCTAAAAGCTGTGCTACACAATACCATTGAAAAGACTGGACCATTCACACGTGTTCTTCAAGTGACAGCATGTGAATTATAAACGCTTCTCACTGCTTCGGCATGACATATGTAGGGGGTTTGCTGTAGACGGGGGATGGGCCTGTCACTTGCTGGAGTGAACACTCTTGTCCTGCTAATGGTGCTAATCAACAAAGGAATTGATAAGCAGTGCTGCTCTAGGGCATGAAACAATGATCATTTCAATATGACTATTTAGTACAATCAATTATGCTACCTTCACCTGTGAAGGTTTTCAAGTTATGATACTGTATATAAATTAGTAGTAATTCAAACGTAACTGGACTTGCTGTGTATTCTTGAAGATGTTGCACCACTCATCTGATTCACCATTCATCTTCTTTGGCTCAACAGTATTTCCATACTATAATATACTGAAGTGAAGAAGCCATGAGTGGTAAAATGTCATTAAGAATGCACAGGAAGTCCAGTTGCTTTTGACTTCCTACTAACAGATATACTCAATTTATGGCTCACAGTACTGCTATCTATATACAGTGTAGTCACCACCAAAACAGTTTTCACGTTTTATTTTTATACAACACTGAATCACTTGGATTTACTTTTTTTTAATTGATCAACAGAAAAAGACTCTTTAATGTCAAAGTCAAAACAGATTTCTGAAAAGTAGTCTTTACACAAAATAATTGATCTCATAAGTATTCACCCTCTTTAATATGACCCAACTAAATCATGACTGGTTCAGCCAATTGGCTTTAGACGTCACACAATTAGTTCATTGGAGATCACCAGTCTGAGGTTTCAGTTGATTGGAGCCTAAATGGACCTTTTTTGGCACGGTCAACTTTTGCTGGGTCAGTATGGTGGCCTGATCTACACAATGAAGACAAAAGAACAGTCCAAGCTATGGTAGGGGATTGAAATGCGCAGGTCAGTGGATGGAAACAAGAAAATGTCCAAGTCGCTAAATATTCCTTGGAGTCCAGTTAAATCAATCATTAAGACATGGAAAGAGTATGTTCCAACTGTAAATCTGCCTGAAGCAGGCCATTAACAAATACCGAGTAATCATGCAAGAAGAAGACTAGTGAGGGAGGTCACCAAGAGACATATGAGAACTCTAAAGGAGTTACAAGCTACAATGGAATGTGATTGTAGAGACTGTGCAGACAACAACTGTTGCCCAGGTGCTTTACCAGTCTCAATTTTATCGGAGAATGGCAAAAAGGAAGCCAATGTTTAAAAATGTGCACATAATGTCTTGGTTAGAGTTTGACAGAAAGTACATGGGAGTCTCTAAAGTCAACTAGAAGAAGGTTCTGTGGTTTTTTTGGCCATCAGACTAAATACCATATTTGAACACTGCACATTATCAAAACACGCCATCCTCATTGTGAAGTTGTGGTAACATCAGGCAGCGGGGATGCTTATCTGGAACAGGTCTCGGAAAGTCTGTGAGTGTAAGAGGGAAAATGAATGCAACAAAATATGGGGAAACCCTGATGGAAAATCTGATGCAATCTGTAAGGAACTTGCACCTTTGAAGAAGATTTGCTTTCCTGCAAGACAATGACCCCAAGGAGAAAGCCAAAGCTACACAGAAATGGCTTAAAAACAGCAAAGTTAATGTCCTGGGGTGGCCAAATCAGAGTCCAGATTTCAATACAATTGAGAATTTGCAGCTGGATTTGACAAAAGCTATTCACTCATGACCACCATAACACCTGACACAGCTTGAGCAGTTTTACAAAGAAGAATGGGGAAAAATGGCAGTGTGCAGATGTCCATCTATCCATCCCACTATATCCTAACTGCAGGGTCACAGGGGTCTGCTGAAGCCAATCCCAGCCAACACAGGGTGCAAGGCAGGAAACAAACCCTGGGCAGGGCGCCAGCCCACCGCAGGGTGCACACACACACACACACCAAGCACAATTTAGGATCGCCAATGCTCCTAACCTGCATGCCTTTGGACTGCGGGAGGAAACCCACGCAGACATGGGGAGAACATGCAAGCTCCACGCAGGGAGGACCCGGGAAGCGAACCCAGGTCTCCTAACTGCGAGGCAGCAGCGCTACCCACTGCGCCACCCCATGTGCAGATGTGCAAAGCGAATAGAGACCTGAGCTCACAGGCTCAAGGCTGTCATGGCTACCAAACAAGCAGGTAAATACTGACCTGAAGGGGGTGAATAAGTTTGAGATCTAATATTTTGTGTTATATATCTTCAATTAATTTATGCTTCTTTTCAAAGATCTGTATTTACTTTGACATTACTTTTTATGTTGACAATGTTGTGTAACAGCAATATGTGAAAACTTCCAAGGGGTGAATACTTTCTATAGACACTGCAAAAGTGATGTTGGAAGTGACTCAAAGTGTGCTAAATTCTTGCAGCACAGCTGCAAACTATACACACAGAATAATGAAGATAAGTATCATGTCACCACGAGCAGTCATGAACAACATGAACTATCACAAATGATGCACTTGGGTTTCCTTCTGCACAGTTTTCATGCCTCTCATGTACATCACTATAGTGCAGACTGACCCTGAGGAACTGATCTTTAACTCCATGTGAAGAAAATCCTTTGAGTAAATAGCAAAGTGTAAACTACACTTCTTGAAGAGTCGTGTTTGGCATTCATCAAGACACATCTACACAGCATCTGACGTCAGTTGTAATGGGCATGTCATAATGCAGTTTAAGTTGGCAAATTGTAACAGATGGGGTCCAGTCTGAATGCTCAGAGTGGACATCTGCATTGTACCCTCAAATGCAGAATTGCTTTGGTTTTCAGCATCTCTTAAAAATCTTTCTAATGAAGAGTGGAGTTGGAGCTGAGCTCATTCTGCTGGTTTTAATGAGGAGACATAAGGTATTCTAGCTCTGGATATGGAGGATCCTTACTGATGGCTTACAGTATTAGATGAAGAAAGAAAGAAAACAAAAGTCATTCTCACCTCATCAGAAATCTGGGAGCCAAAAGTCACCCACGTGCCTAGGAAAAAAAAAACACAGAGGAGCATTAGCACCTAAAAATAAGATGACAGACCACGTTCCGCTTCAGCAGCCTCTTAATAAACACGGCCATGCGCGTTGCTCGGAGGTTGCTTATTAACAAAGAACAGCAGCAGCCTATTACTGTGTCACTTCACACTTTGTGTCAAGCTAGGAATTTAATTACTGCGCCCTTCCGTTACCAGGGTACTCCAGGAACGGTTGCACACGCTGCGCTATGGCCGGTGCTGTCATTTAAAAAGCTTGGCGACACAGCAGATATGACAACTGAAATGAGCAGCTCAGTGTAAACAACAGTGAAATGACTGCCGTAAATTAAGAGGCTCGTTAGCCAAACTTGCAGTAAACAGGTTTCCGAAAGCTGTCAGCAACGGCTATAAAGACAACTGCACTGACCCGTAGGCAAGTGCTGATGAGAGCGGATTTATACTTCTTCTCTGAGTGTGTGGCTTGAAATTCTGCAGTTCTGCCTTTTTGTGGATATGTGAGATATATCTTGAAAGGTGATATTTCTCTGCATGTTCGTCTTTCTGGCTGGAGTTTTGAATATAAAAATGAGGCGTCCTCATACCCCACAAGCACACACAGAGGTAAGATCCCCACGAGGCATACTGGAAACAAGATGTTACCAAATATCAAACTATATGGAAGAGGGAGAAGTTTCAATCTGACAATCAAGAGGAATCTGACTATTTTTGGATCACACAGTTATGAATGTCACTCTTGCTATGACATTTTTGGCAAATCGGGGTGCTCTTATGCCTACATAGGGGTGGCATGCTGACATGGGTAATAATCCTGTGTATTTGAACCCTGGTTTAGTTATCGGCAGCAGTGCATATGTTCTTATAAATGCTTGGATGTTATGGTGGTGCACCACATAGAGCTGCTGCCTCAGAGCGTTTCGACTCATGTTGAATTTGCAGATGAGGTGCTGTCTGTGCGCAGTTGGCATCTTTATCTGTTTCCAACAAGGTTTCCTTGAAAATTCAAAAACATACTTTCAAGTTACAGGTGATTCTAAATGACCCCAGTGTGAAAGTGTTTGCTTGTAATGCAGTGAATTTCCACTCAATTAGATTTTAATTATCTTATGTAACATTTTTAAATCTGGCAGGAGACCAAAGTCTATCCGAAAGGAAGGAACCAGTCAGTTCATCAGAGAGCCCATTCATGTACATACCCACATTTAAATATTAGACCAATTAGGAAATGACAATTAACCTGCAACTCATGTGTTTGGGGATGTGTGAGGAACACCAGAATAGCTGGACAAAAAGCCCACAATAGACACAAGGACAATGACAGGTCAGAAGATTCACAACGGGATATTGAATCCATGACAGCAGAAGTAATAACCACTTCCACTCTCTTAATGAGTTTGCATTACTTTATTTTGTATTCTTGTGTCGTCTGTAACACACCTTCAAATGATAATATTAACAATAATGATACATTTTATTTATATAGCACCTTTCCCATATTGATCACTTGTGAAAGGTGCTATATAAAAAGAAGATTAATTCCCCAGTAGTTGGCACAGACTCTTATCTTCATCATTGCCCTGATCATACAGCATCCAAAAACTCTTTTCTCAAAAGTCCTGCTCCACATGCCAGACATCTGTTAAATTATTGTTACTTTTTTCCCCTAAAAGTCAACTATTTTAATTCTGTACTGCAGTTTGAAACTTAAATGCAAGTCAACAACTCGATCGACTGATTGCAGTTTCTGCTTTACATCAGTCCTGAAATAGCTAAGCTGAAGGCGGTTAAACTGATGCTCTGTGGCATTTGAACAAAAACAAGGAAATCTTTTTAAGGCTTCTGGATTGTGGCACAGTGGTTAATGATGTTTCCTCACAGCCCCTGGGATCTGGCTTCAATTACCACTATGTCACTCTATCTGTGTGGTCTTCATATGCTCTTCTTTTATTCAGGTGCTCCAGTTTCCCACCACTAACCTGGTTGATGGACTATCTGTTGGACAGACCATAGTTTGTGAGACTCAAGGACAGTATGCAACACTGGACCACCTCAAGGAACCGTCCTGTCTCCTTTTCTCTTCACACTGTACACATCAGACTATAAATATAAGACCAGGTCAGGTCACTGGCAGGAATTCTCAGATGGAGAACTTTGCTTCTTTGTGCAAAGAGAATTGTCTGCATCTTAACATCAGCAAAACCAAGGAACTATTGAATTTTGCCGTACCAAAGAGCAGTCACTATTCAAGAAGTGGATATAGAGGTGGTGCGCTCTGCAAATACTTGGGGGTCCACATCAATGACACACTGGATTGGTCTTGTAACACAGAACATCAATATAAGAAAGGGAAGAGCAGGCTCATTTTCCTTAGGAGGCTGTGTTCCTTTACTATGAGAAGTGACATCCTTCACATCTTTTACAACTCAATGATTTCCAGTGTGATTTTCTACATTGTGCTGTGTTGGGCTGGTAACATCACTTCAAGAAAGGCCCATTGAATCAACAGGCTAAATAAAAGGGCACGCTCAGTTATAGGACACAGTTTGGACCCCCTGGAGGTTGTGGTGAAGGAGAGGATACAAAACTGAGTGCCGTTGTGAACAATCTATATAACAATCATGTGAACTCAATCTAGGTCTTCCTGATACAGGTTCAGTGCCTTAAACTATCTTTGGTGTGGCTTGTCCACTTTCTTCTTTCTGGCAGTCCCAGTCCCAGTGAGACATTATGCAGGTGCATTGATGTGGTTATAAAGAAGGCCAAGTAGTGTTTCCCCTTGGGATTAATAAAGTATCTATCTATCTATCTATCTATCTATCTATCTATCTATCTATCTATCTATCTATCTATCCTGCATGTCATGCACATTTCACATTGGCCAAGGAGGTGGAGTGTGTGAGTCTGTACAGTGATGGGTGGGAATTGTTGATCCTGCAAATACAAGCCTCAGCTCTGGTCCTTGATTCAAGTTTTTGGAACTGTCAGTGTTTGTCTTGATTCTGCACATACAGTATTACATGGATCTTCTTAATCTATCTCAGCTTCTTCCCACATCCCAAAAACTGCACATCTAAGTTGTCCAGTGTGTGTTTCTGCTGAAGTGGTATCCCTTCCACGTTGGTTCCTATCTAATCATCAATATTGCCGAGTTCATCTCTAGCCCTGTGTGATTTTGACTCGGAGAGTAAAGCTTAGAAAATGGATGCCTGAATGAAGAAAATGGATGTTGTGTACATACAGTGGATTTAGAAGGTATTCAAACCCTTTTACTTTCTGCGCGCTTTATTGTGTTGCAGATTTCATTTTAAATGGAAAAAGTTGCCATTTTTTTCTCATCAATCTACACTCATTAACCCATAATGACAAAGTGAAAATATGTTTTCTCATATTTGCTCATTTATAAAAAATCAAAAAGTGAAATCTCTCAATTATGTAAATACTCAGATCATTTAATTTGCTGGTACATTCCAGTTTGTGCTAAGGTGCATTCTGTTTGCTTTAAATATCCTTGACATATTTAAAGAACTTTATTGAAGTTCACCTGTGGCAAACTAAATCGATTGGACATCATTTAGAAAGTCAAACACCTGTGTATGGAAGGTCCCACAATCCCCATTGCAAGTCAGGACAAAAAAACAAGCCATGAAGTCTAAGGAACTCTCTGTAGACCTCCTTGATAAAATTGTGCTGAAGCAAAGATCAGAGCAAAAAGCTCAAAACCATTTCTAAAATTCTGAGAGTTACCAGGAGCACAGTGGTCTCCATAATTGTGAAATGGAAGAAGTGTAGAACCAAGACTCTTTCTAGAGTTGGCCATTAGGCCAAACTAAGTAACCAGGCAAGAAAGGTCTTGCTCAGAGAGATGACCAAAAACACAAAAGGAATCTCTAAGAGAGCTTCAGAAGTCTTCTGCTGAGAAGGTAAAATCTGTTGGAAGGATGACCATTTCAGCAGTGCTTCATCAATTAGGTGTTTATTGGAGGTTGATAAACAGCATTTAAATGACTGAGACGTGAGGAAAAAAAGATCCTCGGGTTTGATGAGACAAAAAGTTAACTCTTTGAGTAGAACTCTGAGCACAATGCCTGGCAAAGACCAAGCCCTGCTCATCACTGGCTTAATAGCATCCCTATGGTGAAGCATGGTGGTGACAGCTTCATGCTATTGGAGTGCTTCTCAGCAGCTGGGACAAGCACAATAGACTGGTCAGATTTGAAGAAAGAAGATATGCAGCCCAATACAGAGAGGTCCTTGAAGAAAACCTGCTATTGAGTGCACACAACCTCAGATTGGGGCAACAATTCACCTTTCAGCATGTCAACAACCCAACACATGTGGCCAAGGCATCGTAGGAGTGGCTTCGTGACAAGGCTTGGAGTGTCCTAGAGTGGCTCAGACTTGAAACCTACAGAACATGTGAAATGTAATGGAGCTTGAGAAGATCTTCCTAGAAGAATGGAATAAACTGTTTAACTCCAGGTGTGCAGACGTTGGAGAGATTTAACCAAGAACACTTCCAGTTGTATTTGCTGACAAATGGGCCTCTGCAAAGTATTGAATTAAGGGTCTGAATACTAAAGAATGAGACATTTTAGTTTTTGATTTTTAATAAATTGGTAAACATTTCTGAAAACATGCTTTCACTTTGTCATTATGGGTTATTGAGTGTAGACGTAAGAAACGCTGGCAAATGTACTCATTTAAAGTAAAATCTACAACATAATAAAGTGCGAGTTCAAATCCAATGTATAATACATATGAAAACATAACAAATGTATACTGTCACATTCTTTGAAAAGAAATATGAAGCTAATTTTCTTCAGAATTAACAATGGTAGAGGTACTCTGTGGTGCATCTAAGTACAGTGCTGCCCTACTTTGCTGCCTTTTCTTGACAGAACACTCTTAAACTTACAAAAAACAATATATTTAGACCAAGGGTGTCACGTACCCCCAGCCCTGCTCAAGCACTACATTCCTTGCAAATTACCTTACATGGGTTGAAGACCCTGAGCTGAACAGCTGCTATGTGGGCTATTAGGGCGTCTCCAGTTATAGACTGCCAAGGAGCTTCTTCTGGGGTTCACACTTGGATTGCTCTTTGTGAGCCTCTGGCCTTAAGGCTTTTGTCAATGATGATCCTGCTGATGGAATGGCACACATGACGAAGAAGTCTCCCTAGGGTGCATAAGCATGTCTACCATGGTCCTTTGTGGGGATATTCATTGTGGCCTAGTGACTAAATTGTTGGATTGTATAACATAAGCATGTCAATTCAGTCTCAATCTGTGAACTTCAGCATGTTATCTAATCTACCAGCATTCCAGTTGTATTAAAATGGATATGGCTGTCCCGTGCCCTCATGGTTTATAAATCACTGTGGTTAAGAGTATCAGCTAAACACAGAATACAAGGCTCACTGTTACTACTGGAAAGCCAGGTATTCTAAAGAAGCAGCTGCTTTGTGTTCGGGGATCGAGTTACATGGCCCACCATTTTAAGCGTATTATCATGAGAACAAGGGATCAAGAAAAAGAATGAAAAGGCTTAAACATTAAGAAAGATGCTTTAAAAACTCTAAGACCAAGAAATGGCACAATTTCCAGTTGCAGGTATTTCCTAAAAACTGCTACATAATTGTTTGTTGTCTTAGGCATCTAAACAATTATAGTGGGTGGAAAAGTGCTGACTTCTGAGGACACGTGGGTAGAATTTTAACAGGAAGAATGGAGGCTAAATGAGATCAGTAGAAAAGCTGAAGACTGTGACTTTTTCAAATCTTCATCATGGGAAGATGGTTTTAGCAATGGGAGGTTAACCCCGATGAATGCATCGCTCCAGATTTGTGCTACACACTCATAAGGCATAAGACTTTAAACCTCAATTCAGCCCCACTTTGGGCTGCCTGTTTGACCCTAAAAAAATGTTTGTGGAAAATGTATTATGCCATAGCCATGCACTTGTGAATTATTTTGTCACAGTGTTCATTAAAGGAAGTTTGCTATACAAAATAAATTTTATTTGCATGCTTTTTAGACATTGCTGCCTCTTTTAAATAATGTAAAAGAACACATTAGAGGTACACTGGACCACCTTCTACCAGCCTCCTTGCTACGGACGAGACACTGAGTTGGACATCATGACAGGCTATAGAGTGCAGGACCCCAAGGACTAAAGGTCAGATGTTTCCGCCCCAGTCAGCAGGCAGTGAAGGCCATCACTCTCATGCTATTAGGATGTTGTTTATCTCATCGATTATAGAACAAGACAGTTTATTAAGGGCTGGAAATCATTAACCTTTTGACATCCAACCACAGGAAATCCCAGGGTGCAGGACAGAGGATACTTGGTTTGCAAAACTTGTGTCAACTTGAATGACCCAGTACAAGATTTAGTACTGCATGTGATTTTCATTTATTTATGAACATGAGGCCGTCAGCTCTATAAGTGGTTCTATATTTAGGCAATTCGCAAGTGACTGATGATGTATACACTAAACACTGAATTTTGTTGCTGACTTGCACAGATGAAGGTGGCATACTGATACGTATTATGGACTCACAGCTCTGGAGATCAGGGTTCAAACTTATGTAGGATACCTGTGTATCCGACCTGCATATGGAGAAGATAAAAGCTGGAGCAGTGACAGCAACTCAGCTGGGAGAGAGAGAGGGACTGAGAGTGATAAGAAAAAAGAATGAAGGAAGGAGTGGGAAGGAGTGAGAGGAGAGGAGTGACTGCAAGAGGAAGTGAAAGTTAGAGGGAGTGAGAGGAAGACAGAGGAGAAAGGGGAGTGACAGCATTAGTGTCATAGAGAGAAGGAGTGAGAGTAAGAGGGAAGGACAATGAGAGGAAAGGGAAGTGAAAGCATTAGAGAGAGTGAGACGGACTGAGAGCAAAAGAATGAGAGTGACAGGATGAGAGAATGCAGCAGCATTCTTCTTGACAAATTCTAGTGGGGTCTCTGGCAGAGCCAGAGGTGGATCTTATGCTGAGTGATTATTATTTGTGTTGTTATTGTGGTTGTTTTGCGGCTTTGAGGTTTGTCCTACCTTTCTACATACTTTTCCAAACACTAAACCTGGGCCATTCTTGGAGCTAATGCTACATGCTCAACACAATTTGACCCTTGCTTTACACATCTGTGTATGTTTTTCTGGAAACTCTGGAGTTTAGTTTCCTTCAACATCAAGGGATTTAGGCCTACATCCCATCTCAAGTAGTGTCTGTGTGGAGTTTGCATGTTCTCTTAGACCTCAAAGTCGCTGGATTGGTCCTTACCGCTGCCTCACCATGTATCTCTGAGCAAATTATGTAACTTGCCTGTTCTCAATTTTTAGAACTACATATAAACAATTTGATATCTCACACTGACCTTCCATGCATTTTAGGATATCTGAAATGCATCGTGAGATGTCTTGAACTCTTTCTTAAAATGTCCTTGTTCTTTCAAAGGGACTTACTGTTTAGTTGAGATGTCTTGAAATGTATTTCAGATATTCTAAAATGCCTACACACTTATTTTAAGGTATCTCTAAATGTTTTGGAGATATCTCAACATGCACAAGAAATTTCAAGATACCTTGAATTACATTTGAGATACAGTATCTTAAAATGAAACATTGTGTAATTTCGTATCATTTTAATACAAAGTAAAATTTAGAAATATCTCAAAACAAATTTCAGATAAATTAAAATGCAACATACTCTTTGAGATATATGCAACTCATTTACAGACATCTAATAATATGTTCCTTTACATTTTAAGATAGCGGCAATACATTTTGAGATATCTTGTACGCATTTCAAGATATCTCAAAATAACTGCATGTATGGCAAAATGGCAAGCCAAATTAAAATTTGGAAAAATCTGGAAATGCATTTTATATATCTCAAATTGAATTACAGACATCTGTAAAGGAATTTATTCTGAGATATGTTAAAACGAGTTTCAGACTTCTAAAAAAGTAAATTGCATTTTAAGACTTCTGAAATTCATTTTGAGATACCTCTTAAGTGTTAATGTGCCTTGCATACCGGCTTGCCATAATCATAAAATGCATTACAGATGTCTATTTGAGATGTCTAAAATGCATTTCCAGATATCTTAAAATGCATTTTTAGACGTTTCTAAATGGTAATTCAGATCATATCTGAAATACATTTTAAAATATATAAATATAAATAATATCCAGACCATTTTGAGATATCTGAAATGCATGAGATACCAAAAGATAACTTCCTGATCATTTTGAGATGTCTGAAAATAGACAGAAAATAGGCAATTTTATAGGAAGTCATTTTGACATATCTTGAATTACATTTCAGATATCTCTAAATACCTACACATTAAAACACAAGATGGCGCTATACCAGCACCATACCAGCGCTTAAGCTGAAACACAGACTCTGACAACATGTTTTAAAAAGACCAAGAAGTTGTTTTTATTTCTTCGTTTTTGTACAGTGCCTATCAATCAAAACACAGGCAAATAAATATACTAGTAATTACAATTCTCACCTCTACCTCCCAACTCCAGCTCCCTTGCTGAGTCTCCAACAGTCTTTTAAATAGTACTCCTTCCCGACTTGCTAGCACTTCTGGGTCTAATGAAGAACTGTCTTTTCTTCAGCCCGGAAGGTCCTCATGACCACCTCGTACTTCCGAGCTACATGGAAAGGATGAGTCCCCAGTTCCTTCGACAGCTCCCCCTGGCGGCACCTATGGCAACCAACAGGGCTGATAAACCAAACTCCAAGTCCCAGGATACCCTGCAGGAATCTGGGGCGCCACTACACTCCAGGGGAGCTGCCATCTAGCGTTTTAGGGGAGGCACTGTCCTGGAAAAGGTACCTTCCCCCATCCTTCCATTCCAGGAGTATCCTGGCTGTCCATCACAACATATATTTTAAGATCAATCTCACAGATCTCAATCTGCACAAAATAATTTCAAGATTTCTTTCATTTATCTTCAAATGCATTTGAAATATCTTCAAATGAAAAGTGTGTCATTTCAAGATATCTTGAAATCCATTTGATGTATAAATGTTGAAACATTTATGGTTTAGATATCTAACATTAATTTTAATATATCTTAAATATTTTCAGATATCTGTAACTCATTTTAAGGTATGATAAATGCATTTCTGAATATCTTAAATTAAATGTTAATCCGGCTTCCATCCACCTCTTAATCTTTCCCCCTTTCACCTTTTTAGGTTAATTAGTAATTATGTTTTTTTGGTTTCAGTTTATGGTGCCACAAAAAGATGCACGTTATAGCATGTGAAGAGGAGGACTTTTATCGAAGTTCAGGGGTAGAAGACGGTAATTGGCTGTACACTGCGACAAAACTCACTCTTACATTTAAGATTGACTCTCTTTGTTTGAAGGAAAGTTACGTAGCTGTGTTGATTTGACCTCGATTCCCTGCACGTTCATGAGTAGTAAAGAGCAAACAGCCTCTAAAATACCATCGACATCTGGCGAGACTAAAGCAAATGTGCAAAGCAAAATGCTCCATGGACGTTTTACATTTTATCGCTAAATCAGATTCTGACTTTTCGGACTCAGAGTTTGATCAAAGTGTTCTGGAGATGAATATTGAAAACAAAAGTGAAGTACCAGCATGAGCCTTTTGGTCCCCAACTGATCGTAGTGCTGAACACGTTTGCCTAGCTGATACAACTACAGCAGCGTTCGCCTAGGAGCACCACCACTTATGATGACAAGAGGTACAAACCATATTGTGTCACACTGCGACTGCCACCATTGCTCATCTGCTGTGTGAAGATAGAGAGGTAGCCGGCCAGCCGTACATTCCTGCTGACCATCGAGCCACCCCTGCATAGGCACCAATAGCAGCCACAGCACGTAGCAACAGACGTTTTATGTTGATTTATGTGTGAAACTAGTGCATTGTGTGCTTTTCAGAAAACTGAGTTATTTGGAAAAAATATTCAGCCGTCAAAGAGTTAATTTGCTAAGGGCCATGAGAAGCAGTCTACTCATGCAGCAGCAACAACAACAGCAACGATTTATGTCTTGTATAGCCCAAAATTACACAAGGAATGTCCCAATAGGCTTTAACAGGCCCTGTTTTTTGACATACCCCCATCCTTAATTCTCTAAGAAGACAAGAACAAACTCCCAAAAAAGCCTTGTAGAATAAAAAAAAATTAAAGAACTCTTCAGAAGGGCAATTCAGAGAGAAAACCTCCTCCATATAGGTTGAACGAGCAATACGTGTCAAATACAATAAACAAAACAGAACACAAGCAATACTTTTCAAAGAGCTAGATGGCCAATCTATCATGGCCACCTCAGAAATACAATACAACAGTATAAACTACTTTGTTCTTGAGCAGCACACATCACCAAGAGCAGGCGCAGAGCACGACAATATCTCTCAAGGCAAGAGTAGATTATATCACTTAATAAATTTAGAACTAACACAATAAGGGAACAGATTTGTTAAAACACATTAAAAACAAAATACAAATTAATTAACATAGAGTAAGTGAAAAGCAACATCTGTCCATCAGCTAATTGTACAACTAAGGCCAGACTGTAGAACAGATGTCAGACATACCAGACACAGCAATAGCAATAAGTAACAATAGGTGTGAGACAAGAACAAGTCCTGATTGGGATGCCAGTCCAGCATGGGACACGTCAAGAGACATGGCCCTCAATTTGAAGCATTTCTTTGAAAATGCACAATAGCAAGTGGAGAATATGCAGACTTTACACTGAAAACTCCCAGACTGGAACCACTTGATGGTGCAGGTTCTTGTAAGCAGGTTCCTGCAGCAGCATCAAAATTCAAAGCCTGTGTGAGTGCAATTGTTCAATTAATAGGCACACACCATACTGTACATGTTAGCATAACAAGTGCTAACCAAGTAATAAGCAGCTAGAAATGTAAAATGTTTGGTCACATTGGGACACTTGTGTCTATAGGTGTATTGTAAGATGAACTCTCCTACTTAAACACATTGGTTTGGATATGTGCAGAGGAGAGATGCTGGGTATATTGGGAAAAGGATGTTAAAGATGGAGCTGCCAGGTTAAGAGGAAAAGAGGAAGGCCTAAGAGAAGGTTTATGGATGTGGTGAGGGAGGACATGCAGGTGATGGGTGTAACAGAAGACAGGACGATATGGAAGATGATCTGCTGTGGCAATCTCTAACAGGAGCAGCTGAAAGAAGAAGACGAAGATTGTAAATCTTGTATCTGGCATTCCATTGTATGAATGAACCACTTCAGTACCCTCTGCAGAGGAATCCCTAAAAAAGACAAGCCTGCCATAGTTGTTGTCATTTTTCAGCTGGGGTTCAAAGTCTTGTTTCATGTGTGACGATGCGGGTTTCACTCCATGCTCCCATCTTGCTTCTGGGAGCCCTCGAACCCGACACTATCAGTAATGTCACTGATGAGCTGTACCATGAGGCTCAAGCAATGGAGGAAGGGGATGGTGCAAAAGTGCCAAGTGCTTTTATTAAAACAACAACAAACAAAAAAAAGTGTTCAAAATAAAGTGCAGTGCTTCGAAATAAGTCCTTAAATAAATAATCAATAAAAAAGGTGGAGGTTAAAATCCATTAGAAAAAAAAACATCCTTTAAAAAACAATGAGGTTAAAATAATGGCTGGAAACATTCTCTTTAAAAACACAAAGCACGGTGCCTTCTTTTACTGATGACTCTCCTGCTTCTCCCATCCAGGCTATGCAATAGGGGAGCTCCCCTACCTGCAGCTGACCTTCTCTATGCCTTCTTCTGCTGGTTCATTCGCCTCGCCGATCCCTGGCTCCGGTAGGTTTCACTAAACCACAACTTGGGCTCCCCAGCGACCGAAACGCTCACGCTGGGGCTTTCATGTCCCAAGTCCTGACTCCCGTTGCCTTCCACGGCCTTTCACGGTGATCCATCCTTCTTCCGATCACTCTCACTCTTCATAAAATGCTCAGCGACCACAATCGACTGCTCTTCGGGTGCCGGCCAAACACCTAGGCTCTCACTAAGCAGTCCTCGAGACTGCGCTTGCTCGTTTGCTCTCTCCTGCACCGGCTTTTCTCTCCCTGCTTCCTGCCTTCTTCTTCTCCTCCAACCTCTGTCAGTTTTTTCTTCTTTTACCCCTTTTTAACTGCATTGTGCTTCTATTTATCACGGGGATGTGGCTCAGATGTGGCAATTAGCAGCTCCCAGCGCCAATTATGGATACAGTCGACTCCTTAACTGTACACTTAAACGAGGACCGCCCGTATCACAAATTCTCCCGGGAACTGCTTTCGACCACACATACCACGACCTTCTCTAAGCCACGAGTGCGGCGATTATTTACTTAAAAAGTGGCCCAGTTGACTTGAGCTGTGGACCTGGTACACCACATCATGTCTTTTTATTCATTTTTGTGCCATTTATTTACCTTACAGCAATGTTGCTTTTGTTGATTATGTGCATTATTCTTTGTTTTTGATGTTATCTATTAGTTGTCTTTGTTATGTTTCATGTGCATTTCAGGTGGTCCTCCAAGAGGCAGAGCCAATAAATCCCAAGTAACAGCCCTCCACCCTATAAATATAGCAGATCTTCCACAGTCCATGGCGGTTCATTTCAAATTTGCCTGAGAGTGGAGAGTTTGTTCATAATTTTGAC
The DNA here is from genome assembly GCF_016835505.1 of Polypterus senegalus. Lineage (NCBI taxonomy): Eukaryota > Metazoa > Chordata > Cladistia > Polypteriformes > Polypteridae > Polypterus > Polypterus senegalus. The sequence goes on along the minus strand of NC_053156.1, from coordinate 46,019,095 downwards.
CTTCATGCTCTGTGTTTGACTATGCTCCTGGATTTGTGCATTTGGACTTGTTGGGACTGGATTGCTTTAATGTTTTTGGACAATTCCTTGGTTTTCTTGTGCTCTGTGGAGCTTCTATGTTTTTGAAGAGCATTTTCAGAATAATCCTATTACTGTATTTCATAAAGATCTAGCCAGGGTTTGATGGCGATATACCTATCTTGATGGCAATTTTTAAAGTGCATTTGGAACTTTTTGTTGCTTTTGGGACTCTCAAAATTCACGACAGTTGCATGATTACAATTCTAGTGTGACAAAAGCTAGCTGTCCTTGTAAGAATAGTGAGCTACCTTAAAGAACAAGGAAATCATCGTTAATCCAATCACCATGTAGCAATGTAACAATAATGTCTCCATGTTTTAAGGTTTAAATGTATGAATAATAAACCACCAATGAGAAGTAAGCACAGAAAAGGGAAGATTTAAAAGAAAGAACTAAAGAAAAAAGCATTTTTGTAATATAGCATTTGGTATATAAATAGTTGCTTTTGGGTTATGTCAAATGTGTTCTGAGATTTTTCTGGTATGGTAAACAGTAGTTTCGAGGTAAACTGGCTGATTTTTACAGAGTGCAATATGATATTATATTTAATTGTATATACCTGGGAGGGTCAATAGGCTTTTGGCCAGACCGGGGAGGATCCAGTTGTAATTGCCCATGTTGGAACAAATGACATACATAAGGGAAGTCTGTTCATTCTATGATTCAAATTTGATAGATAGATAGACAGATAGATAGATAGATAGATAGATAGATAGATAGATAGATAGATAGATAGATAGATAGATAGATAGATAGATAGATAGATACCTTATTAATCCCAAGGGGAAATTCACACAATCCAGCAGCAGTACACTGACACAAAGAAACATTATTAAATTAAATAGTAATAGAAATGAAAATATAAATAAAATGAAAAAAAATAAAAAAATAAAATGAATGTTAGCATTTACTCCCCCGGGTGGAATTGAAGAGTCGCATAGTGTGGGGGAGGAACGATCTCCTCAGTCTGTCAGTGGAGCAGGACAGTGACAAAAGTCTGTCACTGAAGCTACTCCTCTGTCTGGAGATGACACTGTTCAGTGGATGCAGTGGATTCTTCATGATTGACAGGAGTTTGCTTAATGCCCGTCGCTCTGCCACAGATGTTAAACTGTCCAACTTTACTCCTACAATAGAGCCTGCCTTCTTAACAAGTTTGTCCAGGCGTGAGGCGTCTTTCATCTTCATGCTGCCACCCCAGCACACCACCGCGTAGAAGAGGGCACTCGCCACAACCGTCTGGTAGAACATCTGCAGCATCTTACTGCAGATGTTGAAGGATGCCAACCTTCTCAGAAAGTATAGTCTGCTCTGACCTTTCTTACACAGAGCATCAGTATTGGCAGTCCAGTCCAATTTGTCATCTAGCTGCACTCACAGATATTTATAGGTCTGCACCCTCTGCACACAGTCACCTCTGATGATCACAGGGTTCATGAGGGGCCTGGGCCTCCTAAAATCCACCACCAGCTCCTTGGTCTTGCTGGTGTTAAGGTGTAAGTGGTTTGAGTTAATTTAATGAGATAAGTACCAGGCTGAGGAGAAGAACTGACAAGGTAGTCTTCTCTGACGTTCTGCCTGTGCCACATGCCAGTCCAGATAAGACTACGGAGATTAGAAGACTTAACTTGTGGCTCAATTCTTGGTGTAGGGTAGATAGGTATAGGTTTATAGGGCATTGGGACTCCTTTTGAAACAGATGGGACCTGTTCCAGTGCGATGGGTTGCATCTGAACCAGAGGGGCATTAATGTGTTGGGCAGGCGTATAAATAGTTTAATCGAGGATTGTTTAAATTGGGGAGAGGGGTGCAGGGAGATTAGGACAGGCCAGGTTGAGAACTGTACATGAAAGAACAAACAATAGTATAAAAATGAAAGTGCACAGTAATGGAAATTCTAACCCAGCGTTTAAATGCAAAGGTAAAAGAAGTAACACATTAATGCTAGAAGTATCAAAAATAAGTGAGTGAGTTGGAGTTTATGTAACGGAACATAATTATGATATCATAGCAATAACAGATGCTAAAAATAAATAAAAATAAAAGATGGGGATGTGTATAAAACAGAGGGTCTACACATTTTTTAGGAAGGACTGACAGAACAGAAAAGAAAAGGAGATGAGGTTAATGTTTATGTCTAAAAGAATTTAAACACAAGTCCTTTTCAGTTTGATGACCAGCCCCATCTTAGTGAGAACATCTGCCTTAAAAAAGCATTGGGGAAAGAGGTCTTATTTTGGGAGTGTATTATAGACCACCCAATGCAGACAGAAATTTCAAAGGACATCTATTTAGTAAAAATTAAAATGCAAGTTTACAGAGGAATATTATTTCATGGGGGACTTTAACTACCTGAATGTTAACTGGGATAGCCTTGCAAATAGCAAAGTACAAATGCAGGAGCTTTTAGAAGTAGTCAGTGACTGATTTTTTACACAGTATGTTAAAGCATCAACGCAGGATGAAGCCTGTCTAGATTTAGTATTTTGTAAAAATCAGGATAGAATTGAGGGTGTAGAGGTGATTGAACAACTAGGGTCAAGTGACCATATTATAATACAGTTCTCAATGTTTTGTGAAGAGGGAGTAGCTAAGACTAAAACTACAGCGGAACCACAGGTCACGACCGTAATTTGTTCCAAAACTCTGGTTGCAACCCGATTTGGTCGTGACCCGAAGTAATTTCCCCTGTATTACTGTATGTAAATACAATTAATCCATTCCAGACTGTATGAGCTGTATGTAAATATAGATTTTTAAGCAGAAAAATAGTTAATTATACCATAGAATGCACAGTGTAATAGTAAACTAAATGTAAAAACATTGAATAACACTGAGAAAACCTTGAACAGAGAAAACTAACATTGCAAGAGTTCACGCTACAGCCTTAAAAACTGCTCGCTGTAAACACTTTTTTAATGAGTTTTAAGCACAGGAAAAAAAATGAACATTTGAAAAATCCGTAATTTATACAAAAACTAACTATAAACAACCAAGAAAACGAACCTTGCATGAGTCGAGTTCTGGCATGAAGGAAGTGGGGAGGAACTGCGTGAAGAGGAGATTCCAGTTTTGAGGTAAAGTCCCTCTGCGCAATGCACGTCTGACTGAGAACAATGTACTGCACAGGGAGAGACTGGACACATGCGGAAATCACCGGCGCATACAAACTGGAAGGGAAACTGGCTTGTTCGTCATCCGAGTATGTGATCGTGAACAGATGCAAAAGTTTGGCAAACTTTTTGATCGTAACCCGATTTGGTTCCACGGTATTAAGTTTAACTTTGGTAGGGCAAATTTTGAAGAGATGCAGCAAAGTCTAAGAAGGATAGACCAGGATAAGCTTTTATGAGTGGAGACAGTTGAGGAGCATTGGAACAGGTTTAAAAATGGTTTACATTTAATGCAGGACAGGTACATACCTAAATTTGGAATTAATAGGACATTTTTTAAAATCTCTGTGGTGGTTCAATAAAGAGTTGAAAAGAGAGCTGCAAAGTAAAAGCAGCTGCATACGGTTTATAAGATTAATAGCACCAGTGTGAGTTGTAGGGACTTTGAGAACATGAAGGCAACCATTAACAAGGATAATAGGGACGCTAAAAGGCAGTTGGAGAGGAATAGTGCAGATAAGGCAAAAGATGACCCAAAGAGAGTCTTTCAATATTTTAGTAGTAAAAGAACAGTCAAGGAGGAGGTGAAATGCATCAGAAATAGTAAAGGTGAATTAAAAGATAAAGACAAGTGAAATAGCAGATGCTCTAAACTTGCATTTTTCTGAGGTTTTCACATGTAATGAAGAGGATGACAAATCAGTGATAAAAGGAACTATTAAGGTGGTTCTGAGTGATTTGGAAATTAGAGGCAGACATACTGCTCAGATTATATAGTGTGGAAGCTGGCCCAGACACAGACAGGCGGACACATTCATCTCATCCACAATCACGTTTATTTACAATATTAAGTTCACAAGTGCACCACAAAACCCCCAAAAGTCCTCAAAGTCCTGGCCACAACAATGCCTTTCTTCCACTTCAGGCCGCCTCCTTGCCTCCTCCAGCAAGCTCAGTCCTCTCTGCTCCCGACTCTCGCCCTGAATGAAGGGAGGCGGCCCCTTTTATTATCACCTGGATGTGCTCCAGGTGGGCTCCGGCAATCACCTGCCGACATGCCCCTGTGAGGCGGAAGTGCCGTCTGCATCCCCGGAAACACTCCGGGTGTCCCTGCTCTTCTTCCCCCCAGCACTTCCTGGTGTGGCGGAAGTGCTGAGGTCCAGGGCTCCCAACCACGGGCCCCTACAGGGTGGAGCTGCAAAGCTCTGTGCCCGTGGCCCCCAGAGCAACCAGGATGGCGACCCCCACGTGATCCAGGGAGCACATAGACCCCCCCCTCCGGTCCCTCAAGGCGTCCCGGCCGGGTCATTGCCCCTGGCATCCCTGACAATAGGCTGAAATCAAACAAATCACCAGGACCAGATAATATTCACCTTTGAGATATTAAGGCGGTTAGCTAGTATATATATATAAACGCTTGATGCATATTTTTAGGAAATCACTGCACACTGGGGAAATTCTGAAGGGATGGAAAATAGCAAAAATGATCCTATAATGTAAAAAGTAGAGAAGGATAAACAAATTGTGATTGCCTTTCCTTCACTATTAGCACTTATCTTGCTTCAAGAATCCTAGCCCACCTCTTTTAAGTCAGTGAGTAATTGATGTTATGTACGATTTGAAATTGGAAAAAATCAAATTTTCACTTAGAGGATCTGTTCAAAATATTTTTAAAAACCTGGCAGGATCTAATAAATAACATTTTAGAATAGGTATTTACATTGGGGAAAGGGATTCTCTTCTCTCTTTACTACTCTTAAAGTTTAAATCTGGCTTTTGGCCTTCCTCTCTTTCACATGGGTGGGTGTTGAATTGAATTTAGTTTAGGTTTGACTTGTTTGTGTGGAATGTTACTTGCTTTTAATAAATTCAGTAGAATAAAATGAGTGACCAGGAAGATCCAAACAACTATAAGCCAGTAAGCATAACATGCATCCCAGGAAAATTAATGGAAAGAATTATTAAGGATAAGACTGAGCAACACCTGGCAAGAACAAGAGTTTTACCGAGCAGTCAGCAGGGGTTCAGAGAGGGAGGTCGTGTTTTACTAACATGCTGGAATTCTATGAGGAGGCAACAAAACTGAATGATCAAAGCGGAGCACATAATATTATTTATCTTGTCTTTCAGAAAGCATTTGATAAGGTTGGGCATCAAACTAAAAGAAGTGGAAGTTCAAGGTGACGTTTGTAGATGGGTGCAGAATTGGCTCAGCATACAAAGCAGAGGGTTATGGTGCAAGGAACCCTATCAGAATTGGCTGATGCTAAGCATGGTGTTGCACAGGGGTCAGTGTTAGGGCCCTTGTTGTTTTTCATATATATGAATGATTTAGATAAATCACAGAGTTATCAAAGCTATAAGAACAAGTTTGTTAAGTCTGCAGATGATACCAAGACAGGTGGATTGACAGATAATTAAGAATCTGCTAACTCATTACAGAGGGGTCTTGGACAGCATACAGGCTTGGGCAAATTTGGGAACGATGAAATTTAATAGAAGTAAAAATAGAACTAAAAATATTAGGGTTTGAATACACAATGGGGGGTCTGAAAATCTAAATGACACATTAGGAGAAGGATTTAGTAGTCATAGTGGACTTGGCTTAATCAACTTCAAGAGAGTGTTCAGAAGCCATTAAGAAGGCTAACAGAATGTCAGGTTATATAGCGCCCTGATGTGTGGAGTACAAGTCCTAGGAGGTTCTGCTTAGGCTTTCTAACACACTGGTGAGGCCTCATCGGGAGTACTATGTGCAGTTTTGGTCTCCAGGCTACAAAAAGGACATAGCAGATCTAGAAAAGGTCTAGAGAAGGATAGATAGGATGATTCCAGGGCTAAAGGGGATGAGATACTGTATGAAGAAAAGATTAAAAGAGCTGAGCCATTTCAGTTTAAGCAAAAGAAGATTAAGAGGTGACATGATTGAAGTGTTTAAAATTATGAAGGGAATTTGTCCAGTTGATTAAGAACAAAGCAGAGGGTTATGGGTTATTTTAAATAAGTTAATCAAGAACATGGAGACACAGTTGGAAACTTGTTAAGGGCAAATTCGGTACAAACATTCAGATTTTTTTCTTCTCACAGAGATCCATAGACACATGGAATAAGCTACCAAGTAGCGTGGCAGACAGTAAGACTTTAGGGACTTGTATTGATGTTACTTTAGAAGAATTAAGTGGATATGACTGGTGAGCTTTGTTGGGCTGAATGACCTGTGCTCATCTAGAGTGTGTTCTGAAGTTCTAATAAAGACTACTTAGCTATGTCATATGATCTTGGATTAATTTCTTTCAACTTTTTCATTATTATTCTTCCTTCATTTGTTTTTCTTCTAACTTTTTCTTTGATTTCTTGTAAAACAATGTCAGTTATTTTCTTTCTATGAAAATGTGCTATTGAATTAAATATTGCTGTTTCTGTTCTTGTTGTTTTAAGGTAGCTGTACTTACTAATTATGGAGTCACTATAAACCTGTAAACATGCACATGTCAGTCTTGAGTGTGTCACTTAAGGAAATGATAATTTAAAAAGAAATTTGACCAAAAATTACACTATAAAGACACAAGCATTAGGTAACAGCAGCAGCAGCAGCAGCAGCCAGCCTTCAGCCTTTCATTGAAGGGGTAAGGAATAGGAGGATCAGGTACTTACCGAGTCCAAGACATGACACTCTGAGGCCAGACTTGCCCAGGTTCCTGCAACACAGAAAAAAATAAAAATCAGACATAAGTCTTGGCACTCATTTCAGCATTTTTTTCCATTGCATAGCAAAAATTTGTCTGATGGTGTTCCAGGCAATAAATCACCAGGAAAAAATCATGCCTGTCTAGCCACCATGAAACTTAAGTCATTGTTTTGCACATTGCAAGGTTTCAGCAAAATTTTAGCAGTGCAATTACTTTTCTTTAAAGAGCATCCCAAGGCTCCCTCTTCTCTCTCAATGTGCATTTCTCCAGTCATTTCACACTCTTGATGCTGTTTTTCTTTTATTTTTTTCTCCCTTAGTCAGGGGAACAACAGTAATGAGTAAGAAGCAGCCTTTGTGAGAGTGAGGGGCACCTAGATTATGACACCTTGCAGTGCTGAAGCCAGGGCACTCTTTAAACTAAGAAAAGATGTGCATCATCGAGGAGCCCAAGATGGGGGTGATCAGATCAGTTTACCAGTCAGGATCATTTATATTTGATCATTATGTTTAATATTTCTTCACTGGGTGGAACCCCTGTGAGCCACAGACACTGTTGTTTTTGTTAGCAAGTTCACCACTCATTGTTCATTAGTATGCAAGGCAAGCGGAGTAAACCATGGGAAACTGACTCCTCAGTTCGGATTTTTTACTGGCTGTCTGCACTGTACTGGACCTAACAGAGTATAGATCTGTACATATCACATTCTAATGAATTACTGGAATAGATAGATAGATAGATAGATAGATAGATAGATAGATAGATAGATAGATAGATAGATAGATAGATAGATATGAAAGGCACTATATTATAGATAGATAGATAGATAGATAGATAGATAGATATGAAAGGCACTATATTATAGATAGATAGATAGATAGATAGATAGATAGATAGATAGATAGATAGATAGATATGAAAGGCACTATATGATAGAAGCTTGGTAAGTGTCTTATGGTGACCAATCCAGAGAGAGGGGCTAAGGAGCAGAATGAATAGTCTTTCAGTATCCATTTCCCCCTCTAGACTGGAGGGATAGCACCCAGAAGAAGAATGATGGTACCTCCACTCAGCATTTCCCACTCAGCTTAGCCTTTCCCACCCAGGTTTGAAGCAGGACATATTCCCATATGACAGTTTTTATGTACTCCTGGTGTCAAGGAGCATCCTAACACCTCTCTGTCTATTTTTGAGAAAGAATTCTGTTCTTATTTGTAGGGTCTTTCGTTTGGAGCCATAATTGATTTTGACATGTCTCTTGTCATTCCAGTTTAGGATAGATAGATAGATAGATAGATAGATAGATAGATAGATAGATAGATAGATAGATAGATAGATAGATAGATGCTTGAGCTTGGTGCCAGTCTGTCATAAAATAAGTCATACTTATGCAAATCTGGCAAATCTATATTTACCAGTCTCACTTTCCTATATATCTTTGAGATGTAGGAGGATAACCGAGGGGACAGAGGGACTTGAGCAGCATGTGGGCTTTGAAGGAGAACTAGGAGGAGAGAGTCTTGGCATATGTGAAAATATGTTTATAATTTAATCAGGTAATATCATGGAGGAAAGATAAGATATTGATACCCAGGTTTTTAATAGGCTTTTTCTTACATGGTGTTATGACTAGTAGTCCAAAGGCATGTAAATCACGAAAAGCTGCAAAAGCCCTTCCAATAATTCACACTACAAGGGGATATACCAAACAGTAGGTGCTGGTGGTCTTTCAAACAGGGGAAGCACATTTTAGGCCTACATTATAAAACGAGTCAATTATTGCATCATGTTATTTATGTATAAATTCTACCCTCCTTTACCATCCATCCATTTTCCAACCCGCTGAATCCGAACACAGGGTCACGGGGGTCTGCTGGAGCCAATCCCTGCCAACACAGGGCACAAGGCAGGAACCAGTCCTGGGCAGGGTGCCAACCCACCACAGGACCCACACAAACACACCCACACACCAAGCACACACTAGGGCCAATTTAGAATCGCCAATCCACCTAACCTGCATGTCTTTGGATTGTGGGAGGAAACCGGAGCGCCCGGAGGAAACCCACGCAGACACGGGGAGAACATGCAAACTCCACGCAGGGAGGACCTGGGAAGTGAACCCGGGTCTCCTCACTGTGAGGCAGCAGCGCTACCACTGCAGCACCGTGCCGCCCACCCTCTTTTACTTTTATAGAAAATAGTCTGTGACCCTGTCATACCCACTAGCAGTCTTTTCTGAAGACTTGACCAGTTTCCTATCAATGGCCAGCAGAGCAATTTTGCTTAAATGATTTTGGCAGTATGACTTGACTCGTCTTAAGAAGGAGATAGAAATCTAATCATTTTGAATGGAATGGGACATGTCATTAAACACAAAGGATGACTGGAAGTGTGTGACCGAGAGAGAGTCATATTTGGATAATATTTCAGTGAATTCTCTGTAATTTCCCTTGTTAGCAGATTCACTACCCTCATCATGACCTATGAATGCCGGTTCTTGACAGCCAAGCAGTGAAGTGACGTCAATTAGGCGCTTAAGAAAGGCCCTGTTTTTTTTTTTTACTGTTTCATTGTGTTTTTTCCACCTGAGTGCAAACACCAAAATTAAATGCATGTTCTACCCTGACCCTGCCAAAACAACTTAACTGTGCACATGAACTCACATGTTCTTTGCTTTTCTCATGTCTTTTGTATGCCCTGTCAAAGATCCCCAAAACCCAGTTTTGACCAAATAACCTGAGATAGCTTCATTAAGAGACACGTCCAATAGTACATTCTCTTTGTCACAGCACTTCCAGTCATACCAAGAGAGTTGAATGACTAGTGATTTTTCCCTTACTTTTAAATCAAAGTAATCTTGGGCATTGGCCTGCAATGCTGTTTAATTCTGAGTCTTTCCTCATAAGGAAGACAATCAAATCAGGTCAATAATATTAGCATTGTCTGCCATTATACACAACCAACTAGCTGACTAGTTAGTACCCGCGTCCTGATTTGAAATAAACAAACAAACTTTACTAAAATGAAACATGGAGCAAACTCAAGAATGCTATATTTTTGTTTTCATTTATACTAAGATATGTACAGTTGACAATAGTGGGCTATATTCCTAGGAAATAACAGACTGTGAGCAGCTGCTTGACTCACGACTTCACTTCCAAAAATCTGCATGGGACTGAACTTAAAATGCTCCAATGCCAAAGCTCTGTCGATCAAAAAGAGGTGCAACCACTTTGACAGTTCCTCTACTCATCATGCAACAGCCCACCATTCTGGCCAGCCCACTGCCCGATTTACTCTCAGAAATGCTGAGCTTTCCTGGAAATGATGTTTTGAAGCATTTATCCAATAAATGTCTAGTTTTGCAGCACTGAAAACAAAGCATATTCTGAAGTGCCATCGAAGTGCAGCGATGCTGCACCTCAATAGGTTTTAATGGATTGTGCTGCCATGTAAATGTATGAGAAAATAAATCATGTTAGATGACATGCAAGAAATTATTGCTGATTATGAATGAACTAAGAAGGAAGTTGAGCACATTCTAGCACCGTCTTTGTAACAGCAATGTAAATACGACAACAAATATTTGACCATTTTTTTGTCATGACATTCTAGAGGAGTCATAGCTTTCCTTGTAGTCTTGGAGCAGTCGCTTCTGATACCAAACTCCAGGTAGATAAATGGGCAAACACAGAAACTTAAAAATAAAAAAGTTTTCTTCTACACGAAAATGCTTTGTCACACAATGAAGTTTCGGAGATCACAGTGACACAAGAAAGTTGCCAAAAAACGCAAGGCAATCCAAAGTGTACACCATACCAGTACAGAAATTCCAAAGCAATGTCCAAAAAACCGAGCACAGATGTCAAAAATCTGGAGATGACAAAAAGGACAAGCACAGAAAAAGTACACAAGTACTCATCAAAACTCCCAAGTACATTTGAAATGAACTGCCAGGAACGAAGGGAGACAATCTGGATTTATAGGGCGGAGGGCAATTTCTGGCTATGATTGGCAGGTGGCACTTCCTCTTGGGCAGCGTTTCTCAACCTTTAAGTATTTGCGACCCGAGTTTTAATCGCGCCCCCCTTTTTGAAAGGAGCCCACTAATACCAATTTGTTCTTTTTTAATTAATGATATATCATAGATGCATATTTTATTGTACCTACTTAACTTTTATTGACATTTATCTAACTCTGTATTTATTTTTCTAGTTTCAGAATGTAGTTTAAGTTAATTTGTTTTGGTTTCAATAGATGTATTTTTCATATTTTCGATTCTTGTTTTCTTTTTTTCACATCTTGGCGCCCCCCTTTTTGTTACTTCAGGGGGGGACCGCCCCACAGGTTGAGAACCACTGCTCTTGGGGAGCCACCCACAAAGCACATGGAACAGAGCTAGCTTACATACACTACAGTAGACGCAATCAAAAACAAAGAAAAATGAAAATACTCAACAAAGGTAACATGAACATCAATAAAACAATAAGTAATGAAAAAAAGATTCCCCCTGGTGGGTGTATTGGCTCCAGCAGACCCCCTTGACCCTGTAGTTAGGATATAGCGGGTTGGATAATGGATGGATGGATAGGGGGTGTGGTCTATGGCCGGCTTGTCATCAGGGGCAATACCCCCAGGCCGCCAGATGGAGCTCTCCCTGCAGCATGGAGGTGCCCTGGATACCAGCAGAGAATCATGGATTATGGAGTTTTCCCCTACAAACCTGCTGGATACCCCAGGGGCCAACAGAGGACACTGCAGGGAGGCCCAGAGAGTCACATGTGCCCTATAACCCGGAAGTGCGTCATAGGCAAAGCGACAGCGGAAATGACGTGCTTCTGGGGTGAAGAAGAAGACTTTTTCCCTGACCCGGAAATGATAAGGAATCACATGGACTGAGGATTGGGAACACTTCCGGGTCAGGGAATATAAAAGGACTCTGGGGACTCCAGACGACGAGCTGAGCTGGGTGGAAGGGTGGCAACGCGTCTGGGAGTGTGGAGGATTGGTTTATTGAGAATGATTATAGTGATTAATGAGTATTGTGGAGAGGAGGGTGCTTTGTGCACTGTTGTTAATAAATAAAGTCAATTATTGGACTTTTATCTGGTGTCTGGCATCTTGGACAAGGGTTCAAGGGAGTGATAGCCCCCCCTATCTTTCACAGGGAATAGGGGACCCTTGCTGAAGCACAACACATTACACATGTCATACAGCTGCATTTGAGTACTTTTTTTTATTTTTTATGTGCTTATCTTATCTTTGGACTGTTTCTTATTATGTTCAAACAGACTTAAATTATTATCATAGGAAAAAAATTCAGACGTGAGTAGGCTTTGCACCCTAGGAATCAAGTTACCTGAACTATTCTATAACATTTCAGTAATTCTTTACTGCTCTGATTTTTCTGATCATAAAATAGGTCATTACAATAGCAATTGTAAGAATTATGGCATTTGAGGTTACTCTAGAGTGCCTCTTTCTGCTCAAAAACTAATCAGCACATCGCCATCTCATAACAGGCCTAAGTTTCAAGTTTGGTGTTATTTTGTCCATTTTAGCTCTAGACTGTCCTCAAGAGACTACGACATACAGACACACAGACACACACTCGTCATTGAGATATCAATGTCTTCAGTATCAGGGGACCCTAAAACGTCAAGACCCATCGAAAACAAGAGATCCAAATTTTTGATGAATTTAAAGCTTTCAGTCCTCCCCCATAGACAATAGATTATGGAGGGAATGGCACAAAGCAAAAAAGTTTTCTAAAATTGGTGAGCATCACTCAGCTCTAAACAAAAATTAGGTTTTCATTTGAAACTGCTGATATTAAAGAGCTGGTTGTGTACCACATAAGGAAAGTGTGCAGCAGGTCATTGCATTTATGGTGCCCTGCAGTCAAAGGTCCCTTTATTCTTGGAGTGCAGTTTATGTTTTGCTGACCAGAAACATTTTGACCATTTTCCTTGTGCCTGACCCTGTTTTGGTTTTAAAGGTTCAGATTCAGAGGCTGAAGGGGAAAAGTTCTGAAGACAGACTAAAGGAACTGAATATATTCAGTCTAAATAAATATCAAACTCATGAGGGTGTTTCTTTGAAGTACATTCTTCCTCAAAGAGGCATGGATAAAAAGAAAAGCTGTCATGATATACCTGAACTTGACATTTCAAGGACCAGATTTTAGAGATCTCCTTCTTTTCCAGCACACCTATACCTTACTATCCGCTGATCTTTCAGCAGGGAGATGGATTAAAAGGGCCTTGGTGTAAGAAATTGCCATGACAGTTATTGTGGAATCATTTTTTTGTGGATTACTAAATGGGAACTAATGAACAAAAGCTAAAGGGGTGTAAAAAAGAAAAAAAAACATCAGGGTGCACTCAAGAATGAATAAGTCCAACATTCAAGGCAAACCAAGAGATATCAGAGGACAAAGAAAAAAAAATGAACCAGAATGTCCATGGTGTGATTGCTCACATTCACATAACAAGACTAAGCAAACATTACCACAGGAGAGGGTTGTAGAAGACACCAAAGGAAATCTCAGATTTGTCTCTTTATCCACCAGTCAGGAAGAAGATCTTTGACCCCCAGCTAACTTCATCTGTCTCTTTGCCCTCTGGAGCTCCTATTCACTGCTGGGCTCAAGAAGTCTTAGTGAAAGTCCTGTGGATATTTATGTTAAATGATTGCCAAAGGGGTTTCGCGTATTTGACAGTCAATGATGTTATTTGCCTTTATAGGCAGGTACCTCAAAATCTGTCTATACACACTGTGTCTTTAGCAATGGCAGTAGAATTAGAACACTCTAGACGAGAACAGGCCATTCAGCCCAACAAAGCTCGCCAGTCCTATCCACTTGCTTCCTCCAAGAAAACATCAAGTCGAGTTTTGAAAGTCCCTAACGTCTTACTGTCTACCACACTACTTGGTAACTTATTCCAAGTGTCTATCGTTCTTTGTGTAAAGAAAAACTTCCTAATGTTTGTGCGAAATTTACCCTTAACAAGTTTCCAACTGTGTCCCCGTGTTCTTGATGAGCTCATTTTAAAATACAAGTCTCGATCCACTGGACTAATTCCCTTCATAATTTTAAACACTTCAATCATGTCACCTCTTAATCTTCTTTTGCTTAAACTGTAAAGGCTCAGCTCTTTTAATCTTTCCTCATAATTCAACCCCTGTAGACTGGGAATCAGCCTAGTCGCTCTTCTCTGGACCTTTTCTAGCGCTGCTATATCTTTTTGTAGCCTGGAGACCAAAACTGCACACAGTACTCAAGATGAGGCCTCACCAGTGCATTATAAAGGTTGAGCATAACCTCCTTGGACTTGTACTCCACATATCATGGTGCTATATAACCTGACAGTCTGTTAGCCTTCTTAATGGCTTCTGAACACTGTTTGGAAGTTGATAGCTTGGAGTCCACTATGACTCCTAAATCCTTCTCATAAGGTGTACTCTCGATTTTCCGACCGCCCATTGTGTATTCAAACCTAATACTTTTACTTCCTATGTGTAATACTTTACATTTACGGACATTAAATTTCATCTGCCACAAATCTGCCCAAGACTGTATGCTATCCAAGTCCTTCTGTAATGATATAACAGATTCCAAATTATCTGCTAATCCACCTATCTTGGTATCATCTGCAAACTTAACCAGCTTGTTACTTATATTCCTATCTAAATCATTTATATATATTAAAAATAGCAGTGGCCCTAGCACTGATCCCTGTGAACACCACTCATAACATCGGCCAGTTCTGATGAGGTTCCTCGCACCATCACCCTCTGCTTCCTGTGTCTGAGCCAATTCTGCACCCATCTAAAAACATCACCCTGAACTCCCACTTCTTTTAACTTGATGCCCAACCTCTCATGTGGCACCTTATCAAATGCTTTCTGAGCAGTAGTGTCTTGGTGCACCTAAATGGGATTTTGCCTATTTGGAACCCCAACTCTTCCTAAGCTTTTCTGTTTGTTTATAAAAGAGACTCCAAGAAAGAAAGATAAAATCAGTAAACAACAGCTAGAAAATGGAGTGTGAAGTATCAGTCCTAAAAGGAGGGGCCTACCAGCAGGAGGCACCAGAAATGAGAATAAGATAAGCAAGCATAAAGCCCTGCACAAGATGTGTAAGAGTAAATCTTCAATAAACACCGGAAAAACATTTTTCTTGAAGACAGTTTTAGCAGTGTGGGGAAAAGCAGAACTGTGAGAACCTTCAGATGTCAACTGGAAATTATTTAGAGATGCTAAGTGAATAGGAATTAATGAGTTCTTTTAAGCAGAATGGCCTCTTTGTGTCTAATACTCTCAGTGTTTTTAACTCCTGGACCTGCAATAGCTTTTTTCTCCATACTTCTGCCCTGTATTATATTTCAGTTATATTATATGTTCAATCACCAGTGATGACTGTAACCCTGACCACTGGAGTCCATAAGTGATTACATTGCTCCTTTGTCATCCTCAGTAAGGTTACCTTGCTAATTCAATGAGCTGTTAAAAAATGACTGGAGATTTCTATGAAAGTATAAGGGCATCTTCTAAGGCACCAGTGAGTCTACAAAAATTACTCTCATCTCTCACACTATTCCAGCAGGGTCAAATCAGAAAATGTGCCAAAGAAATCTAAGGAAATTGAACACAGAGACAGTAAACGTTATTTAGAATGGTGTCTTCCACCTAAAAGAGATACTGCCCTGCTGGATAACCTCCTAGAAAAAGCACATTAAATGAGTCAATTTTATGACATTGATTCTGGTGTAGTTAGCAACTTTGTGAAATTCACAGATGACACTAAAATTGGAGGAATGGCAGACACTGAGGAGACAGCAAAACAATTCAAAAAGACAGTCTTCAGAACTGGATGAGCACATGGAAAATGCAGTTTAACTTAGAAAAAGTGCAAAGTGCTACATGTGGGCAACAGCAACATCTCTCTATATATAAAATCTAATGTCTGTCTCTATGTCTGTCTGTATGCTTGTCCGCTTTTCACGAGAGAACTACTTAACGGATTTAGATTGGATTTGGATGCGATATTGGGACAGCTTAGCTATTAGCTAAACAAACAAGCATGATGGACTGAATTGTCTCATCTTGCTTATCAAATTCCTTATTTTCAGATCTTCTTATGTGTTCTTCTAATCAAAAGGTAACTTAAGAAGGAAATTTACCAGTCTGCTGAGACATTTCCTGCCATATTTAACACATTCTAGATATATTTTCTCTCCTAACTTCCACCCATGCCCTTTTCCCAGCTCCACCATTAGTTTGGGGTCTAGTAGCAGTCATGATATGGCCGGGCCTATCACTTTGTCCTAATTGACTAGTTGAGGACGCCTTATTGCTTATGTGCCAAGTTCAAATTCCAGTAACCTGAATATTATGCTGGTATGGCTTATTAAACTATTATGAAGTTGAATCTATACAATGGGAGAAGGGGGCTTGGGAAAATTCACAGAAAAAAAAACAACTGGAAATCAGAGCTGAGGTTGTACCTTTATAGTGCACATTACTTACATAAAGTTCCACACTGAATAGAGGCCAGCATGCCAAGTGGGACATCACATTAGGCAGCACTAGTGTCAAGGTGAAACAAGATGAAATGAAATCTCCTGATTGCGCACAATATTGCCATGTGTTAGCTTTCTGTGTTGGTAGGGTGAAAAGATGATCAAGTCACATGGCCCAGTAAGATTAGCCCCTCTGAAAGTAACCTTTACTCAAAGCTGATAAAATTAGCTTAGCTCATCCCTGGAGAGCCACCGACAGGTGTCCATTAAGTCATAATCAACTAGGGCATACCAGGCTGTGAAAGCCCAAGAAAGGATGTAGGTGAGCATAGCAGACAGGAAAGCAACTTTTGTTCATATTCAATGATCCATCCATCCATCCATCCATTATCCAACCTGCTATATCCTAACTACAGGGTCATGGGGGTCTGCTGGAGCCAATCCTAGCCAACACAGGCGCATGGCAGGAAACAAACCCCGGGCAGGGTGCCAGCTCACTGCAGGGCACACACACACACCAAGCACACACTAGGGACAATTTAGAATCGCCAATGCACCTAACCTGCATGTCTTTGGACTGTGGGAGGAAACTGGAGTACCCAGAGGAAACCCACGCAGACACGGGGAGAACATGGAAACTCCATGCAGGCGGGACCTGGGAAGCAAACCTAGGTCTCCTAACTGTGAGGCAGCAGCGCTATCCGCTGCGCCCTGTAGTTAGGATATAGCGGGTTGGATAATGGATGAATATGACAGCTGACTTTAAGCTACAGGACACCTTGTTCTAAATCTGGAGGAAGAAGTGATGGCTTCAATGAACATGAAGCCTGCTAAATATACCTTCATTTTGGGGGGATTTTGAGGAAAAATGGTGACAGAGTTAGCTGATAACCAGTTTAATGCTGTCATGGCCTAATGTACCATCAGGGTGACTTGGCTGTGCATCCTGAGGCCCTGCTTGCAATGGGGTCTTTGCATATGTGAGAGAAAACAATGCCTAATAACAGGAATATCCCAAAATTTCACCAACAGTAGAGGCACTCACAGCAATCTGCTATTCTGCAAAGTCCCCTACCTTACTTTCATCCTTATGATTGTAAACTTATCTTGTCAGACCTAAATAAAAAAGCTTTTAAAAGAAAAAGTATGAATCCTGGTTGGTTGATATAGGTGGGTCAAATTTGGTGATCATTCCAAACGAGAGCTCAGTGGTGCAATGAAAAGAAAAAAATGTCCAAAAAGAAACTACGGCTAATATTTTCAAAAAACAAACAAAATCAAAAACATCTCTGTGGTAGACAATGAGGCCACTGCAGAAGATAAAATGCACCAAACAACCCAAACAAAGGAGCTCCTTTTCACTGTTTTATTTCAACTATGTGACCCCAAAACCTTCAGTTACATGTAATTTTTTGGCACAAAGTGGCATTGGCCTTTAAAAATGTTTCTTTCTTCTTTGTTAATTGCACTAACAGAATAAAGTTGAGATCCACAAATGTGATATTGCATTCATCATTTCGTTTTTTATATTCATTGAATTACATAAATGAACAAGTACTAGGGTGTTGTACCCTGTTAGCCATTATGAATGTAGTGAGAAGTCAAGGAAAATGACACCTTTTATTGGCTAACCAGAAAGATTACAATATGCCAGCTTTAGAGACAACTCAGGCCCCTTCTTCAGACAAGATGTAATGTGTCATTTTGTTTGACTTCTCACTACATAAATGAACAAAAAATGAATGATATGGAGTTTTGAATTATTTTCTATTTCAATCCCTGTACCTGATGTGTTATTGCCATATGTGACGTTCATAATGTGTGTGCCTTTGGTGGGGCGTATTCAGATGAAGTGACGGATTGCCTTTTTTAGGCATTGAAGGGGTCTTAATCTGGCCTTGAATGCTATGCTTAAATCCAAAAGATGCAAAAAATTAAATCACTTGTTAGGTTGGACTACAGTGTTTATCAAATCAGCAACACTAGCAAGGAAAGAGTTTGTTGACCAGCGTCCAGAGAAATCACACAGAGGGTACGTGCAATGGGAGAACAAAACAATTCAATCTGGTTGAAAGCAAAGACTTTTGCAGTTAATTAGATATCTTGAGTCGGGGTTACCCTTTCATCTAGAGACACTGGTACTAGCTATGGAGAGAAAAATATTTTACATAGAAAATGTAAAAGCTTAAAGCCCAACTAACTGCCACGTACCAAGGGGCTACCTGAAAATACCCAGGAGTTCCAGGTTGTTGGCGAGTTAACTTGCTGTACTCGAGGCAGACCTCAATATTTTCCAGTTCCTAGGCAAACCTGTATGTGTTATTAGTGCTGCAACTCAGCCATTTTTAGTATGGTTTTGGATAATGTAGAATTAAAATTTACATAAATTTTCTAGTTATATTTTAGTTTAAATGTTGTGATTTTGGGTGGCGCAGTGGTAGCGCTGCTGCCTCGCAGTTAGGAGACCCAGGTTCACTTCCCGGCTCCTCCCTGCGTGGAGTTTGCATGTTCTCCCCGTGTCTGCGTGGGTTTCCTCCCACAGTCCAAGGACATGCAGGTTAGGTGGACTGGCCCTAGTGTGTGCTTGGTGTGTGGGTGTGTTTGTGTGTGTCCTGCAATGGGTTGGCACCCTGCCCGGGATTGGTTCCTGCATTGTGCCCTGGGATTGGCTCCAGCAGACCCCCGTGACCCTGTGTTTGGATTTAGCAGGTTGGAAAATGGATGGATGTGATGATTTTTTTATCATTATCTTTTCAAATTACGGTGGGGTCACTGTTTTTAACATAAACTGCCATAATGCAATGACCTATCATCAGAGCAGTGGTGGAGGATGTACTCAGACAATTTACTTAAGTAAAAGTACAAATAAACCAGCAAAATGTACTCTAGTAAAAGTTGAAGTATTTCATTGACTTTTCTACTTACTGTAAGTCAAGTAAGTAATTATTTGGCTTCTAAACATACTTAAAGCATTAAAGTGAAATTATTTGTAGAATACGTCCCTTGGTATAACAGTATAATATGGCATTAGGAGTGCCCACTGAACTTATATTATGATAAATACAAAAATAGTACATAATACATAGTGGATGATTAGGGGGGCAGAATGAATGAGGCTCTACTGGTCAATTTAGCCAGAACATCAGGATAAACCCTGCTCTTTTCGAACGTTGCCCAGGGATCTTTAATGACCACAGTTTTATGTCTCATCTGTGTTTTCGTGCCAGTTTTGGTTTTAGTGGTGTGAGCTGCATGTTTTGGGTGTCAGTAATGCTGGAGGACTTCTCCCAAGTCTCAGTTAGATTCCCAACAGGATTTCTCTTCTCTTTGCACAAACAGGCCTCACAAACACAGAAGCAGGGAAGCAACCCCATAATAGGAAGCTGCTAACAATACTCTTCACGGTTAAGGATGATGTTCTCAAGAGGATGTGAGGGTTTTGTGTGTTTCAGCCAAGGTTAGTCTGTGTGGGTTTTCCTCCCATATAACGGTGACATGCTTATTAAGCTAATTACCAATTGTAAACTGGTCATTGCTTGTGCCCAATGCTGCCTGGATAGCCACTAGTTTTCCAGATCATGAACTTAAGTGAGTTAAAAGTAGATGGCTGACTGGATATATGGAGTTAATTATTTTTGTTATTTACAGTATAGTATATTATAAATGTAGACAGATGAATCTTCTTTGTAGTATCTGCACATTCTCCAAATGTTTACATTGTTTCCTTTGCAGGCTTCTTATTTCTTCCCGTAGTCAAAAGTTATGCAATTATATTGATTCACAAAACAAAATCGATAAGTATAAGTCTGCCCATTCTTCTTCTTCTTCTTTCGGCTGCTCCTGTTAGGGGTTGCCACAGCGGATCATCTTCTTCCATATCTTTCTGTCCTCTGCATCTTGTTCTATTACACCCATCACCTGCATGTCCTCTCTCACCACATCCATAAACCTTCACTTAGGCCTTCCTCTTTTCCTCTTCCCTGGCAGCTCTATCCTTAGCATCATTTTCCCAATATACCCAGCATCTCTCCTCTGCACATGTCCAAACCAACACAATCTCGCCTCTCTGACTTTGTGTCCCAACCATCCAACTTGAGCTGACTCTCTACTGCACTCATTTCTTATCCTGTCCCTCCTCGACACCCCCAATGCAAATCTTAGCATTTTTAACTCTGGCCATCTCCAGCTCTGTATCCTGCTTTCTGGTCAGAGTCACCATCTCCAACCCATATAACATAGCTGGTTTCACTACCGTCCTGCAGACCTTCCCTTTCACTCTTACTGATATCTGTCTGAGTATGGATGCATTGATAATTTAGATAGTTTAGAAGTATCTGTAGAATTCCCTTTTCATACCTTGATGAAATAAACTCATTCCATATTGCCATCTTGCAACATTTAAACTGCACTGGTATCCGGAAAGTTGCCGGTTCGAATCCCCATTACTGCCAAAAGAGATCCTACTCTGCTGGTACCTTGAGCAAGGCCTTTAACCTGCAATTGCACCAGGGGTGCTGTACAATTGCTGACCTTGTGCTCTGACCCCAAGGATTATGCAAAAATTAACAAATTCCTAATACAAGAGATTGTATAAGGTGAAATACAGAACACGCACACACACACACACACACACACACACAGAGTTCCCTCATAACTACAGGAGACTTGGTTGGAATACTGGCTGTCCCACTCAATATCTGTAGGGAGTCTGCATGTTCTCCCTGCTGTTTTTTTTTTTCATCTTCCAGAAATGTTCAGATTAAGATGCTAAGTGACTTTCAAGGGGCCCAGTATGAGTGACTGTGCTCGAGTGAGCCCAGCTCCAGACTGGCATGCCATCCAGGGTCGTTTTCTGCTTTGCCGCAGGGAAAAACTCCCAACTCTGCATGACCCTACAGTGGGAAGAAGCAGCTCAGCAAACGCAGATGAATCGGTGCAAAATGCACCAAATGCATAATTTCGGCTCCAGTAAACCCCTGTTGCAGATCAAAATATGAAGATTTCGTCAAACATTATGAGTCACAAAGTCTACACAGATTGACCCAACTGGGATTTCAAACCATTGCCTTGGAGCTGTGAGGCAGCGGCACCAACACTGTAAGTGCAGCGGCGCTTGTATCCTGCATGTGGTGGTTAATTATTAATGCAGGGGTTATTAATTCATATATCTTTCTAATGTGGGTAATTATTCTTGTTAAATGCTAAGCTTGTCCGGCCTAAAGCTGACTTGTCTATGAGTTACTAATGGATATTTCTAATTATTAAGGTGTTACCATTTGATTTTGATGTTAAATAATGCCTGGAATGGCAATTGATATCTCTCTCCCTTGAGAGTTATTAAGAATATCCAAGTTAATAAATAATATTGATATCAAAAGCAGGTCATTAATAAAGTTTGGAGTTCTTATCTTAAATTAATTTTGTGTTGACTATTTTGAAAACAACTCTGAATGAATACTTCAGTTAATTCTGAAGATCTGGGCTACCAATTACTTTTATGCCTAAAGTAATTAGGTATGCGGGGCAATTATTTACTATTTTTTTAATTATGGGTCTAGGCTGCTGTTTATGTAGGGTGAGTGATGAGTCCCGGGGCTAGTTTAGATCTGTACATATGAGTTAGCTTTTCGATGCTAGTTGTTTTTGGGTGGTGTTTCATTATTGTGCCTCCAGCACAGCCCTGCATGGGCTAACAGCCCAGTGATGATCTCCACTATGTCAGGTTAATACACTGGGGAGCACCCTGTGGTTTAATTATCTGGAGTGATTGCTGGAAAGAGTGATAAATTAGTCTTAGCAGGTTTCATATCAAGACAAGCTGGATGACAATCTGCCTGACTGGCAGAGCGGACTATACGAACAGCCCCCCATGCCTGGTTACCCTCCAAAAGTGTCTTTTAATAGATACGATCACAGGCTTAGGAAAAGTGCATTTTATAGGGAGAAAAAAATGACCACAGTATTAAAGTGAAAATGCCTACTGTCTATTGACCTAGATTGGTGAAAATGCACTTTAAGAAATAAAAAAGGATGGATGCTGGATGTTGCATTGTTATGATATTTTTTGCTTATTATGAAAGGAGCAACATAAGATTGCTTCATTTGCAGCAATACTGAAACAATTACGGCATAACCAATGACATTTCTGCATGAACGCTCCACCAGATGTTGCACAAAATAAATTCAAAAATTACCCCATCAATTTATTATTAAAATGTTCATAACAATCCTCACCTTCATCTCCTTAAGCATGTCTGCTCAATTTTCTATCATATCCTGTAATTACTTACCGTATATACTCTCGTATAAGTTGGGTCCTGAAACCCGAAAAATCGATCATAAAATCAGACCCTGACTTATACACCCGTTCAAAAATGCGACACTTAATTCTTCTTTTTTTTTTAACATCTTGCTTCCTCCAGTCTCGCACCAGTTTCTCAGACACATTGAATTTTGTTGTAGCAGCACAGTTACCAATTTCTTTTGCCACTCAATGACTTTTAATTTAAAACCAGCTTCATATTTTCTTCTGAACAAGCGCACCATTGTAGATAAGGGATGCTCTTACGATAATGGTGCATGATGTTGTGATACAAAAAACACAAAACAGTGCAAAATTCACTTTGGAATAGTTTGGGTAATACTGTGTGGTCATTTAGGCACAATACATAGAAAAGAAGGCCGTGTGCTCCATGGTTACTCTCTCAGGTGGGCGTTAGCATATCATAATCTGTTGGACCAATAGCGTGACTTTTCTGCATTCGACTTATACGACCGACATTATAAAATACTAGAAATTATACGATAGAATCAAACCCCCGACTTATCCGTGGGAGAACTTAAACGCGAGTATATACGGTATCTAGAAAAACATTGCTTCTTGTAGTATGTGAACTTGTCTTAATGCTTGGTTCTGCAAGTCTGTTTGTGGCCGAGGCGATGGACCAATTGACCATCCAGTGTTCTCTATACCCTTAGGTGTGCGAATGTATGTGCAACCTGAAGATTCCAGTTTAGCAATGGGGCTTGAAGATATTAAAATAAGGACTATTTTTTGCTGTTTTTCTTCTTTTTTTTTCTAATTGTGTGTTTACACTTCCAATTTGAGCTTTTGTCAGTTGTAGCCAAGCACACGCACCAGGTAAGAGATAGGTAACGTCTAGCACCGCTTTCTCTCTTCAAGGTAGCCACAGTAATTGAACAAAAAAAGAGAAGAACGTTATCAAAAATGCATTCCTCACAAGACATTATATTGCATCTTGATTTTAACCCACTGCTAAGGTGGACTGCTCTAAATTTGAAAAAAGCACAAAGGAAGACATTGTGTGTTCCTTCAACTCTGGAAATTAAAGCTCCTGTTTCAAAGAAGTGTAGAATCCAGCTGCAGATATGAAAAAATAAGCTAAGCATATACATTATATGACTAAGCTAAGGATATATTTGACTATATACTTTTAAGATGAGCTCTGATTAAGAATATTAATGATGAGCACTGGAAGTAACAATTAAGACTGGAAAATGATACTAGAGATATGTGAAACTTAACTGACTGATATATACACTCACTTGCCACTGTATTAGGTACATCTGTTCAAATGCTTGCAACCACAAATATCTTATCAGCCAATCACATGACAACAACTTAATGTATTTAGGCATGTAGACATTGTCAAGATGACCTGCTTAAGTTCAAGCTGAGCATCAGAATGGGGAAAAACAGTGATTTAAGTGACTTAGTTGTTGGTGCCAGACGGGCTGGCCTTGGTATTTTAGAAACTGTTGATCTACTGGGATTTTCACACACTACCTGCTCTAGGATTTACAGAGAATGGTTTGAAAAAGGGAAAATTAAGGGAAAATAACCACTTATTACAACCAAGGTACCCAGAAGAGCATCTCTGAATGCCAAACACGTTGAACCTTGAAGAAGCTGGGCTACAGCAGCAGAAGATCACACTGAGAGCCACTCTTGTCAGCTATGGAAAAGGCAACTGAGGCTTCGATTTACATGGGCTGACCAAAATTGGCCAATAGAAGATTCAAAAAAAGATTAGAAAAATGTTGTCTGGCCTGATGAGTCTCAATTTTGGCTGCAACATTCATATGATAGGGTCAGAATTTGATGTCAACAACATGAAAGCATAGTTTCATCCTGTCTTGTATCAACGGTTCAGGCTGCTGGCGGTGGTATAATGGTGTTGGTGATATTATCTTGGCACACTTTGGGCCCCTTATTGAGCATCATTTAAATACCACAACCTACCTGATTCTTGTTGCTGACCATGCCCATCCATTTTTGAGTGTACACATCTTCTGTTGGCTGCCTCCAGCATGATAATGTGCCATGTCACAAAGCTCAAAACATCTCAAGCAGGTTTTTTGAACATGACAATGAGTTCACCCTACTCAAATGACCTTCACAGTCACTAGCTCTCAATCCAATAGAGCTCCTTTGAGATGTAGTGGAATGGAAGATTCATATTGTAGCAACCCAGCAGTCCGCACTGGCGGAGTGACGCCTTGTGGGTAAATTATGTAAAATAGTTGTGGGGAATTTATGGGAAATTTATGTGAAAGTTATTGTGTGTAAAGATTAACTAAGTTCGTAATTGTCTTTCCTGTTGTAAATGTTATATGTGTTTGTGCGCAGCCCCGGTGGGGTGGGTTGGGATATCGCCGTCCGGGGTTGTAAAAATGTAAATAGATACCGCCGTTAAGAAATGTCGTTTTGTTGTTGACCTTGACAGTGGTTAAGCGGATGAATTTGAGCTTTGCTTTCTGGCTATCTGTGAATAAAGAGATACAACAGGACAGAGCTGTTATTCATTGCTAAGATTTCATCTAAGCAATTAATGCCGAGACACTCGGAGTCGTGCGGTGTATGGGACACGAGTGCTCGTTACTTAAGAAGCTGGGTACAGCTGCGTGCTGCCGAGACGCTCGTAGTCGTGCGGTGTATGGGACACGAGCCGTACTTAAAGAGCTGGGTACAGCTTGCGTGCCTAATGCTGGCAATCCGCTAGCCGACAGCTTGGAAGAGGTGCACGGCGAAATTGGCTTGAAAATCTTCAAGACTCGACCACGGGTCGCTACATTGGTGTCAGAAGTGGGAGACCAGGCTGTTTAGAAGACGCCGTCATGGAACAGAGTCTTGAAGAAGTAGAGCGTGCCATCTTAGAGAACAGCGTTATGTTAAAGCGCCTGATCAGCGGAGCTGTGCGGAGAAAAGAGGCAGACCGACCTGATGGTGCCAGTGTTCCCCGGACAGTGTTGCGATCGTCCAAGCACGGCCAGAGTGGGTCGTCGGCAGCCACCGCGATACCCCAGGTTACCAGTCGGCCGGTCCTCTTCTCGGTCACCTGCTAAGCTGCCGCGATACAACGGATTGACGCCCTTAGAGCCCTACCTTGCACAAGTGGACCTGGCCGCGATACACAATGAGTGGAACCGCGAAGAAGCTGCGACACACTTGGCCCTTGGTCCCGCACTACAGGTACTCATTGATCTGACATCAGAAGAGTGTCGTGATCTTCAGGCTCTCACAGCTGCTCTCACCAGTCGCTTTGGACAAAGAACTTCAGCAGAATGCAACAGAGACAAGCTGACTAGCCGGCGTCGGCATGAGGGTGAGAGTATAGGAGCCTTTGCCGCTGACGCCAGGGTATTGACACGAAAAGGTTATCCTACCTTCTCGACAACAGTGAGGGAAGAACTCGGACTTCATGCTTTCCTGCGGGGCCTCACACCAGAACGTCTTCGCCAGCATGTCTGTCTATCATCACCCCGAGATTTGAGCGAGGCAATGAGAGAGGCTGAGCGGGTCGAAGACATACTACAGGCGGAGTCACCGGCAAAACGAACACCACGACCGAGTCGATTAACCAGAGCCGTTGACGAAGGGTGGAAGGGGACCTGTCTGAGGTAATGGAGGTCAGCCGCGCCCAATCAACATCCACCCCCCGACAGAGACAACGAGTGGACTGCTGTTTTCGATGTGGAGAGCCAGGACACTTTGCCAGGGATTGCCCCGCCCCAAGTCCGTTACCTCGTACAGCATCACCGCAGGGAAACGACATCGGGGTGAGGCCGTGAGGGGGCCCTCGCTCCGTTTTCAGCACCCTCAACAAAGACTGCTTCAAAGTTGGGCGCTGTGGATTTTCCACTGGACTATACCTGGACTGCACTATTGATGGATGGCCATGCAGTGCCTTAGTGGACACGGGGTCCACTATTTGTTTGCTGAGAAAAGGAGTGTTACCCGAACAGCTGGTCTTCTTCCGAGGGCTGGACCCCACAAATAGCGAACTACGCGGTTACGGGTGAACGGACAGTAATGCCCGGAAAGAAACTGTTATCTGTGATGGTAGGGACGAGCCAGACCAACCACGAATTCTGGCTTGCAGATATAAAAGATCCGTGCATTATCGGGTTGGACTTGTTGGCCCACTGGGGAGCATGTGTTGATGTCTCTAGGGCCGTCCTTTGCTTAAGTAATGAGACTGTGCCGCTCCAAACGGGCCGGAACCGTCCTGGAAGGGCTGCTGGCTTGGATTTGCCTGAATCCTGCGGCTCACCGGCTCCCGATCGTTGCTCAGGAGATGCAGAGGCTCAAGGGGATCCTCAGGAGAATGTTGCAGCTCAGACCAGTGCTTCCCAGCGGTCTTCCTCACGCGACCACCCATCAGCTGAGACCGTCGCCGCTGTAGAGGAATTGGGCCGTCGAAGTGGGGAACATCTGAGCGCGACACAGCAGGAGCAACTTCAGCAACTTTTGAGAGACTATGTGGACGTTTTGCGGCTCGAGAGGAGGACTGTACTAGAACGAATTTAGTGAAACATCACATAGACACTGGCCATGCTGCTCCCATTCGTTTTGCGCCCCCACCGATTGCCTCTTGCGAAGCGTCAAGCTGCCGAGGAAATGATTTGTGAGATGGCAGCCAACGACGTCATTGAGCCTTCGGACAGCCCCTGGGCTGCACCAATGGTCATGGTACGGAAGAAAACGGGGTTGGCGCCCCTGTGTGGACTTTCGAAGGTTAAACGAAGTCACTCGAAAAGACTCGTACCCACTGCCACGCATCGATGATGCACTGGATTATGTGACTGGATCCTGCTGGTTCAGCACCTTGGACTTGCGCAGTGGGTATTGGCAAGTGGAACTAGCACCAGAGGACCGACACAAAACCGCATTCACCATAGGGCAAGGGTTGTGGCAATTCAAAGTGATGCCGTTTGGGCTGTGTAACGCACCGGCCACTTTTGAAAGACTGATGGAGAGGGTGCTGAAAGACATTCCCCGAACCCGGTGTGTGGTCTATCTGGACGATTTGTTAATCCATGCCAGAGACTTTGATCAGGCTATTCACAACTTACGGGAAGTCTTGACGGCCATTCGGTAGCGCCGGGTTGCGGTTGAACCCCGCAAAATGTAACCTCCTCTCCCAACAGACTCAGTTTCTGGGACATGTGGTTAGCGAAGTGGAGTGGCTACCGACCCAACAAAGGTGACTGCCGTGAGCAACTGGCCCCCACCAGCCAACGTCACCGAGCTGCGGAGCTTTCTGGGCTTAGCCTCATACTACCAAAGATTCGTGAAAAACTTTGCAACTATTGCTAACCCCTTGCACCAGCTAACGAGTAAGGGCCAACAGTTCGAGTGGACGGAGGACTGCGCCGATGCCTTCCAACAACTCAAAGCTGCTCTTACCAGTGCACCTGTCCTGGCATACCCTGACCCCAACCAACCCTTTATATTGGACACGCCAGTAATGTGGGGGTCGGCGCAGTACTCTCCCAAAAGGGGGAGACCGGAGAAAGAGTGGTGGCCTACTATAGTTGCAGCCTCAGTCGGCGGAGAAAAACTACTGTGTTACCCGGCGGAACTATTGGCAGTGATCTTGGCAGTGCGACACTTCAAGCCTTACCTTTTGGGCACTAAGTTCACGATTCAACTGACCATGCTAGCCTTACATGGCTGTTAAACTTCCGGCAACCTGAGGGCCAGGTGGCAAGGTGGATAGAAATACTTCAGGAGTATGATTTCGAGGTGCAACATCGACCAGGGCGGCAGCATGCAAATGCTGATGCCCTCTCCAGGCGACCATGCGTCCTCGACGACTGTCGGTATTGCCGCCGGCAAGAGGAAAGGGTATGGGACCATCATCATCAGCAGCCGGACTAGAAGAACGGATGGAGCAGAGGAACCATTCACCATCGACCAGTTAAGGCAACTACAAGCAGACGACCAAGTGCTGAAGGAGGTAAGGGGCTGGCTGGAGACCCAGGAATGCCCGATTGGCAAACCGTATCTTCCCAAGGGCCGGAACTCAAGTTGTTACATTCGCAGTGGGGCAGCCTGGAGTTGCACGATGGTGTGATCTACCGAAGATGGCAGGCACCAAGAGGGGGTACTGACCATTTGCAACTTCTGGTTCCCATGGCTTTACGCACAACGGTCCTCCGTTGGGTTCATGGAGCAGCTGGATCTGGGCACTTTGGAAATGCAAAGACAGTGCGTCGGCTGCGGCAGCGATTCTATTGGCCCGGATGTCGACAAGATGCGGAGATGCACGTCCACTGCTGTGACGTTTGCACGGCGCAGAAAGGACCTGGTCAACGCTCTCACGCGCCACTACAACAGTATCTCGTCGGGGCTCCCATGGAGAGGATTGGGGTAGATGTGCTGGGTCCTTTCCCTACCACAGAGGCCGGAAATCGTTTTGTTTTAGTGGCGATGGACTATTTTACCAAATGGCCGGAGGCATACGCCATTCCAGATCAAAGTGCCTCCACAGCCGCTCAAAAACTGCTGGACGAAATGTTCACTCGATTGGTGCCGAATGAACTGCACAGCGACCAGGGGCGGAACTTTGAGAGCCGGTTGTTTAAAGAGGTGTGTCAGCGGGTGGGGTGAAGAAGACCGACCACCCCTTCACCCGCAAGCGATGGACTGGTAGAACGGTTTAACCGCACCTTGGCCGCCCAACTTGCGATCCTCACTAGTCAACACCAGAGAGACTGGGATCAACATTTGCCTCTGGTCTTGTGGGCGTATAGGACGGCTGTTCAGGAATCGAGTCAGTGCACACCGGCGGGGCTGATGTTCGAAGGGAGATGCGCGCGCCGGTGGACTTGGTGTTTGGCTCACCCCCTGAGCCTGAGCTTGCTGGCGGTCACGAAACGGACTATCTCCGACGATTGAAAGAGCGACTGGACACTGTACACCAACTGGCCAGAGAGGCCCTAGAGGGAGCTGGAGCCCGCCAGAAGCGGGCATATGACACTCGGGCGCATGGTCCAACCCTGAAGCAAGGGGACAAAGTGTGGGTGTTTTGCCCCCAGAGGAAACGGGGTTGTCCCCAAAACTGACGCACCATTGGCAGGGACCTGGAGAAATTTTGGATGCAATTTCGGACGTGGTTTTCCGAGTCCGAATGCCTGGACGGGGCAGACGGGTGGTGCTGCATAAAGACCGTTTGGCACCATACCACCCATTGGCCCCAGCACCAGAAAGACTTGAGAACCAAAGCAACTCTCCAACATCCACCCTCGGTGCCGAGACAGAACTTGACAGTCTCAGGACTGAGCCTGGCACGGGTGATGAAGAGTCAGGCAGGCCCAAACGTGTCCGCCGCTGGCCAGGACATTTATCAGACTTTGTTTGTGAAAATTAGGGTTGTGGGGACACTAACCCTCTTGGGGGGGGCTGTGTAGCAACCCGGCAGTCCGCGCTGGCGGAGTGACGCCTTGTGGGTAAATTATGTAAAATAGTTGTGGGGAATTTATGGGAAATTTATGTGAAAGTTATTGTGTGTAAAGATTAACTAAGTTCGTAATTGTCTTTCCTGTTGTAAATGTTATATGTGTTTGTCGCAGCCAGTGGGGTGGGTTGGGATATCGCCGTCCGGGGTTGTAAAAATGTAAATAGATACCGCCGTTAAGAAATGTCGTTTTGTTGTTGACCTTGACAGTGGTTAAGCGGATGAATTTGAGCTTTGCTTTCTGGCTATCTGTGAATAAAGAGATACAACAGGACAGAGCTGTTATTCATTGCAAGATTTCATCTAAGCAATTAATGCCGAGACACTTGGAGTCATGCGGTGTATGGGACACGAGTGCTCGTTACTTAAGAAGCTGGGTACAGCTGCGTGCTGCCGAGACGCTCGTAGTCGTGCGGTGTATGGGACACGAGCGCTCGTACTTAAAGAGCTGGGTACAGCTGCGTGCCTAATGCTGGCAATCCGCTAGCCGACAGCTTGGAAGAGGTGCACGGCGAAATCGGCTTGAAAATCTTCAAGACTCGACCACGGGTCGCTACAATATCATGGATGTGCAGCTGACAAATCTGCAGCAATTGCTTGATGCTGTCATGTCAATATGAACCAAAATCCCTGAGGAATGTTTCCAGCACCTTGTTGAATCTATGCCACTCAGAATTACGGCAAAAGGGGGTCCAATCCGGTACTATCAAGGTGTAACTAATAAAGTGGCCAGTGGGCGTATATACTTACATGTAACTTTTATACTTATACTTATTTTATACTTTTTTTACTAACATATTTTCATACTTATTTGTATAATTTTACATACTTTTTATATAATTTTAGGCACTTCATTTTACACACGGGGGACTATATGGAAATATATTCACTGGATATTTTTATATCACACACTGGATCATTAGCACAGAAATTAGAGTGAATAATATAATTAAGCATGCATTTTGCTTTGTGATTATGCACCTCTCATTTTTTAAAAGTACTTCGCCCTCTGCTCGCTTTGCTCGCCAACCCCGTGTTTGGTTTTCCGGATACACACTTTTAAGATTTTTTTTTCTTTGAATTGTTGTTTTTTCATTAGTTTCACTTTTATTTCAGAACTTCTGTAAAAACAATATTTGGAATCTTTCGTGTCCCAATATGCTGAATCTTTTAAATGAGGCCAGTGAGACTTGTGTTTAATGACTTTGTACCATAATTCAGGATAGCTTTCTCTGTTTGGAATTTCAGCACAGACAAAACGATCTACATCATCAGCAGTTATTAATTTATTTGCAAAGTAACCAATAAATGCATGTGAGGTAAACCCCATTTTTGAAATTCTCTGACGTAAACTTCAAAGCCTTTCAATATTTACATACTTCTGACATATCACCTACGTCCATATATTCGATCTCTATTCACCTTTTTGTTATTTCTCCAAGTAATACTTTCTCTTTGTTTGCACCAATGCAATGTTTACTTTGTTTGCTTTGACACTGTCGTTTTTTTCTGCTTTCATATTCTGTATCTTGCTCTGCATGTGTTTCGCGCATAAGTTTTTTTTGGAGTCTTTTGAATTCCACTGTTTTCATTATCTCTAACCTGCTCTGCATGTGTTTGGCCCCCTGGTTTTATAACCTCTTTATGACGTTTTACTTTGTTTTCTACTCTGTCTTTTATTTCTTACCGCACTTTGTCCTGCTCTTTTTTCAGTGACACCTGGTCCGTGGTGATTATTTTCCTTTTTTCGAGTAATAATTTCCATTTGTTTGCGCTAATGCAATCTTTACTGTCTTTTTTTATATACTTTCTAATTTTCCTACTTTCATATTCTTTAACTTTCTCCACATGTGTATTGTGCCGTTTTTTTTTTTTGAGCCTTTCAAATTCCACTGCTTTCATAATTTGTAACCTGCTCTTCTTGTGTATAACGCCAACGTTTGCGAACGTCTTTATGAAGTTCTACTTTGTCTTTTACTCTGTCTTTTAATTCCGAGCCCGATTGGAAGTGCTTTGTTTCATTTCCACTTGTTACAAGCTGATAATTACTTTCCATATTTTCTGAATTTGCACCTAGATTATTTTTTCTTTTTTGCCCTTTCTCTCCAACGCTTTTGAGTCTCTTTATTCCGTGCTACTTTCTTCTTTACTTAGTCGTCGACGTTTCATTTATAATGTATTGTTCTTATACGCTTTATATGCGCTGAGACCCTGGATCCGTGTGTGCTCAAATCCTTCACACGACTGAATGTTTTGCTGCGCGTTGTCTATAAATAGGGCGTGTCTTGCAAGAGTCACATGTCCTACATCATCGCGAGACAGTCCTGGGTCAATCTCCTGACACAATGTCTCATGTTTAAGGTCCCCGCGAGACGGCCAATTTAAGGTCCTTGTGAGATGCTCCGTGGCCATTCTCTTTCATCTCGCGGGTCTTTTAAGTGTCTACCATGATCATAATGTGAAGATCACGTCTCGTCTCCTAGTCATTTCCTCCCACTGGATTTTTTTTTATAATAGAGAGACATTGTAATCTCACCGCCAATATAGTCTAAGCACTGTTACGCACTGAATTGTGCTAAGCCTTAAATAGTTAAAACACTGGAATGCACTGAATCTTACATATACCACTCCAATAATATAAACTGACACCCTGAAAGCCAGCACCAAAGATGGGTGGGAGAAAATGGGCAATGCCAAATGGAAAGTAGACATGATTGATAGGTGAAGTGGGCTTCACTAAAAGGTTAAGAGACAATAGTGGCAAAGTGCCAACAGCTGGTATATATTAGCATAATGAATAATGGGCATGGATGGGCAGGATGCGATGTAAAAATGGGTTTGACGGAAAGTTATCAAACAAAAGTGGTAAAATGATATTAGGTGTTTTCCATTAGCTTAAGTCAGAGTGCCTAAATATCTTATCTATGTCTTGTGTAAAGGTGTCTCCATGAAGTGCCATATACTGAGCACACATGATCAACCACAGTGGGACTTGCCCTTTAATTTAATCATAAAAACTACAAAATATTAAGGAATGTATGCTTCAAATGTAATTAAGACTCAGTAGATTTATAGTGAGAATGCCTGATTGTTTGCGATACATTGGTTAAGGCTGATACCTCATAGTGCTCTGACATTGGTGCAGTTCCCAGATGGAATGCTTTCAAGCCCAGGATGCTGACTTGGTGAACAGTAGTGCTGAACACTACACCACTGTCACATCCCGGTCAATACATTTTTGTTGTTATATAGCACATTTTACAGTGAAAATAATCGCAATATACTTTACAAAAAATACAATAAAATTTACAAAAAGTTAGGACACTGTAAGATAAATCAAACACAGTACAAATCACAGGGACATGTGGAGACACAAAGATGTCACTCTGTCAGAGCAGAGCAGTAGACACAGACTGGCTTTTACCTAAACAGACAAGTGCAAACCCACAAACAAACCATATTGTGTGTAACACCCCTAATAAAATTTTAAAAAGTTAAAAGTTTACACCCATCTATAATCAGCACTAGCAGGTCACACACTTGTCTACAGCCAGGGTTCCCTCACATTTATAATCCAAAACTGGAGGCTCAGTAGTGACTGTATTTCCTAAGTATTCTTCTTCTCTATCTCAAAAACTATAGGGTCCAACAAATTCTTATAGAAAGTTTGAATCAAAACCAAAAATTACAGTGACAGAGACCTTGAATGCGCAATTTCAAATATTTTATAATTTAAAATGCACTGTAAGCTAGCAATATTAACAAGACATATGGCATTTGTAAAATGTTACTGTGGGACTGCAGTGTCAGTTTAGTGTTTTACTTTCTAAAACATTAACCACTGGTGGAGAACATAAACATAAGACAAACAAACAAACTCTCATACACACCATAAACACATACCTGCCAACTGATCTGCAGGGCACATGCACCCTCTATTACTCATAAATGCATTCTCCTACACATGGGCACAGCACATAGAGATGGGCAGGACAAAGCAAGAGGGCATTGGAGTGGGAAGTTTCTTGAACCTGATTTACATTTCAGTGCCTTGTGATCTCAATTCTGGTCATCTCCTGATGTGCTGGCATAGACAAGCCAACATGTGCTGATATACTTAGTGGTCCTTTTGTTCCATCTTGAACCTCGTTATACTTATGATACATTGGAACAATTTTTACAAGAACACGCCATCCAGCCAAAAAAACCTTGTCAAACATACTCAACTTATTTCTCCAAAATAACATCAAGTGAAGATTTGTAGGTCCATTAAGTGCTATGTTCTACCACACTACTTGGTAATTTATTCCACGTGTCTGTGGTTCTTTGTGTGAAGAAAAACTCTTCTAATATATGTGCAAAATTTATGACTCTCCATCTGTGCTGCCACATTCTCATTAAAGAACTCATTTTAAGGCAACGGTTGGCACCCACCATATTGAATCTATTATTAATTGGTTCATTACTGATTTTTAATTAATTTTTCTAAATCAATTTATGAGGCTGAACATTTGTTTTGGGAGTTCTTGAGTCCAAGATTCGGATATTATATATTCCATTAATATTTTGATTTAAGACTTACTTTAATTGTTATTAATTATTCCGTACCATTTTTGCTGCCAGTTTGAATATTTAAGCTCGCTTCTATTTTGTCCTCCCATTGTTAGGACAGCTCCCATGTTGTTAGGGGTGTACTCATAGAGGTTGTGACCTGCGTTAACAAAGTGAGGTTTAATAACTCACATGTGAGGTTATTTCCCTATCCGAGTTTATGACTTCCAAATACCCTTTTTTTGACAATCAGTTTTGTGATTAATTATTCTCTCTGCTTAGTTTCATTTTGGTTTTGACTCTTGCCTTTGATTTTTGCTTCTTGTTGACTTTGACACTGTGCGGTTGATCGTTCAGTTTTGGCCCTTTTCGGACAATGACTATGCCTCTTCTCATGGTTTTCCTACAAAGAAACAGTACGGATTCTATTAATAATGTTAAATTCTTCATTCATGTCACTTCTTAATCTCGGTTTACTTAAATAGAAAAAGTTCAACTCCTCTAATCTTTCCTCATAACTCATACCTCGCAGTGCTGGAATTAATCTTGTTACTCTGCTCCAGAATATTTCTAGTGTTAGAATGTCTTTTTTGTAGCATCAAGACCAAAAATACACACTACATATTAAATGTAACAGTGTGACAGTGACACTGCCACCTCACTCTGCTGATAACAGGCTACATGTTGTCTGTCACTATTCAATCTCCTACTCCTTAGTTCCTATCACCTCCCCACCATCCCAGTACATTGCTGCTCACTTATTCTGCATTTTCTGATTTAGCCTATCCCCTCTTCTCTTCTTCCTTTCCCTCATGCAGGTTTGTGTCACATTTGTTATTTTAAAACTCTGTCTTGGCCTTCTGTGCTTCTACCATTACAGACCTCTTAATTTTCTATAATATCAGAATATGCTTTCCTTGAATGATGTTGTTCACGACTGCAAATCCAAACACAAGATGTG
The DNA here is from genome assembly GCF_016835505.1 of Polypterus senegalus. NCBI lineage: Eukaryota > Metazoa > Chordata > Cladistia > Polypteriformes > Polypteridae > Polypterus > Polypterus senegalus. The sequence continues at coordinate 45,983,413 of NC_053156.1, read as the reverse complement.
TTGTTTAAATGAGATATATTCTAAGGGCATCACCAAGGCCCAACAATCTGTTGATTAGCCATTCATACTTCTAGATAAACCAGTGAAATTTCATATGCGAAACCACCAGATCTTACTGCCACACTACATAATCTTTGACAGAATTACTGGACTGCCCATAACTTGGCCATGTCATTAATTTAAAATTTCATATTTTTGCTGTTTAATTTGTTTTTAATGTTATGATGGTGATGTCATCATGGGAACTTTTTTGTTGTTTAGATGCCTCCATTTTGTCATACAGAAGAATGGGTGCTCCTAGATTGTTTGCAGTCACATGATATGTGGCCTGTGATGTCCTCGTCCCGTCCTCATAAAAAATATCATTGAGCCCAAGCTGTTGTTCTAGTTTTTGGATTCTATTAATAAAAGCATCTTTTTAGGGAAACATTAAACAAAACAAACTAATATTAGGAGTTTTTCTTTGTTTACTTGACTTTGTTTCCTGGCTTTGACATATTTGACATTTGGTCTATGAATTCTTTGTCTCCTCTCTGGTATTTTCAATCATTTGTCTTTGCCAAAGTTTTGCTCAAACCTGCCTTTTTGTCAATGTCTCTAGCTTAGAGGAGAAAGCAAAAGAAGATTTAGCATTAGGGTCCTCTTGCTTAATATGATGAATATATAAGTGTTTTAATTTGTGTTTTTTTAACTCGGCTCTGACCCGTGTTCCTGTCCCTTCTGTCTGCATCCTTCCAGTAATTCTTCTCCTAATTTTGTTAAATTCCATCTGATCACTCTGGCTCCTACTCCTACTAGGATCATTACAAGCTCTTGGTTTAGATCTAGAGAGTGTCAAGGAGATATACTGTTACAAATGCTCATGGTTGATCATTAATGACCACTGGAGCAATTAACAGGCATATCTTTTCCTTATACAGGCAGTCCCCGGGTTACGTACGAGATAAAGACTGTAGGTCTGTACTTAAGTTGAATGTGTATGTAAGTCAGAACAGGTACATTATTCTAATAAATGCTTTGTTGTTGACCGACTGTAACCAAGTGCTCTGCCAATGAATGACGAAGTTTCACCCCTCTCTGACCTTTTTATTTCTACTATATTTTCAATGGTGATGGTTTTTCTTTTCTTTACTGTATCACCAGCACTTGCATTGGATTTGTGTTTCAGAGACATTGTTGAAGGGTGAAGACAAAAGGTTAAGATGAGCTCTTCTGCACAGCACTGTACACGCTATCACAGCAGGAAGGCACCCGTCGTCAACACGTCTGATGTACTGACAAGAGACAACTTCCTGCTATGTGCTTGCTATTGAGAACGAATTGTGGCGTCGAGGGGTGGTTCATCACCAGCCCACCTCACAGTCACCTCCACTACAGTATGCTGCCTGCAGTGTCCTCCCACCGACAATGAAGACAGTATGGCCAAAGGCAGGTAGTGAATCGCCCCCATTCAATAGGCAGCCATCCGATGCACACTACAATGCTACCCTCCCCCCGCTGCCCCATTCACCCTCAATGGCCACTGTTCAGCCACAACAGGGTCACCACTTGCAGCATTACCAGCCGCCCACCGAGAACGAATGGGGCAGCCGTGTGTGGTGGGTGGGCAGTGAAACTGCTTGCCGCTGGGAGCTGCCTGAAGGACGCTACACTGTACGAGCAGCGAAATCTCCCCCCTCCAGCCACCGCTTGCAGCATTACCAGCCGCCCACTGATAACGAATGGGGTAGCTGTGTGTGGTGGGCGGGCAATAAAACTGCTTGCCGCCGGGAGCCACTCGAGAGACACTACATTGCGTGGGCAGCAAAATCACCCCCCTCCAGCCTTGCAGCATCCCCAGGTCGAAGATGACGGAGTGGCAGTTACTGAGGCGCATGTGTCGCAGCTGTGGCCCCGTTCGTAAGTCGTAGGTCAGATGTCCGTAACCTGGGGACTACCTGTACTTCTCCAGCCTTTTTATTTCATTTCATAACCTGTTTAATCTCAGCTACTTTCATGACGCTCAGTTCTTTCCCTTTTTCTCTCTCAGTTATGCACATCTGCAACTGAATTTCCATCTGCTTCTCAGACATCATTACATGGATGATCAAACATCAATTTAGCTTGTCCAAGAGAGTACAGATGGACATTCCAGCCATACAGTAACTAAGCTGTGACCTCCTAAACACCCTGAATAAAAATACACATGGAATTCCAAGACCATCAAAATCTGGGTGTTATCATCAATGACAACAGCAAAGTCACCTTTACCAAAACGTACAGGCTGAATAACAGTGATTAGAAACCCCTCTTGCTAACACCCAAAGTACACACACTCATATTTATCTTCTGTGGATTCTCAGGTCGAGACAAAAGCCAAACCATGACTGGATGTCTCTGGGGGACTCCCATCATACCATTTCAGCTGATCTTTTCAGCTGCCATCAGACCAGTCCAGCTCATTCAGGACAACATAGGCTCCAGTCCAGTAACCTTTCATCACAATTACAAGTTATACCCTTCTCCCCACCATCCACCATCTAGTATGGCATGCATCAAATTTAAAACTTTATGGTTAGTAGTCTATACTGCCCCAGAGTTGCACTTGCATCTTTCTAGAATATTCTTTGGATATTTGATAATTCAGTGGATTCAGAAAGTATTCAGACCCCTTCACTTTTTACACATTTTTCTATGCTACCAGCTTGTACTAAAATCATTTAATTTCATTTTCCCCCATCAAGCAATGCTCAATACCCCAAAATGACAAAGCAAAAATAGGATTTTAGAAATTTTTGCAAATTTATTAAAAATAACTAAAATCCCACAGTGACACAAGTACTCCAACCTTTTCATCAGTACTTTGTTGAAGCACCTTTTGTAGTGAGTACAGCCCAGAGATTTCTTGGGTAGGATGCGACAAACTTCACACACCTGGATTTGGGGATTTTCTACCATTCTTCTCTGCAGATCCTTTCAAGTTCGGTCTTGTTGAATGTTGACTGTCAATGGACAGCTATTTTCAGGTCTCTGCAGAGATGTTTATGGGTTCACATGTGATCTCTGGCTGTGCCACTCAAGGAAATCCCTGGAGTGTCCCTAAGCATTTCCTGTGTTATCTTTGCTTAGTGCTTAGGGTCATTATCCTGGGTGAACCTTCTACCCAGTCTGAGGTCCAGTGCACCCTGGAGAATTAAGGATATTTCTATACTTTGCTCCCTTTAGTTTTCCCTCAACCTTGACAAGTCTCCCAGTCCCTGCCACTGAAATACAACCCCACAGCACGATGCTGCTACTGCTGGAGTGGTATTGCCTTGGTGTTGAGCGGTGCCTCGTTTCCTCCAAAGATAATGTGGAAGGAGATCTCCGAGGAAGACTGGAATATTCAATCAATTAGCTTTTATTTAGTCACCGATGAGTAAATAGGATTCATGCTTTGCAAAGCAGAAGAGCAAAATTCTCCTTTTTCGATCAGCTTTTAATATCTTTCCTCCCACCCCCTGTCCCTTACTTATCAATAAGCATAATATGTTTATCTAGGCCAGGGGTCCTCAATCACAGTCCTGGAGGGCCGCAGTGGCTGCAGGTTTTTGCTCCAACCCAATTGTTTAATAAGAAGCACTTATTGCTCAAGTAACATTTCTGCTTCATTTTAGTTGAAGATTTTGAACCCTTATTGCTTATTTTAGTCTTAAACAGCATTTCTCCATTTAACCTGTTACCATTTACACCTCTGTGTGTATTTATCATGCACTATTGGGTTTAATTAAATACTTGAGGAAAGTGAAGAGAAAACCGTGAAGGACTGAGAATTCCCCATCCATTTTAGCCTTCAAATCATTTGGATGATATCCTTATAAAGGGGAGGAAAATCTACGATATGAGAATGACCTGACATAGCAGAGTTAAAGCACTAACAAGCCATGAAATTAAATTATTGGCAAGAATTGCTTTCTAATTAAGCAACCGGGTTAGAACAAAAACCTGCAGCCACTGCGGCCCTCCAGGACTGTGATTGAGGACCTGATCTAGGCATTTCATCTTACATTGCAGATGGGGCTCTAAAGAAAAAAAAGTCATCTTTCCTGAGTTCATAAAAAGGAAATTGTCCTTGGTCAGCTTACTTCACCCTGTCTTATGACAGACACCTGTATGAATAACCTGCCGTTAAAGCAAAACAGCTTTGTCAGTTTTTCAACCCTTAGCAACTTGCAAGCAGTACATTTTTCTCTCACAATAACACTAATTTTGGTTCCATCAGACCAGAGAATCTTGTTTCACACAGTCTGAGAGTCCTTTAGTTGCCTTTTAGCAAACTCCAAGCAAGCATCTATGTATCTTTTTCTGAGGAGACTCAGGTCTTACCACACTGCCATAAGGCCCAGATTAGTGGAGTGTCGCAGCGGTGGTTGTCCTTCTGGAAGTTTTTCTCATTTCCACACAGATTCTTGAGCTCAGCCAGAGAGACCATTGGGCTCTTGCTCACCTTTCCTACCAAAGCCCTTCAGTTTAGCCAAATCTACAATGACTTATCGTTGTTCCAAACTCCTTTCATTTAAGAATTATAGAGGCAACTGTGCTCTTTAGAACCTCCAATGCTGCAGGGATTATTTGTAGCCTTTCCCACATTTCTACCTTGACACAATCCTGTTTCTAAGCTCTGCAGGCAGCTCCTTCAACCTCGAGGCTTGGTTTTTGCTCTGATGGATATTGTCAAGTGAGGTGCCTTCTATGGACAGGTGTGTGCCTTTCCTAATCATGTGCAATCAATTGAGCTGAACACAGGTGAACTCCAAACATGGTGTAGTAACATCTCACTAGCCACGTTTCCATTAACCTCCTTAATGTGCATTTTGAAATTGCAAAATAAAAAAACAGCAATGGAAACAGATGAATTTCGAAAAAGAACTTTCAAAAAACGCAATAAAGTTTATATGCTAGCTTCAGGTGGTTTATCAGGTGATTTGACAAAGCAATAATTCACAAAATTGCAATGGAAAAACTCTCTTTGCATTTTGGTCACTTACACATAATATAAATTTAGAATTTCAAATACCTTTGCAAATAAATGTGATGTGGTGAATACAGCAGCATCTTGAGCACTACCAGGTGACCCAACACAAATTTCCCTGATTATTAATCAGTCAACGACCACCTCCAGAACAATAGATGCCCAGCCTTCCCTTTTAACATAATCCCGATACCCGTCACCCGTGTGCATGATTATGTGAGCCATCGAATACACAGTTCCCTAGTTTTTTTTTTTTTTCTTTTTCTTTTGACTGCTCCCATTAGGGGTCACCACAGTGGATCACCTTGTTCCTTATCTTTCTGTCCTCTGCATCTTGTTCTGTTACACCCATCACTTGCATGTCTTCTCTCACCACATCCATAAACCTTCTCTTAGGCCTTGCTCTTTTTCTCTCGCCTGGCAGTTCTATCCTTAGCATCCTTCTTCTAATATACCCAGCATCTCTCCTCTGCACATGTCCAAACCAACACAATCTTGCCTCTCTGACTTCGTCCCCAAACCTTCCTGTCCATTCTCATCACAAATCTTAGCATCTTTAACTCTGCCACCTCCAGCTCTGTCTCCTGCTTTTTGGCCAGTGCCACCGTCTCCAACCCATAAAACATAGCTGGTCTCACTGCCATCCTGTAGACCTTCCCTTTCTCTCTTGCTGATACCCGTCTGTCACAAATCACTCCTAACACTCTTCTCCACCCATTCCACCCTGCCTACACTCTCTTTTTCACCTCTCTTCCACAATCCCCATTACTCTGTACTGTTGGTCCCAAGTATTTAAACTCATCCACCTTCTCCACACTCTAAAATGGGACAAAATAGGGTTTCAGAAAATGGATAGATGGATACCTGTTGTTGCCAAAATAGGTCCTAGTGTTCTTTCAGCCTGCATGTAAATTACTTTCATAAAATGGAAGTCTGCAGCCACCAAAGAGTGACAACATTTTTATTATTCAGTTAGGTCCTCATTTCTTACAGTCAAAGGTGCTTTAAAATACAAAAGTTTATTGACTGATTTTTATGAGTCAATATTTGTTTTTTTTTTTAGCAGTTCTCTTGCTGTTCTTTGTGGTGGCTCATTTCCCCAGATGGACAGTTTGCTCCAGTGAGGCATATCCCTGTCAGCTTAATGGGACTTTAACAGTGGGGGGGGTGGGTATTGACTGGGTTGTCGTTCAGTGACCTGTTAGCCTCTCCTGAGACAACAAGAAGCAATAAGCATACCAGCGGCTAATGGACCAAAATTAACCCTTTCATCCAACTCATCAGGAAATGGCATTTACCACAGGAAATAGATCTGAGTGCCTTTGAAGGATATATTTGGCTTTGAGAGATGCATTGCACTCAATTACAGGTGACATCATCACTTAAAAAGAAAAGAAAGAGAAAAAGCATTATTAGATGCTCTACATGATCCCCAGAGTTGGGCTAAAGTGCTCCACTGAACCTGACAATTGCTATCTTCCTTTTTTGTACAATCCGATTACTTTTGCACTTTTTACAACATCTAGTATTCAATGACTTGATGCTTAAATTATTACTTACAAGTAAAAACTCTGGCTGGAATATTTTACAGAATTATTCATTACAGCTTGCCTTTCCTTCCTGCAAGCCCCCAGTGGGCCTGATGATAGATCAGACCTCATCGATTAAGAAAAGCGTCAAAGCATAATCTAATGCAAGTCAACTACTTTTTTAAAAATTTTTTCTTCCCTACCTCTTGCCTAAGTTTAAAGGGGAAAGTCACTAGAATAGGTGCAGAATGCCAAATGGTGGACACATTCATACATAATGTGTGAGAGAAAAGAAGACCTGGTATGTGAGCACTCAGAGTCGGCATAAAATGAAAGATGATGTATAAAAATAAATGGAGAAAGTATCTTGTTCAGCTTTCCTTGATGAAGAGTTGGGTAGGGCCAGTCTTGTAGTTTGATCGATAACTCCCTCACTCATTTTTATTCATTTGAAAAGAAAGACAAGTAGAGAGAGGACATGTACTTGAAACCCTCATGTTGAAGTTTCAGTACCCTCTTCATCCTGGTTACCTGTTAGTCAACTATGCAAGAATTTCAGTAAGAAATTCATACATGTAACAATACTGACATCAAGTTGAGATTTGAAGGTCCACCACACTATGTATTTATTGCATGTGTCTATAGTTCTTCCTGTTAAGAAAAACTTTTTAACATTTGTGCAAAATCTTAACAAGTTCCCAACCGTGTCTCTATGTCCTTGTTGCAGAATTTATTTTAAAATGAGAACTGACTTCTAGTTAATTAATGGATTTCAATATTTTGATCAGTCCTTTTTTTGTCTCTCTGTAAACTAAGATGATTCAACTCCTTCAGTCGCTCCTCATAACTCATACCTCTCTGTCCTGTATTCAGCCTAGTTGGTCTTCTTTGGACCTTTGCTAGCTTTGCTGTCTTTTTTGCAATTACTAGGGGGCTTTGAATTTTGATTCCGTGTTTGAAATTACATCGTGTCAACGCAATGTATAACTGCCTGTGAGTGAATATCATTTTTTTCTCTCTACAAGAAATGTGCCTGACAATAGCATTCACACAAATAAGAAATGATTTCTCTTGTGGGATTTCACCAAACAATAAAACTTTCAATTCTCGCGGATACGCCTCTTCACTGGGAAGAAACACTACCTTTTTATTCCCTGGTGGCACCATGAATTAGACAATCTATAAGGCTCCAACTTAAAGTTTAAATCCAAACAATATATTCAATCTTTTTTTTTTTTAATTTATTTTATCAATTTTATTGTAATCAGTCCATACAAAGAGATCCATTTTTACAAAAAAAAAACAGGATGAAAACAAATGAATCCCCACCCCTAAAAAAGAGAGCATGGCCAACGGAGTAAAACTTAAAGCTTGTAACATACTTAAATTGATTAGTTTAAAAGGGCAATAGAGATGGATGGAGAAGAAAAAGAAATGCAGAAAGATACTGCAGGTACTTTAAGAGCTTATTCTAAAATATGATTGATTAGATCCTGCAAGGTTTTGAAAAAATTCTGTACCAATCCTCTAACTGAGAATCTCATTTTTTCCAATTTCAAATAATATAAAACATCAGTTACCCATGACTTAAAAGAGGAGAGTTAGGATTCTTCCAGTTTAGCAAAATACGTCTTCGTGCCAATAGAGTAGTGAATGCAATCACAGTTTGTTTGTCCTTCTCCACTTTAAGCCCATCTGGAAGAACCCCAAACACAGCTGTTAATGGGTTAGGAGGGATTGTGAGTCCAAGGCTGTTTGAAAGGTAATTAAAAATTTTGGTCCAAAATGATGTTAATTTGCTGCAGGCCCAAAACATGTGACCCAGTGAGGCTGGGACTTGATTGCAGTGTTCGCAGGTTGGATCTTGACCTGGGAACATTCTGGACAGTTTTAAGTAAGACAGATGTGCTCGATATATAATTTTGAGTTGTATAATTGTATGCTTTGCACATATGGAGCTCGAGTAAATTCTCTGCATTGCTACCTTCCACTCCTTTTCTGATATATTGATTAAGAGATCTTTTTCCCATTGTCCTCTTGGATCTTTGAAAGGGAAGGACTGTAAAATAATTTTATATATTACAGAGATGGTGTCTGAGTCCTCGAAATTGAGCAATATTTTTTCCAGCATGGAAGAGGGTGCAAGATGAGGGAAATTGGGCAGGTTCTGTTTAACAAAGTTCCTAATTTGAAGATAGTGAAAGAAATGTGTAGCTGGAAAGTTAAATTTGGATTGTAATTGTTCATAGGATGCAAATATGTTATCTATATAAAGACCTCTAAGCAATTTAATCCCAAATCTTTTCCAGATATTAAAAGCTGCATATGTTTGCGAGTTTTGAAAGAGGTGGTGCTCTTGCAGAGGTGCCACAGATAAAAGCTCCTCCATTTTAAAATGCTTTCTACATTGGTTCCATATTCTGAGTGAGTGAAGCACAATTGGGTTATTAGTATATTGGCGATAACTTACATTTGTTGGGGCACAGAGCAGGGAATATAAAGAAGCACTGTAGGATTTTACTTCTATTGCGGACCAGGCCTGTGTATGTTCATCTATTCGATCTCTTTTTGCTGTTCATTTATTTCATCGGGTAATAATTTCCATTTGTTTGCGCTAATGCGATCTTTACTATCCTTTTTTGGAGACTTTTGCATTTTCGTACTTTTATTATCTCTAACCTGATCTGCATGTGTACCGTGCCAACGTTTTTGAATTCTTTACGATGTTCTACTTTGTCATCTACTCTTTGTTTTATTTCCGGGCCTGGGCGTGGTTAAATCTCTTGGCACAAAGACTCGTCTCGCGGGACATGAAATTGTCTCCGTGAGAAAATCATGTCTCATCTCCTTCCAACCTTCCAAGATTTTTTTTTTATAATAGAGAGAAATGATAATTGAGATCAGAGCTCTGTGGAAGCCATAGCATTTGTAACACTTCTTCTTCTTCTTGTTGAAGATAGTTCTTTATGACCTTGATGAGAATGATCAGACACTTTGGTATGATGGATGAAAATCTGCTTGTATTTTCCAGCATTAATTATGACCAGATCACCCACTCCACTTGCAGAAATGCAGCCCCAAGCCTGCAGAGGACATCCGCCATGCTTCAGTGTTATCTGCAGGCACTCATTCCTGTATGGCAGCACTCTCTAGCTGTTACACAGGAAAACAGTCTTCTGTTTGAGCCAAAATTATCAGTCCAGAATAGTGATGAGCAAAAGTTTCACTCTGTAATTACGCCTGTAACCTTTCTATACATGTGCTGAAGTATTTGGAAAGTTATTCTGATGTGGAGAGTTGGAAAGAGGACTGCAGACAGAGAGCACTTACCAACAAGCACATCTTGGCTGCTAAAATCCATTGGCCTGGGTATGTGGCTGCCAACGAGTATCTGGAAGGGTCCTGACTAGGATCATTGGAGTTGAGGAAAGTGAGTGAGGACGGAGCTACCAATCACTAAAAACGAGCGGTGTGAAGCAGAAGGCAACCCAAATAAAAGGCACTGGGGAGGGCTGGAGGCCTGCCAAAGTAGGAAGCAGAGGTTTCAGCCATGCAATAACTATTAGGGAACAATATTTTTTGCTTCCCAATCGAAACAACTGATAACCCCAAAAATAACTCATTTTAGTGAGTTTCATGTTTTCAATTCCAGTGTTTCAAGTGAAACAGATTTTAGGGGAATTCTGTGAAACTGTATGCAAAACCGTTTTCCCTCATTACTTTTTTATGCATAGGCGAGTCTCTTAGCTGACTCAGTAATTTGCATGGCCCCAACATGCTTGTATGCATGCCTGACAACGTCGGGGTGGGGGGGGCATGCTCCTAATGAGACGACAGATGGTGTCTGACAGATGGGGATCTCCTCCCAGATCTGGACCAGAGCTCCTGGACAGTCTGAGGTGCAACCTAGTGGCGTTGAATGGACCAAAACATAATGTCCCATGGGTGTTCTATTAGATTTAGGTCAGGTGAGTGAGTATGGGGGCAAGTCAGTCAGTCAGTCAGTCAGTCATTGTCCAATCTGCTATATCCTAACACAGGGTCACAGGAGTCTGCTGGAGCCAATCCCAGCCAACACAGGGCACGAGGCAGGAACAAATCCTGGGCAGGGCGCCAGGCCACCACAGGATACACACACATACCAAGCACAATTTAGGATCGCCAATACACCTAACCTACATGTCTTTGGACTGTGGGTGGAAACCAGAGCACCCAGAGGAAACCCAAGGAGACATGGGGAGAACATGTAAACTCCTGGGGGCAAATCAATGGTATCAATTCCTTCATCTTTCAGGAACTGTCTGCATACTCTCGCCACATGATGCCGGACATTGTCGTGCACCAGGAGGAACCCAGCACCCACTGCACCAGCAAAGGGTCTGGCAATGGGCCCAAGGATTTCATCCCGATACCTAATGGCAGTCAAGGTGCCGTTGTCAAGCCTGAAGAGGTCTGTGTGTCCCTCCATGGATATGCCTGCCCAGACCATCACTGACCCACCACCAAACCGGTCATGCTGAGTGATGTTACAAGCAGCATAACATTCTCCACGGCTTCTCCAGACCCTTTCACGTTTGTCACATGTGCTCAGGGTGAACCTGCTCTCATCTGTGAAAAGCACAGGGTGCCAGTGGTGGACCTGCCAATTCTGGAATTCTATGGCAAATGCCAATCGAGCTCCACGGTGCCAGGCAGTGAGGACAAGGTCCACTAGAGGACGTCGGGCCCTCAGGCCACCCTCGTGAAGTCTATTTCTGATTGTTTGGTCAGAGACATTCACGCCAGTGGCCTGCTTGAGGTCATTTTGTAGGGCTCTGGCAGTACTCATCTTGTTCCTCCTTGCCCAAAGAAGCAGATACCGGTCCTACTAATGGGTTAAGGACCTTCTACGGCCCGTCCAGCTCTCCTAGAGTAACTGCCTGTCTCCCTTGAGTCTGTGCTGGGAGACACAGCAAACCTTCTGGCAATGACACGTATTGATGTGCTATCCTGTGCAGTCTCTGTAGTGTCCAGGTATCACCTCATGCTACCAGTAGTGACACTGACTGTAGCTAAATGCAAAATTAATAAAAAAACAGAAAAGATGAGGAGTGAAAAATGTCAGTGGCCTCCACCTGTTAAACCATTCCTGTTTTGGGGGTCATCTCATTGTTGCCCCTCTAGTGCACCTGTTGTTGTTAATTTCATTAACACCAAAGCAGCTGAAGCTGATTAACAACCCCCTCTGCTACTTAACTGATCAGATTAATATCGTAGAGATTTCATTGACTTGATGCTAAACTTGGATTAAAAAGTGATCCTTTAATTATTTCCAGCAGTATATTTAATGCCTATGACTTTTTGTACATATATTATTTACTGAATGTATAAGTTAATTTCAATGTGAAAGTTAATGTTACAAATTTTTTTTAATTTGCAAATAAAAAAATAACCAAAAAAGAAAACATAAAATTAATTTGAAATGCAATATAACCCCATCTAATGGATGTATGCTGTATTGTCGAAATGCTAAGAGACTGGTCTGCAAAGCACAAGGTGTTTTGTTCAGTTCGAACCAATGCCCCGCAGTGTGACCCTCCATTAATCATTATACTTGCCAAGGCTCCAGCTGTGGAAACCTGAGCCCTCCATTCATTCTTTCTAGTAAAGTGCGGTGCCAGAGCCTGACCCAAAATTGCTGGCTGGAAAGCAAGAACTATCCTAGGACTGTGCATTGGAGCACTCACATCAAGCCATTCTAGTCTTCTCAATGTGGGAAGAAAATGGAGAAAATGTACATAGACATGGAGTGAAAACCCTGACAATGACCAGACTGGGATTTGCAAAGCCAAGACCTTTTATAGCAAAGCAGTTGCCTTACAAATTGAGCCACCATGACATCCCCATTGAAATATTTGAAAACAAATGTGACATATTATAAAGCATACAACCAGGGATTGCATTATTAAAATGGTAAATGTTTGATTGTTTTTAATATCTTCATCCAGTGCTTAGTTTGTGGTTTATCTGTAGCTTGTGCTCCCCAGAATACATTGCCAAACCAAAGAAGGATGCTCACCAGTGCACACCAGGTCTGTTTTTCACCTCTCTTTCTCTCTTCAATCTATATCCAGAAATTTTCACTATAATGGTAAATTAGACTGTCAAAGATGATCTGCTGTGGCTACCTCTAACGGGAGCAGCCGAAAGAGAAGAAGGTAAATTAGACTGTCGGAGGCTTTCAATATCTCCTTTAATCAATTTATATGAAGTGCTAAGGGTTGTCCATGTGCCACACTTGAGCTGTGAACTTGTTCTTAAGCGAGAGCTTATGACATGATACGTGTAATGTGCCCCATGATCTGGAGGCATGGGCTACCTCAGTCACGTAATTTGGATTCAGGTCCTTCACACAGTAAGCGAAGGTGTAACCACATGCCTTGGGTGACAGGAAAAGAGTGACAGCATGGGCACTGGCACATGGTATAACTGACAGGAAAAGAAGAATGACAATATCTACTGACAGTGAAACACATTGCACAGGCCACATAATTGTTTTAATTGCAAACACAAGTCATACACTCTGAGTGCAAAACAAAGTTGACGACCAAAGAATTGAAGGTGCGGGCTACCTCTGCCAGGTAAATGGGCTTTGCGTACTTGTCACAACGAGTGGCTAAACATAAAGGAACACTAGCACAGGAATATGGTGACATGCCTTGCACAGGCTGACTGATCGTTTTCATCGCAAATCAACTTGTACACTCCGAGCATAAAAAATAGTACTATACACCATTACGGCACAAGAAAGGGTGGTGGTATCAGTTGTAGGGTGACCTGAGGTGCTGTGTTTCATAATACGCACATTTCTTTTTGTCTGACAGTTACTAGTAATTTAAATATTTCAAAATGAATTCAACTATTGTAGATTAAAATAATTGGAACCACAGGATGATTTTTGTATAACAAGTATAACCAAATAAATTATATTACTCTGTCACATAGCCCATGATCCAATGTGGAGACAAACACCATTATTGCTTTAGGTTGCCTAAGCATTCCAAACAAATATATTCACACTCATGCAGTTTTGTTTAAATACACAGGCATTAGTCTCTGCTTTTGCCTTTTACTCACACTATCTCTGGTGTTTTTAACCCGCAAAAATGAAGACTTTTGAAAATACTCCCCAGAGCTGCATATTTCTGAAACCAGCATTGCACGGTGGATGGGTGAACACAGAGTTTTGAAAATGCAGACTATAATTACTCTGTAATTGGACTGTGCTTATTACATGGCCCTTCCCTGATTGGACCTTGGATCCTGGCTGGTTACCCTTCACAGAAGAAAACCATATTCCAACATGGCGGATGCAGAGGAGCTGCTTTCTCTGGCAATGGTATGCACCTAAATTTCATTTTTTCATATTCACCAATGCCATTCTCCACGAGTAAATGCAAGGTGCATATAACTATCTGACTTGGAAATCGTTTCCTTTTCCTATTTCCACAGATGCACACATGCCAAATGTGGGTGAACTGCTGCATTATATGTGCTTTCATTTGTTTTTGTGTTGAAGCAGATACTTTCGAAAGCAATGTGAAAACGCTAGTGTGGATGGAGATTGTTTTCTAAAAACACCATTTTGTGTAGTGTGAATGTATCCTTAAATCTCAAATTTAATTATTTCTCAGGAACAGGAAGGGAAACATCTAAAGAACACGTGGTGGACAAGTAAACCAGTGCATGGTCATTGAAGTTCAACAGAATTGCTCAGCCTTCTGCAATACAATTGATTGGAGCCCATGACCACATGTTAAAATTAGAACTCTCAGCATCGCTTTGCAGTGGACCAGGATTGATAGCCTTAGTGTGTTCAGAGTGAGACTTCATTCATAAAACCTCCTTATTTCTTTACACAGATGACTAACCTCATTGTGACCCATACTTGCAATCTTTTCTAAATATGGATGTTGGTCATTTCTGCGATTCATTAAACTACATGTTAAGGGTTATCTGACATTAAGTCAGACTTTTTTCTATAGAGATGACTAACCTTGATGTTGCCCACAGTTCTTCATAAGGTTGACTGACTACAGTTGTCACCCTGTAAGCCACATTCATATTTAGGGCTGTATGATCACAGAGTGGCCTAATAAGCCACACCTTCGCTCTCGCAGTCACACACATTAAGTCATATTTTTTCTACTCACTCCACATTGTTCAATAAAGGTATACTTCTTTATAGGGTTGACTAAACCCATTGTGATCCACTAGACTAGATGTTTTGACTAACCTTATTATGACCTACTTAATAACTTAAAGAGTTTGATGACATAACTCAAACTATCACCACAAGAAAAATAATTACTTATAGATCACTGGTCTCGCTGTGACCCTTTAAAGCATTTCTGTAAAGAGCTGAATGACAAAATCATCACATCATGTAGTGAGACATATTGCGTACAGGATTAAATGACCTCAGTGAGAAAACAAGTTCTGCTGCATTTCAGTACCAGGCTGTCTGATATCACTGTAACCCACTGAGCCATATTTATGTAGAGCATTGAATGACCTAACAGCGACCAACTGAGTGACATTTTTTTAAAGGGCTCCCTGACCTCAACATGGTACAGTTACAGTATGTGACTATGGGATACATTGAGTCAGTGTAGAATGATTCGCTGAACAATATTTCTATCTACAATTTTGCTACAGAGTTAACTGACCTGACTGGGATCCACTATGTCATCTTTTTTAAAAGATGATTCTATGACACATCATAATCACTGGCAAGACTAACTGTCTATCGTGGGCCGATGTTGAATCTGAACTTGGCTGAGGAACTTTATTGGAGGTTTACAAACCAAATTACTGATTTTCTAGGTGTTCAGATCCTGGCACTCTAGACCTTCTGGGGTGATGGTTTCCCAATAAGAAACATTAATTGTGCAGGTTTGCATTGAGGGTATCATTTACATGCATTTTCTGATATCTTCTTTACAGGGAAAACTGACCTTACCATCCCTCACTGATATACAGTATAGACTCTGGACAACACATTTTTTCAAAAGGTTTGCTTCCTGAAAAATATTTGTTCAGTATTGTAGATATAATTATAATAATATAATTTCAGATAAACTATATCAGATAAGAATTTGGAAAAATATGAAATTAACTTTTAATAAATTGAATGTGATTTAATTGCCTAATGATGCTGACACATTGCATTTGTTTAATTGAGCTAAAAAATATTTTTTGCTGATTTTATTTTGTACTCAGCATGTGATGGTTTTCCAATACCATAGTCAGCCAGCACTGATGTATTCCTCCTGCTCATTGTTTTGATGACCTGATGAACTTTTTTACCATGTTCATCAATGACTGTACCAAGATTAGCAGGGAAGTCTAAATATAAATTCACGTAATTAATATTTAGTGACATTTTGCCACTTCATAGTTTGTATGCTTGAAGCATGTTGTCAACCAGCTGAATGTAGTTTACCGCGCTGTACTTGCCTAGAAAATTCTCAGAAACATCCTTAAATACCTCCCATGGGATGTTCTCTAGCCCCACCAGCAGATCTTTAAACCACTTGTCACTGATGACTTGTCTGATTCGAGGACCTATGAAAATGCCTTTTGTAATCCTGGAATAATTTATTTGTTGAAATATATGTTTGAAATATCAAAACCCTTCACCTTCTTTATTCATTGTAAATATGGTGCCTTCCTTTAGATGAGACACAAAACCGAGGGCCTGACTCTCTGTGGTCAATACAGACCCCTGGGCATCCTTTAAAATGAGTAGGATTTTTCCAAATGTCATGGCCAATTTACCCATTACAGCCTTTGGCCCCCTAATCATCTCCTTTGTCTAATTGTCTCTCTCTTACCCCTTCAACACCCAAAGGTTAATGTGTGGTGAGCATACTGCTGTAATAATGGCTGCCATCAAATCATCCACGTGGATGCTATACAGTGGTTGTGGTTGAAGTGATCCACCTCTGACTATATAAAATGCTTTGAGTAGCAAGGAAAACACTTTATAAATACTATTTATTATTATTATTATTATTATTATTATTACTATTATTATTATTAATAATAATAATGATAAGCTCCTACTCACTAATATGACCAGTAAAACAATGTTGACATCAAACAGCCCTGTGATGAAAGTTCACGTCAACACCAAATCTAGAATGAATTTAGTTCACTTCTGGAATTTTTATATGTGTCTTTCACAATGTTTATTTTGTCACTTAAATTTTTTATCACTCTTTTAGTTTGATCACAAGCCTCTGATGTGGTACCCTGTCAAAGCTTTTTGAACATCAAGGTAAACAGTATCATATGCATGTCTTTGGTCAAATACGTTTCCTGCTTCCTTGATCATATTAGCCTGAAGCCTGATTCTCCACTCTAAAACTGTGCTGGCTGCTCAGTAATACACTTGTATTTGACTTGTGTTGCTGATTTTTTTTTCTTAATAATTGCTTTCATTATTTTATCTGTGACACATATTAGGCTTACTGACCTACAGTTACTAGAATTGTCCCAATCACATCATATAATATAAGAACATTTGCTAGACTCCAGTCTTTATAAATTGCCCCTGTGTGCAGCTATTTTTGACAAATGCAGATTAAGCATTTGTATATGTAGTCACAAACTTTCTTAACCACTACGATAAATTTTACCTGGGCCTAGCAATTTATTTGATTTCAGCATTTTTATTCCTATTAGTACTTCTCTCTCTCTATTATTTCCAAATTCTCTTATAGTCCCTGTAGCTACTGGGAAGTTATTGACATCCTCACTCATGAACATTTTGAGAACTATTAATTTAGAGCATTTGGTCTTTCAGTTACTTTATACAGTGTTTATTCAGAATCATACACTTTCTAATGCATTTACCATCCATCTATCATTATCCAACCCGCTATATCCTAACACAGGGTCACGGGGGTCTGTTGGAGCCAATCCCAGCCAACACAGGGTGCAAGGTAGGAAACAAACCCCGAGTGGGTGCCAGCCCTCCTCAGGTGTCCTTCTATTCTACACTAATATTAAGATCAGTATGTTAAACCTTCTGATCTGTTGAGACTTAGTTTTCAGTTTCTGCACCTGGACTATTGTGTGGTGCAGGCTTAACTTTAGAGAAGACCACCTTGCCACTTCTGCTTCTTTGCTAAGTCTATAGATAGATAGATAGATAGATAGAAGGCACTATATGATAGATAGATAGATAGATAGATAGATAGATAGATAGATAGATAGATAGATAGATAGATAGATAGATAGATAGATAGATAGATGAAGAGGTAAAAGGAAATACATAAAGCATAAAACATAAAGATTTACCACTCAGAAAGTGGTGGAGCCATTCAATGTAGAGAGATGTGCTTCTGGAGAGGCAGATTAGATACCCCTGTATACAAATGTGAGCCCCACTGCGGTAAGCCCCTCCACTACAGAAGTAATCAGCCAGAAACAGTTAATTCTGCAGACAAAGGTGAGTGCTACATTGCAGAAAGATTGATGGGTTTTATGGTTTCTTTGTTTGCCCCATGTATTTTTCTCCTTGTTTTCTGTGTAGGTAGTATATATCTCTCAGAGAAGTATTCCACTAGGGATGTGTTAAAATAGAGTCATTAATTGTTATTTTCCCTCCTGCAGAAGCAGACATGGCTAGAAAGTTTACATTTATGAGGAACAAGTACTGTAGCTGACAGACGTGTGTTGTTTTCTGGACGGTTTCCATATCAGCTAACTGTGACCTCTTCTGAGTGATATGTAAACAATCTGCCAAAGAGAGTCACTGTCACTAGGCTTCTATTTCAAACCATCGCATATCACACCGCCTCTCTTGCCAGGAACTCATTTCAGCAAAATGCATCCATTTGGATTTGTGTTTGTGCTGCCTTAATCTCTCTGCTAATACTGTATGTCAGTTACATACAAACAGCTTGTATACTTAAGAATACAGGAAGAGGGGTGCCTACCAGCATTAACTACCGTAACATAAAATCTCTCCATCAGAAAAGTAAAAAAAAAATATTAAAAGAAAGCAGTGGACAATTGTACTGTGGATAAGCCAAAAAGCATGCCAGTGAACAGCTGCATCAATCAGAAGCAAGCAGTTCCAGTAAGAGCCTGGCAAGCTGATATCACGAATTGACACTTCACATCCGTGAAATTTGATAGCAGTGAACACTGATGAAACCTCTGGCAGCAAATCATTACTTGTGCTTGAGGACAGCGACTTGAAATTGACAACTTTTCACAAAGCAGGCCCAAAGGTAAAGTGGCGTAGTGGCACAGTTTTCTTTTTTTTTTTTTAACTTAATCTCTCTTATTTGGAGTTACAAATGCAGAATATCTTTTATAAGAAAGGGGTAAAAACCGATCAGTCCATAATACAAAATTGCTGCAAACCAATAGTTTGACTTGGGGATACAGATGTCACAATTGCACCAACTGGAGGGAGTAATCAAAAAGTCATCAGAATTATACTAAACCACCTGCAAATTAATAAAAATACTACATAAAGAACCGCAAGGTCATTTTTTCAAATACATTTAAGATTCTGCCAACCTCTGTTACACAAGTAATTTTCTTAACTGCAAATACAAACATTTTTTAACATTACAACTTGAGCACACAGGGTTTTAACTTTATACTTGAGCACAAGGCTTACAATATGCTAAACATCTACCTGTATATATATATATACAGTGATCACTCACTATATCACGCTTCAACTTTCGCGGCTTCACTCTATCGCGATTTTTTTCTCATACACGCTTACGTCACTACGCATGCTCTTTCTGAGAACTTTTATCTAAGCCCTTCGATGGCTCCTAAACGTGCTGCTTTTTCTAAGCCTTCTGACAATAAAACTAAGCACCGGAGGAAGATGCTTACTATCCAGGAGAAGGTGAAACTCTTGGATATGATTAAAGATGGCAATACCCTACAAAAGCCTCCTCACGCATATGAACAGACAGCACCAGCAACAGCCTATCAAGATGTTCTTCAGCCGCGCACCCAGACACCCACTGCCTACTCCTAGTACTCCTTCAGTGGAAGAAGACAACAACGCACCTGCTGAAGATACTGCACCACCTCTGAAGACTCTCCTACTGAGTTCGTGCTTTCATAGGTTAGTGGTTGTGTGTAAGAACTGTGTGTGTTTGTGTGCAATTAAATGTACAGTCCTTCCGTCCAGTGAGTGCAAAGCATAGCGATAATCCGCTTATTACAGACTTACTAATTGCGGCTTGAGGTACGAAGCGACATGATGTGAGCAGAGTTCTGGTGCTCTTATCATTCCCTTGCTTTTGTGTGCGATGCGCTGGAAAAATAGACAAAATTATTATGTCTCTGGAAATAATTAATGTTGATGGAGTACAAATGCCTCACCGCGTAGTAAATATCAGGGGAGATGGTGCTTGCTTATTCTCATCTATAGCTTATTTAGTGCATGAAACTCCGTCTTTAGAGGTACAGATTCGGGCTGACATTGTACGACTTTGGACAGGCACTTGAGGGGATAAAAAAAAACTTAGGTTTTCGGGAGATGTTATGAATGGGCACTTTGATGTTCTCATTCCCTACACTTACATGCCTGATGTACACATGGAGCGCACAAAAATTGAGGATAAAAGTCGGTCGTCTTAAAAGGCGAGTGCGCCTAGTAATATGATATTTGTAACGTCTAATATGTCTTATTTTTTCTTATTTTGTCTAATATATTGGGTAATACGAGTGTAATGGTGACTAAAGGGTGTTATTTCATGTCTAGAGGGCTCTAATAATGTTAAAAAACGTATTTAGATGGTTGTAAACAGGTTTTCTATACTCTTAACTGCGAAAATGTTCGATTTATAAATAAAGAATCCTACTTCGCGAAAATTCATTTATCATGGTAGAGTCTGGAACGGATTGACCGTGATAAACGAGGGTTCACTGTAATTCACTAAGGGCACGCAAGACAGTGAGCGCAAGACAGAGAGCCACGCCCGCCAACTCACAGAGCCCTGTGCTCCAACTCTAAGACCATGAGATATGCTCGACAGAGCCCAGTCCGCCAACTCTAACTAAGGGCACGCAAGATAGAAAGCACACGCAAGACAGAGAACCATGCCCACCAACTAACAGAGCCCTGCCCACCAACTCTAAGACCATGGGATACGCACGACAGAGTCCTGCCCGCCATCTCTAATCCTACTTCCGCGTCCACCGTCGCTCTCGATCAAACAGCAATAATTACAAACAAAGATAACTGGCAGTAACAGTGCAAAATTCACAATTGGTATGCCTGTTTGAAAAGATAAGTTTTGAGGGTAGTTTTTGAAATGTGTTATTGAATCGAACTGATGTATATGAGAGAGAAGAGAATTCCTGAGTTGAGAAGCACTATGAGAGACGCTCGAGCTCCCATAGCACAGAGTTTGATGTGTGGTATATAAAGTACAGCTGCAGATGAGAATCAGAGTGAGCCAGACGAGTGTCAGTCTGTAGGAGACCAGTGAGGTTGTGGAGAGCTTTAAATGTTAAGAGCGGTATTTAGTATTGTATTCTGTAGTTAACAGGGAGCCAGTGAAATTGAGAGAGAATAGGTGTAATACAGTATGTTCAGTGGATTTAGAACAGCAGGTTATTATCCTGGCACCAGAATTTTGAATAAATTGTAAGCGATGGATACGTTTTTGTGGGATGCCAGACAGAATAGCATTACAGTATACGTGAGGTGACTCGAGCATTAACCAATACTTTAGTACCGTGTTGCGTAAGAACAGGACGAAGTCTAGAAATGTTTCAGAGATGGAAGAAGGCAGTCCGAGAAATGTTACTTATACGGTAGGAATTATTTAATATAATAATAATAATAATAATTATGATTATTATTATTTAATAATTGCTATTATTAGTGTATAAATGGATATAAATAATTGCATGTAAATGATTTGCTAAAATCTGTTGTATGTAAACGATATGTTTAAAATGTTATTGTTTTTTCATCAGAAAATCCAGTTTCCACGTCTACCTGTATTAGTTTAAATGGCACTTTTACCACTCGCAATAGGGCGGACGTGCTGACTTATCGTGTCGACTGGGCAACACAGTGAATGCGGCGTCTATCTATATATGTCTATGTCTTCCATAGCCTGCTACAGGAAGGTACTCTCTTGACCATTGGCATTGGTTTCACTCCTTGCTATTTTGTTATACTCTGATGGTGGTTTCCTAAGCCTTTGTTATACTGAATTCCTTTCTCACTGTTTTCCGTTCCTATTCTTACACCACCGTATGCTACGGCGGGCTTCAGCTAGTATTTATAAAAAGGCCTGGTCCGCAATAGAAATAAAATCCTGCAGTACTTCTTTATATTCACTGCTATGCACTCCAATAAATGCAAGTTATTGCCAATATACTAACAACCCAATTGTGCTTCACTCACTCAGAATATGGAACCAATGTAGGAAGTATTTTAAGATAGAGAAGCTTTTATCTCTGGCACCTCTGCACTAGAACCACCATTTTCAGCCCTCTCAAACGTACGCAGTTTGTAATGTCTGGAAAACATCTGGGATTAAATCACTTAGAGATCTGTACGTAGGCAACGTCTTTGCATCCAATGAACAATTACATTCCAAATTCCACTTTCCAGCGACGCATTTCTTTCACTAACTTCAAATTAGAAACTTTGTTAAACAAAACTTGCCCAATTTTTCTCACCTTCCACCTACCTCTATGCTGGAAAACATATTGCTCAGTTTCGAGGACTAAGACAGCATTTCTGTAATATACAAAACCATTTTACAGTCCCTCCCTTTCAAAGATCCCAGAGGACATTGGGAAAAGGATCTTTCACTCAACATTTCAGAAAAGGAGTGGATGGTAGCAATGAAGAGAATTCATTTGAGCTCCATTTGCACAAAGCATACAATTATTCAACTTAAAATTATATATCAAGCCCATCTTTCTTGCTTAAAACTGCCCAAAATGTTCCCAGAACAAGATCCAACCTGCGAACATTGCAATCAAGCTCCAGCCTCATTGGGCCACATGTTTTGGGCCTGCGCCAAATTAACATTATTCTGGACCAAAATCTTTCAATGCCTTTCAGACAGCCTTGGTGTCACAATCCCTCCTAACCCATTAACAGTTGTGTTTGGTGGGCTTCCAGAGGGGTTTAAAGTGGAGAAGGACAAACAAACTGTAATTGCCTTTACTACACTATTGGCATACAGACTTATCTTGCTCAACTGGAAGAATCCCACCTCACCTATTCTAAGTCAGTGGGTAACTGATGTTATATCCTATTTGAAATTGGAAAAAATCAAATTCTCACTTAGAGGGTCAGTGCAGAACTTTTTTAAAACCTGGCAGGATCTAATCAATAACATTTTAGAATAAGCTTTTAAAGCACTGAGGAAGCATATTCTCTCCCCATTTCTTTTTCTTTTCCATGTCTCTTTATGTACTTATTAATTCATCTATTTACTTATTTTTACTAGCTTTAAGTTTTAAAGCTCTCTTAGTCAGGGGTGGGGGTTGATTTGTTTTCAATTCTATTTTTGTTAAAACTGATCTATTTGTATGGAATGTTGTGTGATTATAATAAAATCAATAAAATTTTATAAATAAATAAATTGCCTTACCTGAGAAGTGTTCCAAGGTCTTGTCTTTCTGGTAGTTTTTTATGTGAATACCCACCCCTTTCTGAGTATACATTTTTGTAGTGTCTTGAGATGTGAAAATTATTTAATTTTTTGATTCCACTTTGTCTGGCCCCGATGAAGGGGTAGAGTCCTGAAACGTGTCAACTCGATGGACAATGATATGAATATTCATTGTCAGAAGTTCAAATCCTGGATACTGTGGCTTTGCTGATACTCTGGACTGTGTTACTTATAATTAAGGGTTGTTTACCTGATCTGTTATATTTTTATATGTTGGAAGCCTTGTGATCAAGTATAAAGTTAGAAGCCTGTGTGCTAGTTATAATGTCAAAAACTGTTTGTATTTATAGTTAAGAAAACTACTTGTGTAAAAGAGGATGGGTGAACTACAGTATACATGTTTTTGAAAAATTACCTTGCTGTCAATCTGCCGTCTAACTATCCATCCATCCATCCATTTTCTAACCCGCTGAATCCGAATACAGGGTCACGGGGGTCTGCTGGAGCCAATCCCAGCCAACACAGGGCACAAGGCAGGAACCAATCCTGGGCAGGGTGCCAACCCACCGCAGGACACACACAAACACACCAAGCACACACTAGGGCCAATTTAGAATCGCCAAACCACCTAACCTGCATGTCTTTGGACTGTGGGAGGAAACCGGAGCGCCCGGAGGAAACCCACGCAGACACGGGGAGAACATGCAAACTCCACGCAGGGAGGACCCGGGAAGCGAACCCGGGTCTCCCAACTGCGAGGCAGCAGCGCTACCACTGCGCCACCGTGCCGCCGCCGTCTAACTAGTCCAACTTTAAGTTCAAGGTTATTCTCATGTGACAAAAAGTTCAATGAAATTTTTACTTGCATGTTTCTTTCAGATATGTGACTATAGTGCAATACCAACAACAGACAATGAATGCAGACACCAACAATGAATACAAAATCATCCATTAAATCCAACCACAGACAGCAGACACAAGAATGGATCACACAGTTTTTAGAATGAAAAGCATTATGATCTGAGAAAAAAAATCTATATGTGAGTACTAATGGTCATAAAACATTAATCTGAATGGATGAGGGAGAAAAGTGACTGTTCAGGGTAGCTGACGTCTGAGTTTCTAAAGGCATTTTTACACCTAGTTCATTTGGACCAGTTTATTTCAGATTCTGGTGTGAATTCCCAGAAAATTAATTTTGTTTAGGTAGATGTGAACATGCCAATCACACTCTGCTGTAGACCGAAACAACCTTACTGAAATGCTGTGGAAAGGGTGATCTTGGTGTGGAACCAAACCAATTCTGAGTGTTTCACTTAAGGTATGAATATGATCCAACACAGGACCGATCTAACTACAAGAAATAATATGCATTGTTTCCCACTTAGGGTCTGCTGTCAGTAATTGTGGAATCTCATTTACAGCATAATGAGTAGAGAATTATCATGGAACATTAAAAAACAATAAAAAGAAAAAACATAAACACACACACAGGTACAAATGTAACACAATTTGCATGAAACAACTCGCATAATTACTCTAACAGAGCCATAAAACATTAGAACAATCTAGATGAGAACAGGCCATTCAGACTAACAAATCTCTTCAGTCCTATCCACTTAATTCTTCCAAAGTCAAGTTTTTAAAGTTCTTAAAGTCCTATTGTATACTACACTGCTTGGTAGTTGGTATTCCATCTGTTTATGGCTCCATGTAAAGAAAAACTTCCAAATGTCTGTGCAAAATTTGTCCTTAACAAGTTTCCTACTGTGTCCCCATGTTCTTGATTAAGTCATTTTAAAGTAACAGTCTCGATCTGCTGTACTAAATCCCTTCATAATTTTAAGCACTTCTGTCATGTCACCTTTTAAACTGAAAAGGCTCAGCTTTTGTAATCTTTCATTATAATTCATCCCTTGTAGTCTTGTAATCAGCCTAGTTGCTCTTCTCTGGACCTTTTCTGGTGCTGCTATGTCCTTTTTGTAGCCTGGAGACCAAAACTGAACACATTACTTCAGGTAAGGCCTCACCAGTGTGTTATAAAGTTTGAGAGTAACCTCCTTGGACTTGTACTCTACACATCAGTGCGCTATATAACCTGACATTCAGTCATTCAGCGTTATTAATGGCTTCTGAACACTGTCTGGAAGTTGATAGCATAGAGTCCACTACGACTCCCAAGTCCTTCTCATAAGGTGTACTTTGATTGTCAGACCTTCCATTGTGTATTCAAATCAACATTTGTACTTCCTATGTGTAATATTTTACATTTACTGACATTAAATTTCATTTGCCTCAGATCTGCCCAAGCCTGCTGTCCAAGTACCTCTGTAATGATTCAACAGATTGCAGATTATTTGTCAATCTTCCTATCTTGGTATCATCTGCAGACTTAGCCAGCTTGTTATTTATATTCCTATCCAAAACATTTATATATATTAAAATTAGCAGTGGCCCTAGCACTGACCCCTGTGGAACACCACTCTTAACCTCACCCAGTTCTGATAAGGTTCCTTGCACCATAACCTTCTGCTTCCTGTGTCTGAGCCAATTCTGTACCCATCTAAAAACATCACCCTGAACTCCCACTTCTTTTAACTTGATGCCCAACCTCTCATGTGGCACCTTATCAAACGCTTTCTGAAACACTCAGTACCTGATTCAGTCTTAGAGCCTTTAGTGTACACGATCAGATATAAGTTTAACGTGTTTAAAAAAGGGATCAATTCACTTGTGAACGGGTCGATCAAAACACACGCAAAGGTGTCGAGCAACAAATAGCAGTGTCCTGAGAGACCAATGATCAGACGTCCTAATCTTACACCACTAAAGAGATGCCTGCACTAACTTTGACATTTTAGTTAATGTTAATCAAGCATTTTAAAATAAACATTATCAACAAGCATTAAGCCAGGAGACATGTGATTTGAGATAAACTAAATTGAAATTACATTCATATTGTGACTACTGGAAAATGAATATACAACAGCATACATTTTAAAGAAATTTACGAGATGAGCCTCAATGTATGATTTCAAAAGAGCCTTCTGTCGGCTACTTGAAATGTGTCCTTTAATGAAATATGTTAAAGTAGTCCTCTTTTGGCAGCACTTTTGGGTGTGGCGGGGGTGCTGCATGCCCAGACTCTGGACCTGTCCAGGTGCCCTCTGGTGGTGGTCACGGACCATGTACTTCTGAGCTCCAATTCCGTGGCCCCGATGTAAACCAAGGGGGCTGCCCTCTCGTGTCCCAAGGGAGGTACTCCTGGTAGTACGTCCATTCCCCCGGTCTTCTCTTGAAAAGGGCGTCCTGTCCGGGCAGGATCCCCGGCCGTCCATCACAAGAAGCAATTTGTTGAACAATGGACCCTGACAAGATATCCTTATTATTATTTTTTCAGTTGTTATCCAATATAAAACTACATGTCCCTGATTGTCTCACTGATTTATCGTTTATTTGTATAAAACCTAAAGAAAAACATGTTTCACTAATGGATATATCTCATGAACATTAGGCCCAGATCTTATTTATGTTTCGTATATACAAAAATATATGCAGAATAATTATAAAAGTATGGAAATAGTATCATAAATATGAGTTGATTGTTTATTATTATAAAGTTATCCCTTATAGAATAATACTGGGCAACCACTTCTAAATAAACTCAAGATATTTGAACTGTCGAGCCTTTACCTGTTTCTTACATATACAGATATTATTTCCCTTGAATTTCCCATTGACATCTTCAGCATTCTTTAAATGAAACTAATTACTTTACTAAAGTCTCTTAAGAAATTAGACCTATCACCATCTCTGTCTATCCTACATTGTTCTTTGTGAGTTCGCAAGTCTAAGCTGCTCCTTCACAATTATTTAGAAGGTTGTTGTGAAATGATCATTTCAGGTCATAAGTACTGTATGTCATTAGCATTTTATAAATGTCTCTGTTAGTGTGTATACTGTACTACCATAAAAACAAAATGATTTAACTACTACTTCACATCCTCAGAGTCCTGGGTTCAAATCTCTGCCTGAATGCTGTCATTATCAGAGGTGTCACTCTCAGATCCAGGAAGGCTGTGACGGCTGCAGGTTTTCATTCCTGCCACTTTCTATCAATGACCTACTAACCTGATATTATTTGCCCCAAAGCTTTCATCATGCAGTATCTGTTTCAATACAATGCTTTAAAAGAAAATCAAATGTCTCATAAATATTGATCTCCTTTGGTCCACAAAACATTTGATATCGCTCTTAAAAAGGGAAAACTGTTTTGGAACTGTATGACAGAATGAGAGCACTAACAAGCCTTGAATTAAATAACTTGTTTTATTAAAAGCAAAAAATGGATTATAATTAAGAAATTCAAGTGAAAATGGTAACCCTCCAGGTACTGAGTTTGAGACACCTAAATTAGCTGGTCATCTGTTGGCTCAATTTCCATCTCATTATTGTTTGGCTGCCGGATAAGGAAAAAAGAAGCAGTGAAGTGTTCTGAATCTTAAAAAGCAAGCCAATTAAAATTAAGGAAAAATACATCTCTTTCATTAGCAACAGTAATTGGTTACAAATTAAGAAAGTGACAGGAATGAAACTTTACAACCACCATGGCCCTTCACAACTGGTACATATATAGTTGGCACATTCTCCCCATGTTCATGTAGGTGCCACTGTAGTGCAATGGTTAGTGCTGCTACTTTACACGAATAGTGTCCCAGGTTCAAACATTTTGCTTAGTTGTTGTCTGCAAATTCTCCATCTATCTTTGTGAGTTTTCCTCACACAACTTTAAAGGTAAGTTTAGTTGGCAATTTCAGATTGACCATTTGTGGGTGTGAAAACAACTGTGCCTTGTTATGGACAGATGTTCTGTCTAGGTTGCTTCCTTCTTGACACTGCTATAATAGGCTCTAGTCCGCTGCGACTTTGAATTGGATCATGCAGCTTGAGAACATTATGTTAAGATATATCATGTAGTAATACACATGGACCTCTGGCTGCATGCACTTCTCAGTCTTTGTCATTCTTGCATTCTGTATGCCACACTTGGCTGTCATCAGTCTAGCACTAGTATTTACATTCAACTCCCAGTTGCATTCATTTTACATTTTTACTGGTGCTGATATTTAAGAATAAGGGGGATGTGCAGGACTGTAGTAACTATAGGGGGATAAAATTGATGAGTCACAGCATGAAGTTATGGGTAAGAGTAGTGGAAGCTAGGTTAAGAAGTGAGGTGATGATTAGTGAGCAGCAGTATGGTTTCATGCCAAGAAAGAGGACCACAGATGTGATGATGAAGAAGTATAGTGAAGGCCAGAAGGAGTTGCATTGCGTCTTTGTGGACCTGGAGAAAGCATATGACAGGGTGCCTCAAGAGGGGTTGTGGTATTGTATGAGGAAGTCGGGAGTGGCAGAGAAGTACGTAAAAGTTGTACAGGATATGTACGAGGGAAGTGTGACTGTGGCAAGGTCTGTGGTAGAAGTGATGGATGCATTCAAGGTGAAGGTGGGATTGTGACGATGCGGGTTCTCTTCCATGCTCCCTACATTTGTCTGGGAGCCCTGAACCCAACACCATCGATAATGTCACCGAGATTAGCTGACAAATGGGGACAAATCTCATATGAAACCAGGGGATCTATTCAAAAAGGTGCTTAATTGTTTTTATTAAAGCAATCTTCCAAACAAACAGTGCACTGCTTCAAGTTCCAATAAATAAATGAATCCATAAAACGAGTGGGGTTAAAACCATCAATAAATAAATCCTTTAAAATCAGAGGTTAAAAATGCAGAAGTTAAAAATGCAGTCTCTCACTCCCTTGTTTTTCTCCAGCCCACATCCATCACTCTCTCCCCGGCTCACCATTACTCGCAGCTGTTGGAGACCCAACAGCCACGAGCTCCTTCAGCTCCTTCAGATGTCACTACCAGACCGTCAAGGTCAGCTCTCCTCCCTTGATCCTTCGCGCACCCGCAGTCACTCCCCAGATCCCAGGGGAGGGCACCTCTTCTGCTCACCCCACTCCCTAGTTTTCAGTGAGGTGAACTAGCCCCCAGAGCGCATTGGCCAAATGCTCCTTAACGGGGCCCCAGCTCGTGGTGTCTCATTTATAGGTGACCTCATTTTTGATCGATCTCTCTTTTTATTCCCCTACGATTTTTCTCTCTCTCTCGTCTGCATCCATCTATATATACCCACACCCGGCCGCCTCCATGGGTGCAGCGTCTTAATTACACACCGCAGGAAGCCAAGAACGACCGCACCCACACATGCAGGTGCGACTCGCTCCAATCACCTCATTAACACACCGCGGTCGTACAATCGCACCCACGGACAACAACACGGCTATACGGATTTAAAAACCCAACCCTTTTTTTCGGAAGCCGCGGACCCGCTATACCACAGGGATTACATCAGGGATCGTCCCTGAGCCCTTTCTTATTTGCAATGGTGATGGACAGGTTGACAGATGAGATTAGACAGGAGTCCTCGTGGACAATGATGTGATGTGATCTGTAGCAATAGTAGGGAGCAGGTTGAGGAGACCCTGGAACGGTGGAGATATGATCTAGAGAGGAGAGGAATGAAGGTCAGTAGGAACAAGACAGAATACATGTGTGTAAATGAGAGGGAGGTCAGTGGAATGATGAGGATTCTGGGAGTAGAGTTGGCGAAGGTTGATGAGTTTAAATACTTGGGATCAACAGTACAGAGTAATAGGGATTGTGGAAGAGAGGTGAAGAAGAGAGTGCCGGCAGGGTGGAATGGGTGGAGAAGAGTGTCAGGAGTAATTTGTGACAGACGGGTATCAGCAAGAGTGAAAGGGAAGGTCTACAGGATGGTAGTGAGACCAGCTATGTTATATGGGTTGGAGACGGTGGCACTGACCAGAAAGCAGGAGACAGAGCTGGAGATGGCAGAGTTAAAAATGCTAAGATTTGCATTGGGTGTGATGAGGATGAATAGGATTAGAAATGAGTACATTAGAGGGTCAGCTCATGTTGGACGGTTGGGAGATAAAGTCAGAGAGGTGAGATTACGTTGGTTTGGACATGTGCAGAGGAGAGATACTGAGTATATTGGGAGAAGGATGTTAAGGATAGAGCTGCCAGGCAAGAGAAAAACAGGAAGGTCTAAAAGAAAGGTTTGTGGATGTGGTGAGAGAGGACATGCAGTTGATGGGTGTAACAGAATAAGATGCAAAGGACAGAAAGATATGGAAAAAGATGATCTGCTGTGGCAACCCCTAACGGGAGCAGCCAAAAGAAGAAAAAGATTTGCATATACAGTTTTATCCTACACTTGATGCTCTGGAGATGGCGCTGCTCAGCATGTGACGCTTTTGTTGTTGTTTGTCTTCTTCTTCTACTTCCTATTATGGTGCTCTTCCTCGTGTCACTGGCCTCTGCAAATTGCTTGACCTTTAGCCAATGTTGCCAGCCTTGTTTTTCTTTCTGCCATTTCACTTCCTTTACATATCACTTCATTGTAAGAAATCCACGTGCACAGGTCAGGTTTCTGAGTTTGTTGCCGCTCAAGTTTTTTGAGTTACCAGAAAATATCAGGTTATAAACTTTCTTTCTGGATTAAGATCAAGGTTCATGTCCTAGCATTTCTTTGTCTTTGTCGACCTTGCATAATGTCTCCCACACGTGATGCTCATAGTGCAGCCCCAGTAGTTACACATAGAACTCCGGTTGCACACATTTTTCCATCTTCATGCTGGTGCTCATCTTCTACTTCTTCTTCCTGTAATGATGTTCTTTATCACAATTTCAGCCACTGTGATTTGCTTGGGGCTCAGCAGATGTCACTGGTTTTCATTTTCATCCTGCCATATGACTTTGTTTGCTTATCACTTTGCCATAAGAAAACAAGGAATGCAGGTCAGGTGGCTGAGCTTACCACAACCTTTTTTTTATTACCAGAATGTATCAGGTCATAAGCTTTTGATTGAGACCTAGATGAAGGTTCTAGCTCCAGCAGTTCATTAGTAATCGTGTGACTGAATGACAGACCTTAGGATTTTATATAGTAGTTCATGAGTAAATAGCATGTCAAATGGACAGATGATGGTTCCAGCTCAAATAGTTAGATGGATAGACCTTAATGATTTATTTACACTCACTAGCCACTTTAGCCACCTCTTCAACTGCTTGTTAATGCCAGTTGGTATGGTTGCTGGTACCAGACCTGGTCTTAGAATTTCATAAACTGCTGATCTACGGGGATTTTCACACACAACCATCTCTAGGGTTTACAGAGAATGGTCCAAAAAAGGAAAAATATCCAGTGAGTGTCAGTCTGGGCAAAAATGGCCTGATGCCAGAAGTCAGAGGAGGATAGTCAGACTGGTTTGAGCTGATAGAAAGGCAACAGTAACTGAAATAACCACTTGTTACAACTGAGGCCTGCAGAAGATCAACTCTGAACACACAGGATTTCAAACCTTGAAGCAGATGGGCTACAACAGCAACAGACTACACTGGGTTCCACTGCTGTCAGCTAAGAACAGGCAATTGTAGTTACAATTCACATGAACTCACCAAAATTGGAAAATAAAAGACTGGGAAAACATCTGGTCTGATGAGTTTCGATTTCTGCTGCAACATTCGGATGGTAGGATCAGAATTTGGTGTCAACAACATGAAAGCATGGCTCAGTCTTGCCCTGCATCAATGGTTCAGGCTGGTTGTGGTATAATGGGGGGGAGGGATATTTTCTTGGACCCCTTAGTACCAACTGAGCATTGTTTGAATGTCACAACCTGCTGGAGTATTGTTGCTGGCCATGTCCATCCCTTTATGACTGCAATGTACCCATTTTCTGATGGTTACTTCCAGCAGCATAACGCGTCATGTCACAAAGCTCAGAGCATCTCAGACTGGTTTCTTGAACATGTCAATGAGTTCACTGTACTTCAATGGCCTCAACAGTCACCAGAGTTCAATCCAATAGAGCACCTTTGGGATGTGGTAGAATGGGAAATTTGCATCATGGATGCGCAGCTGACAAATCTGCAGCAACTATGTGATGCTCTTATATTAATATGGAACAAAATCCCTGAGGAATGTTTCCAGAACCTTGTTGTATCTATGCCACCTAGAATTACAACAGTTCTGAAGGCAAAAGGGGGTCCAACGCAACAGTAGCAAGGTGTACCTAATAAAGTGGCTGGTGGGTGTATATAGATATGCAGCCTGAAGTGCCTTAATTTGTGGGTGCAGATACAGTATGTCTACATGCTTGTCTTTTTATGACTAGAGTGTATCATTCGGCTCAATAGTCTGTCCTTCAAAAGGTACTAATCTGTACAAGACTTCCTCTGCAAGTCCTCTGCTTGCTGATCTGCATTTTCCTAGTAGCAGGTAGAAATCTAAACTTCAGCTGATATGAGAGAACAGATCAATCTCCTAGCCTGCCCCCTTGGTGTAGAACGTACAGATGTCCTCATTAGCCTGTCCTCTAGCACTTTAATCAAGTGGTGCTCATGGGGCACAATTATTTTTGCTGCAGTTTTTTCTAATTTAAGACAAGATTCAGAGAGCTTTCACCTGTCAAGGTTCAAAAGAAACCTTTGCAAACTCATGTTTCTCATTTTCATTCAGTTTGTTTCTTAAACAGCAGTTCTCTCCAACTGCACTCTGGCATCAGTTCCCTATGCCATTTTACAGAGTAAAGAGGCGGGATGACTTCATTTTTCTCCAAGTGAAATTCCCCCATTTGTAATCCAGTCAGGCACTTCAGCATACAAAACACAAAGGTCTGCCATCCAGGACAGGGTTAATCCATGCGGTCAGCACTAATTTGGCATAGACAGATTGGTGGCGGCCGGCAGCCGTATGTCAAGCACACCTGGATGCCAGATTTGCTGATGCATGGCAATCTGAATTGGAGGGCATTGTGCCAGCCTCTGATGAGTAATGAAGCCCAACCGTGTGCCTTTTTTATTTTTGCTCTCATTTAATGCTGCTGTAAGAACTTAACATGTTTCTTCTTTTTCTTTCCATAAATCATGCCTCCTGTTCCTGGTGACATACCACTATAACTTTAGCCTTTCAAAGGCAATGACAATCTCTACCCTGCCTCACAATAAACAATACATTTCCTGATTGACCTAAATTTAATTCTTGGTTTAGGTTTGAGGGTAGCTTCACCATTTTGTAAGCATAGGCGGCTTTCATTTCAATGCTTGCCTCTTGGCTGAAGCCAAGGTTTCATTTAATTTGTCTACTGTAGCTTGAGACAAATGTGGACTCAACTAAGACCTAGTCCACACTAACACACATAAATCTGAAAACGCATATTTTATAAAATTTCTTTTTTGGCCCTCTAGCCACAGTGAAATGGTGTTTTTGTCCACTAAAAAACTAATGGCTTTGAAAACATTCTCCAAAATGTGTAAATTTGAAAACACCATGTCTTGTGTAGTCATGAGGATGGGGAAAACAGCTTTTTGATTGACTTGCATCTGGAAATACATCACTGTGTTTTTCAGTGAATTGCTTTGCTATTTTGTTTTCCAGTTATATGAGGATCACTGGAAGGTGCCTCAGATCTTTATGATCCTTTTGTCCTATTGTTACAATGCTCAATTTGAAAGATTTTTAAAGCAGATGAAGTTAGAGTAATGATCTGAAAATACAGTATAGACTGAAAACCTTTACTATGAAATGACATTTTCAAGCTTATATTTTTTAGCATGGACTAAACCCATTGTATAAAACTACTGTCTGAGGAAAATTGGGGTCTCCAATTAGCTACTAACCATTAGTTTAACTTTGTGTTTCACTTACATTTGTTGAATTTGGATAAATTAAGAATTTATTCTGGTTAAGACATCCTTATACTTTTCCCATTGTCTGAAGTAAAGGTGGCCTCCGGTTCAATTCTATAACATAGTTTAAGATAAAGCTGGAGAAGAGCTTGACTTCTCATTGAAACCAGTATCTGAAGTAAGAGTAAATTTCATTTATTTTTGTATTAATGTTTGAGGTAAAAGGTTGCTTCACTTCAATAATGGGTGATGTAATAGGAGACTTTGCTTACAGTATGTTGTATTTTCTTAATTTGGCATATACTTCTAGACATAAGAAGCTTAAAAAATCAAAGGAGACCATTCAGTCTTTCAAACCCATTTGGTTAGCTAATAGTAGTCTTAATTTCTCATCCAGGTAATTCTTAAAATTCGTCAAGGTCTGCACTTCAGGAAAATGATTTTATTGATTTTTTAAGACTCCCAAGACTATTTGTGTAATGTAGTGCTTCTTGGCTACACTATTAAATACACTTCACATTCATGTTCACTGGTATCCTCAAATATATGATACATTATTTAACTTATGCTGCTGGGAAAAATTTATTAATAAACTAGGCTGACCCGCCTTTTAAGGCGACTGACTTTTAAGTTGACCACTTCTTAAGGCAATTCAATATGTAGATCAATTTGATATTTTATACAAACTCATTAATTTGGTTATATTGCATTTGAGCGGTATTACTTTAATACTCGTAGTTTCTGTTATTTTTGTGATAAAATGTAAACTTTTTTTTTATATTGAGGTCGCCCTTTTGAACCCCCCTGATATTTACTACGCGATGAGGCATTTGTACTCCATCAACATGAATTATTTCCAGAGACATAATTTTGTCTATTTTTCCAATGCATCGCACACAAAAGCAAGGGAACGATGGGAGCACCAGAACTCTGCTCACATCATGTCGCTTCGTACCGCAAGCTGCAAGTAGTAAGTCTGTGATAAGCAGAATACCGCTACGCTTTCCACTCACGGGATGGAAGGACAATCCCAACCGCTTTTATATAGTAAGAAAGAAGAAGAAATCGCACAGTCTGGAGTAGAAAATCATCTTTTACCTGGAAAAACGAAACTACAAATCCCATCGTGCATTGCAAAATGGAGGTGGCGTGTGTGAAACTCCGCACTTGCGTAGCACTCACGGGACGGAAGGACAATCCCGACCGCTTTTATATAGAAGGATGTATTCATAATTTTGAAGACACAAATGACATTGGCACATAGCCTTCTCTGTTAAACTAAAGAGGATTAATCACCTTAGCCTGTCAGAGTAAGACAGGCCCTTCGCTCCTGGCATTCATTTTTCTGTTCTTTTTAGTAGACTCTTGTACAGTATGTCAGTTTTGTGAGATGTGGTGCCAAGAATTAAATTTAGGTCAATCAGGAAAGGTATTGTTTATTGTGAGGCAGGGTAGAGATTGTCTATAACAGGTTGATTTAACTATTATGTACTACCATTAGCTGAGGTAAGAGGTGACTTTAATTATGCTGCTTCTGCTTACCATTAAATTTTATGCAACACCCTGAGACAAATAAAAGAGACTTCTATTAAATGTTGTGTCAATGTTTAGTTTTGCTAAAGGTGACCTTCACATCTGTGAGTGTGTTAGATTAGGTAAAATAGTACCATAAATCTATTTTTTACTACTTCTTTTAGTGATAGCGAGCTTCATCTACATTTATTACCAGACTGGATGAGTTAAGAAGAAGGTAAAAAATATATATTTGAATCAAAGTGACACTAAGCTAGACTTTAAATATCCAGATTGTTAGGTTAACTAAAAACTCTAAATTGTTCCAGTATGATTGAGTGAGTGAGTTCTGCAATGGACTGATATCCTGTCCTTGGACCTCATTTATAAAGCTTTGAACGGATTTGAGTGTAAAAATATGGCCAAAAGAAAACAGGAGAATACATACATACAAACAAACAAACAAAGAAACAAAACAATATCACTTTTTACAAAACACGGTGAGTGCACATTTCTATGCAGTTTAACCCTTCTAAGTCACAATCACCTTGTAAATGTGCATATGTGAGCACGCATCAAACATCCATATATGGAGGATGCTAATCAGCCTCATACGTCTGCAATTAGAAATCTGCACAACTTCATTGAGCGGTAGAGCAGACTCCCACCTGCTGCGTCGAGGCCCCGCCACCTGCATTCAAGAGTATCTTGCTGCACTCCGCAAATGAGAGTGCAAGATCATGGACAGCCTCTGCTCTGTGTTCTGGGGCTTAGGGAAGGCATTAGAGTATGAGCAGGTAGCCACTATCACCTGGCACATATAATGATGTGATTGCCATTACAATGAATAGTTGAGGCCATCTGAAAAGCTGAGGTTCACCCAACTACCTTACCAACAAGCCAGCCACCTCGTACACCACCATTACATCTGTAAAAGCTAATTTGTCTCAAAATAAATGAATCATAGGTTGACCCAGGCCAGTGAGACACAATGTTTGTCAGCCTCCTCTTGGCATCACAGATGACTTGTGTGTTAATGGAATGTAAATGCACACAGATAACAAAAACAGTTTCATTCTCATGAGATGCCCATATCGCAATATGTGCCGAGTACATTGCTTCAATTATATTAGGAGAACCAGACATGTGCTGATTTATATTGGCAAAAACATTTTATGTTTTTATATAATTTGTACCCACACCATACAGAACTAGACATATCGTTTTGCCAGTCGGTTAATGGCTTCCAGAGCAGCATGTATGACAAAGTGAAACCTGATTGAGATATTCATGACCTGCCACCCAGTTCTCTGAGAAGGTAGACGATATAAACTGACGAAAAACCAAAAAAAGTTCTTCAGTACAAATATGCAGCATGATCCACTTAAAAGGGAAATGAAATACAGTCAGTGCATAATATTCATCACTTTTAAGGTTTGCTTGTCACATCAGCACACATTATAATAATGGCTTGGTAAAAATGAAGTATTATGTGTGCAAGTCGTCACTAAGCTGGTTTCTCTGCATTTCCCTACTTGATCAAGGATGTTGTCGTTTCTCAGTTCTCAGTTTCTCTGAAATACTGAAAAATTGAGACGGATTAGAGGTTCCCTTGTCATGTTTTCTTTTATAAATCCCAACGTTTGCATGAAAACTGATGTATGACATTTCAAGCCTCGTTTTGTGTAAACTCAAGCTTTATACTTGAGGCCTCTGGACAAGCAAGTCAAGTTTTGACAACCTTCAATTGGAATAAAGAGGTTTTTGTAATGAATGAATGAATTCTAAGAGAGAGTTGCACCTTTACATTTGCTGCTGGGTGGGGTAAGTTGGACATACTTCTATATTTGCCATTACTGTTTTGGGAAGCAAAAAGACTTGACTTATATAAATACCTAAAATTCAATTTAAATATTTTTTTTATGTAAGAAACAAAACACACACAAATCACACACAAAAATACATAACAAGTACATCAATACAGTATGTTGCATTATTCAGGAAACACAATGCTCTATCCCCAACCAAGTCAGAGAATTAGAAGATAATAGAGTCTCATCCATAGTGCTTTTTTGTATCTCTATATATAAAATCCAATGTCTGTCTATCTGTCTGTCTGTCTGTCCGCTTTTCATGAGAGAACTACTTAATGGATTTAGATTGTTTTTTTTTTTCTATAATTTGCTTGAACATTGATTTTTTGACTTCTTTCATTGCACTATGTATCACAGTTTGCGTGCGGTAACGATTTATTTGCGCAAATCTGAGAGACATGAAGCCGGCCAACGGGGATTGATTGGTGGTGTTGCCCTCCTCACTCACATGCCAGCCTTGGGGCGTTCCTTACCTTCTCTCAGCTAGTGAACGAGACAACTACTTAATGGATTTAGATTCGTTTTTTTTCTAGAATTTGCTTGAACATTATGGTTGATTTTGTGACTTCTATCAACACACTAATAATCATAGTTCGCTTGCAGCAGCGATATATTCACACTAATCTGGGACAGAGGCTGCGGGCCGAGGTCAGGGGGAAGCCTGACATTAGGAGTAGGTAGCCGGGCAGGGC
Organism: Polypterus senegalus; assembly: GCF_016835505.1. NCBI lineage: Eukaryota > Metazoa > Chordata > Cladistia > Polypteriformes > Polypteridae > Polypterus > Polypterus senegalus. The sequence goes on along the minus strand of NC_053156.1, from coordinate 45,945,362 downwards.
CCTCGTCACTGGCTGTTTCACTGTGACGTGTGCAGAGCTGCAGGTGACTGTTAGTATAGAAAAAAAAAATAGAAATAAAATAAAAGAACTCAGTACAGGCCCAATGTGCTTTACAGCTACATTTAATGAATTCTTTCCAAATTCTGAATAGATCCTTTTAAAGAGAACTCAATTTTTTCCAAACTGAAATAAAACCAACATCACTTATATCTTTTGGATAGTCTTGGGTCTATTGGGTCTAAACAGTTGGGGTAATACCAGAGGGGATATCATTGTCAATGAAAATATTTTGTGATATTGCACTACTTGAAAGAAAAGATTTGTTTTGCTCACCTGAAAGAATTCTAATCCATCTTCTATAAGTCAGTGACACAGAGATTCCTATCTAAAATCTTAAACTTGAACGATAGGAGAATCGGTTTCACTTCTATTTGTTTATCACTGCTTGGCTGAAGGGCAGGTTTATACTGGGTTAACTAACAGAAGGTTTCACTCTAGTCTTCTGTTTTGATCAGGTAGGGTTCTAGGGTGACCTTATTCTCCCCTTTATTCTCTTTATTATGTAGACCTGACCAAAATATTGTACAATTCCTGCCATAGCCCTCACATGTTGCACTACCTTTTTCTCTATGACTGCAGACAACAAAATAGAGTAGCAGAACAGTCAGGAGAAAAAGTTACACATTTGTTCATCGTGTATTATAGATAACTAGGAACTCTTACCAGTCAAAGACAAGTAATAGAATACATTTTGAAAATTTGATATTTCACATCTCTTGCCCTATGTGTATCTTCAGTGTTTTTAGTATAGGAGCCGCGGGCATCTCAGCCTCTCTTGCCTGGAGCTTCCTCAATCATCTGCATTCCCCTAAAGCTTGCCTCTCAGACTCTGCCATGTTAATGCGCCTTGCTCACCTCCTGTCTGCTTTTTGACTATCACCAACAGGAGACTGGTCCCCATTACCTGCTGTGAAAAACATCATTTGTATTCTCGTAAGTGCTTCCCATCTTTGAGGGTGATTCAGGCTGCACCTTGTTAGTATTTAGTGCCTAACATCACTTGGTTTGTTATTTGCTGTTTTGTCATTGAAACGCTCCATTTGAACTTTTTTATGTAAAAAATAAATTAAAAAAAATGTCACAATCAGGAATTGAACTTTGTACTCCTAATGAAGTGGATCATCATCACTACCACTGATCCACCACAGCCAAATTGATCAATCAATCAGACCAAAGCCAAACTAACCAATCAAATTGCACGGAGGGACCATACACACACACACATGCACACACGCACACATATAAACACTACCATTTTATTTTCCAGTAGATATGCCAAAACTAACAGTCAAAGCCAAATAAGTGTTGCTTAAAACAATAAAACCTAATAATAGGCTACCAGGCAACTCTCTGTCTTAATGTTTAAGGGTCTCTGGTCCAGTGTGGGTTAGCGTGGTCCTTGATCCAGCATGCTGTCTTCATGGGGCAGCAGAAATGGACTACCTGCTCAGGATGGAAATGTCAGAGAGAGCCTGCACATGCAAACCTCCTTTTATTGTGACTCTGTTGCCCCAAATCACCAATAAAACAACTCAGATACAAACTAATTCTTAGTTCACTGCATCAGACTTTTTTCATTATTCAAAGGATTCACAAATGTAGTTTCAGAAAACAAGAAAGAAAGGATAGTTAAGTAACTGAGCTGTAAACTGGTCCCCTTCCCTTTACCAATAGTGATCTTCTTGATCAATGAAAGTCTTGGGGGGGATGAAATCACAACAATTTACTTTCCTTTAAAATAAGACATTATAAGACATTAACTTCACTGCCTTTTTAAACATTTTAAAATAAGATTTTGTTAGACATTAATAAAAAATGTATTAACTTATATGCTAAATGTTATTCACCATTACATCTTCTTACTGTTAGAGGCTGTCACACACGTGCGTTTGGGAATCAAGCAAAGGGACCAGAAAACAATTCTGTGCCAGATCACGGGGCTGTGGGTCTCACTAAATTTCTCTCTTTTCTCTCTGCAGACCAGACATGAGAAATTCTGCCTGTATCCGATTGCAGTTCGATGACTTCACTTCCTGTCCTGGGCCCGGGGACGTCATTTCCTGTCCCGGCCCCGAGGATGTCACCTCTGTTCCGCCCCAATGACATGATTCCCCTTGAACCACCTTAAAAACCCGTCATCTTCCATACTTGAATAAGTTCTGTTTTGGACTCAAACCTGTACACATTGTACTCAAACTGCAGCCAGGGAAACTAAATGGGTGGCTGCCCCAAACCTCTGTTGTGTGTCTGGCTATTTATTTCACAAGGAAAACAGGGGCTTCACTTACAATTTCTTTTACTGGCTGTGGCAAGAGGAATGTCTGACATCTGCATAAGACTAGTGAAGTCTTTACTGCTATTTTACCACTTACTGAGGAAGGTGTGGTCTTCCATTATTTTATACACATGACTTATATAAAAGAAGTCTAAGAGTTTTTCACTTCCAGTTGAGGCAGGAGGTGGACTTAAAACTACAGGTAGAGTTTTACAGCTGGCTGAGAAAGGGTTCACTTAAATCTGTACATATGTACACACATATATTCTCAGGCCCTCTTAATCCATTTCTGGGTCTGAAAAGTGACTTACCACAGTTTGAGTAATCACTGGGTGGCATCAGTGTCATTTCACTGGCCGAGGTAAATGGCAGCTTCACTTAAATAGTTTTCTCTAGTTTACATAACAGGAGCTTCAGTTACATTGTTTGCCTCTCTTTCCCTGAGTGATTAGAGAGTGGTAGGTGTATTTGGTGTCACTCATTGCATTAGGCTACACTTTCATTTTGCAACTCTTTCATTCACTAAGGAGTTTTACCGATACTTTTACTGCTGTCTGAAGTAAAAGAGCTTCTCATCTGTTTTGCAAAGCTGTTCAAAGGTAATGAAGATGTTCACTTTTGTTATTATTACTTTTTGAGATAAGAGAGAGTCTCGCCTCTGTTTTTGTCACTGTTTGAGGTTTATTTATTTATTTATTTATTTTTTTTTATATAATTTTATTGATTTTCTTGAAATCACACAACATTCCATACAAATAGATCAATTTTACAAGAATAGGATTAAAAACAAACCAGCCCCCACCCCTGGAAAAAGAGAGCATGGACAGCAGAATAAAACTTAAACCTAGTAAAAATAAGTAAATAGATACATTAATAAGTGAATAAAGATAAATGGAGAAGAAAAAGAAAAAAAAAAAGAAAATGTGAAGAGAATCTGCTTCCTCAGTGCTTTTAAAGCTTATTCTAAAATGTTATTAATTAGATCCTGCCAGGTTTTGAAAAATTTTTGTACAGATTCTCTAAGTGAGAATTAGATTTTTTCCAATTTCAAATAGTTTATAACATCAGTTAACCACTGACTTAAAAGGGAAGAGTTAGGATTCTTCCAGTTGAGCAAGAAAAGTCTACATCAGCTGTGCGCAACCTGCGGCCGTACGGCCGCATGCGGCCGTGGGCAATGACTTTGGCGGCCGTGGACGTGTATATTAAAGTGTACGTAATGGCGGCCGTGCAGGTGTAGGGTCTCTGGACTCCAGAGAGTAAGGGGTCTCAACGCCGCGGAATCTTTGTCGGCCGGGTCGGTATGGTGACGCCGAAAGCCGATTTCTATTTAAATATATTCTAATTTTGCCCAATAATGTCTCTGAAAAGGAAAAGAACATTGGCAGAAGAGAAGAGGAGCTTCAATTCCAAATGGGAGCTGGAGTTCTTCATGATGGAGTCAGCAACACATTCTATGATGTGTTTAATCTGCGGTGAAGTTGTGAAGACTGTAAAAAGAGATAATGCAAAGCAGCATTTTCGCCATCACGCGTCACACACATCTGCAAATTTGCAAGGTGAGTCTAGGAAGATCTGTGTAGAGAATTTGAAGAGGCGTTTCCTACAGCAAAAATCGGTCATGTCTACTTTCGTAAAGTCTACGAATAATCGAAGTGAAGCATCCTACAGAGTGGCATATCGTCTTGGTGTTGCAGGGAAGCCTTATTCAGATGGGGAACTCGTTAAAGGGTGCATCATGGACGTTGTTAAGTGTATTCATCCTGGTAAAGAAGCTGACTACTCGTCGATCCCTCTCGCGTGATACTGTGCAACGCCGACAATTTGATATTGCCCAGCAGTTAAAGCTTTCTATGCTGGCCAAGGTGAATGAGGAGGAAAGTTTGTTTGCACTGGCTGTCGACGAATCAAAGGACATAAAGGACTCGGCGCAGCTGTTAATCTTCGTTCGCTCTCTGTCTCCTACTTTTGAGTTATGTGAGGATCTTCTCTCCATGGAGACGCTTACTACTCATACTCGTGGAGAAGACATATTTCTTGCAGTGAAGAAAGCCTGCATTCAATCCAGCGTTGATCTGAAAAATCTCCGTGGAATCTGCACAGATGGCGCGCCTGCCATGACCGGTAAGCAACAAGGCCTTGTGGCAAGAATGTCAGATTACTTGTCCAAGGAGCATGGTAATAAACAACTCACCAACCTTCACTGCATCATCCATCAGGAAGCACTCTGTTCAAGATCTGTTGTTTTAGATAATATTCTGAAGGAAGTGAATCGTGTTATCTCGTTTATTTGAGCAAATGCTCTTAACCACCGGCAATTTCTAGAAATTCTACACACGAGTGAATCGTTTGCCGAGGAAATTCCTTATCACACCGACGTTCGTTGGTTGTCTCAGGGAGAAACTTCTCGCCGTGTTCTGCTGTTGCGCAAGGAAATAGTGGAATTTTATTCGATGAAAAACAAGGACTGCCCCTTGCTAAACAATGACTTTCTAACATCTCTGGTGTTTCTGGTTGACTTACTAATGCATGTTAACTATCTCAATCAAAACCTGCAAGGCAAAGCAACAACAGTTTGCCTCATGCACAGAAAAATAAAAGACTTCTGTGACAAATGTCGTCTCCTGAAAAGCCATCTGCAGCAGGGTAATTTCTACCACTTTCCACAACTGACGGCTCTGATTGACAGCAAAGAAGTAAAGCCTGACCAAATTCCTACCGTCCGTTTTTCGGGCACTTTAGACGGGCTGTTGCAGGAATTCGCTAACCGTTTTCAAGATTTCAAAAAGATTTCAGCAACAATAAGACTCGTTGCTTCTCCTCATCTGGTGGAGACAGAGAGTGCACCGTTACATCTACAAATGGAGCTAGTAGAGTTGAAGAACAATGAGCAGCTTGTGAAAAAGTTTACGGAAGAAAGCGACCTGCTGGATACGTGGAAATCAGCAGTAGAATACCCACAACTACGAGAACTGGCCAGAAACATTCTCGTTCTTTTCGGAAGCACTTATTTGTGTGAAGCAGCGTTTTCCAGAATGAAATATCTGAAAAACAAGTACCGAACCCGATTGGTAGACAGCAATCTAGAGTCTGGAATACGGCTAATGGTCTCCAGCGAGTCCCCTGACTTTGCAAGTCTGTCTGCAAACATGCAAGAGCAAGGAAGCCATTAATGGCAATGTTTTCCAAATATCCTGAAACAATTGCTGTAAAGGTTTTTTGTCCTATATGACGTTTCGTAGACATTTTTTTACATATGTAGACCAGTAAATTGAATATTGTCAGATATATCATACTCTGTTTTAATGTGTAATCTGTAAATTTTTACATAAATCATAAAACATTATTAAGTTTACTTGGACTTACTGGTGGCCGTTATTAAAGTAAAAAGTCTGTAGTGCGGCCGTTATTAAAGTAAAAAGTCTGTAGTGCGGCCGTCAATAGCGGAAAGGTTGCGCATGCCTGGTCTACATGGTGTAGTAAAGGCAATCACAGATTGTTTGTCCTTCTCCACTTTAAGCCCATTTGAGAGTCACAGCTGTTAATGGGTTAGGAGGGATTGTGACACCAAGGCTGTCTGAAAGACACATAAAAATTTTGGTCCAGAATGATGTTAATTTGGTGCAGGCCCAGAACATGTGACCCAGTGAGGCTGGAACTTGATTGCAACGTTCGCAGGTTGGATCTTGCCCTGGAAACATTTTGGACAATTTTAAGCGAGACAGATGTGCTTGGTTTTATAATTTTGAGTTGAATAATTGTATGCTTTGCACATATGGAGCTTGGGTGAATTCTCTAAATTGCTACCTTCCACTCCTTTTCTGAGATGTTGAGTGAGAGATCCTTTACCCATTGTCCTCTTGGATCTTTGAAAGGGAGGGACTGTAAAATGGTTTTATATATTGCAGAGATGCTGTCTAAGTCATTGAAACTGAGCAATATGTTTTCCAGCATAGAGGTAGGTGGGAGGTGAGAAAAATTGGGCAAGTTTTGTTTAACAAAGTTTCTAATTTGAAGTTAGTGAAAGAAATGCGTCGCTGGAAAGTGGAATTTGGAATGTAATTGTTCGTAGGATGCAAAGACGTTGCCTATGTACAGATCGCTAAGTGATTTAATCCCAAATGTTTTCCAGACATTAAAAACTGCATATGTTTGCAAGCGGGGCGGCACGGTGGCGCAGTGGTAGCACTTCTGCCTCGCAGTTAGGAGACCCGGGTTCGCTTCCCGTGTCCTCCCTGGGTGGAGTTTGCATGTTCTCCCTGTCTCTGCGTGGGTTCCCTCCCACAGTTCAAAGACATGCCGGTTAGGTGGATTGGTGATTCTAAATTGGCCCTAGTGTGTGCTTGGTGTGTGGGTGTGTTTGTGTGGGTCCTGCGGTGGGTTGGCACCCTGCCCAGGATTGGTTCCTGCCTTGTGCCCTGTGTTGGCAGGGATTGGCTCCAGCAGACCCCTGTGACCCTGTGTTTGGATTCAGCAGGTTGGAAAATGGATGGATGGATATGTTTGCGAGAGTTGAAAAAGGTGGTTCTCGTGCAGAGGTGCCACCAATAGAAGCTTCGCTATCTTAAAATGCATTCTACATTGGTTCCATATTCTGAGTGAGTGAGGCACTATTGGGTTATTAGTATATTGGCGATAATTTGAATTTATTGGGGTGCATAGTCAGGAATATAAAGAGGTATTGCAGGATTTTATTTCTATTGCAGACCAAGCTTGTATATGTTCATCTATTTGTGTCCATGTCCAGGTTGTTATAGTTTGTATGTTTGCTGCCCAGTAGTAAAATTGAAAGGTAGGTAGAGCCGTGCCACCTTCTGATTTAGGTCTTTGTAGGGTCGCTCTTTGAATACATGGATGTTTTGAATTCCAAATAAATGAGGTTATGGTTGAATATTATTTCTTAAAAAATGATTTATTGATGTATATTGGAATGTTTTGAAATAAAAAGAGTAGCTTAGGGAGGATATTCATCTTAACAATGTTAATTTTTCCAGCTAAAGTGAGATGAAGGGTTGACCATCTATACAAGTCTTGCTTAATTTTTTCCATACAAACAGCGAAATTTTGTTGAAAAAGAGCTTTGTGTTTACTTTATAAATGCATTTTATTCTTCGTGTTCAGTGAAGTAAAGTAACATCCCTCCCCTTTACATCCTCAGTGTGAGTCTTTACTCATGAACAATAGTGACTGCGTCACTTAGTATTACTGTTTCAACATCTCTAAAGCAAATAGCTGGATTAAAAGTAAACTGACACTTTGTTAATATGTTCCTGTTACTCGATTGTGTAGTGCACCCACTTTTCTGCTTGGATGTGTGATTGAGCCCTGTAAAGGAGCGGTGTACCAGTATGTGAGCTTCTTGCCTTACACTCAGTGCTGCATGGATACTAATAACACAGATATTTTTACTTCAATATAATAAATACTGAGTTAGGCTACTCTGTACTTCAAAAAGAAATGGGGCAAGCTACTGTTACCCCCAACACATCTCCCAAGATTGCATCCTGTATGTTCAGCTCATCCATTTTGCCTCAGAAAATTGATCTTGTAGACACTTCTGCCTGTGACTATTGAAAGTGTGCAGGTGTACAGAGTGAAGCAGACATGTGCAAAATGCACAATCCTTAACTGTAACTCGGTTAAGGGTTTACATGTGAAAATAACCACAGAGAAACCTACCTGTGTTAACCAGATTTTCCAGAGACCAAGATCCTGGTCTCTCTAACTGGAATAAGGGTTTGCATGGCATTTCAGAAAACAAGTTTCTATGAATAACTGGGTTATTAAAGCACATGTAAGCACACTGATTGGTAGTGACAAGAAGAATGTTTCACTTAAGTTCAAAACTACTGTTTCATATAGTTCAGTAGCTTTTTCATTTCTTGTTTAGTAAACTTTGGTCAGTAGGGAATAGTTATCTATCAGTTAATGTCAGACAAGGTAAGCAGGGTCCTCTCTTATATTTTGAACCATTATTAGACTGTGAAAACGTACTTTATAATAGCCGGCATATTATTATGGCCATATACTGCAGTTCACTAACTAATCATTCAGAATTGGTCAGTCCATCAAAAAAGTAGAATAAATATAATTGTTAGAAATGCAGAGGGCTCTCAATTTAAAATAGACAAGGAAAGGAAATGAAGAAAACTCAGCACACATATACAGTACAGTAGATCAGACTGAGGATCAGTAGCCACAATCTAACCTTCAAAGAAGAGAACAGTGCAGGAGAGCAGGGTTATAATATAACTAGCAAAATAAAGAATACAGGCAAAGAGAAGACAGTGTGGACAGTGAGGACAAATACTTCCCAATGCACAAATATCAACCCTCAGAGGATAATGAGAATTTATAGTTCAAAGTGGATAGCCCAACAAGAGAAGAATGGAGGACAGAACATTGTTAAACGATTGGGATGACACATGTTGGAAATATGTCCAATATTTAACTTCTATTTTTTCACTAAAATTACACAATGCTGCATTGGTTAGCTCTGCTGATCCAGTGTTTTGTGTTCAAATACCTGGCCAAGTCACTGTCAGTGTTGAACTTGTATGGCTTGTCCCTGGCCTCATGTTTTTTTTCCTTCTGGGCTCCTCTCTTTTCCCACTCATATCCCAAAGACAGGCATGTCAAGTGGGCTGAGAGCTCTAAACTGACCTGTGATTGCCCATTCTAGGTTTGCCTCCTGGGTTGTGTTTGACATTACTGAAATAAGCTCAGGCTCATCATGACTTTCTGCTGAACTAAATTGTTCCAGTCGACAGATTGCTTTCATGATTTCACCTTTGAACCACTTGAATGACTTTGACATCAAGTGGGCTTATCTAATTCACACCACTGTCTACAAGTTTTGAGGACAATTTGTGGAACTTTTATAATTTTTCAGATTCCATAAACCTTCTCTTAGGCCTTCCTCTTTTCCTCTTGCCTGGCAGCACTATCCTTAACATCCTTTTCCCAATATACCCAGCATCTCTCCTCTGCACATGTCCAAACCAACGCATAAATGACTCCTAAAATTAAATCTGATTTTTACATACCAGATAAAGATCATCTTATGAAATAAATAGCACGTACAGTATTATGCACTGTTATATTTTAATTTAACAAAGTGTATTAATGTTCAAGATCATGGATGGGAAAAAGATTGTGAGCTTCTGTAGCTGCTGATTACGCCTGATCAGGATTTCAGTGATCAATACATTTAAATATGTAAAAGGCTCTTGCTTCAGGTAAGGCCAAGATAAAATTCTGGATTTCTTCGGTTCATTCTCTCTGCCACTGATTTACTCCTCTGCTGGATATCAATGCAATACAAATGCCCTAACCCTCTCCTGATGCTATGTATTTTCTTGGTGAATTCAGGTCATAAAGGCCTTAAAGCTGCTAAATAGCCCAACATCGTTGTGGTCCACTTTGCTTCACAAGCAGGATGAGCTTTTGGTGTTGGTATGTCATGTTTTGTTTCCAACAAATATTACAATGTGTACTTCACCAAGAAGTTCAACTCTTGTGTCATCTTTTTGTTCTGGTAGTGTTGTGAAAAAGTCTTTAGTGAAGTTCCAGGCAGGGATCTGTTCTTCTTGGAGAACAGTGGTTTCCTGCATAGTGTTACTCAGTTTTTTCTTATTTTGAAGTAACATACAGTGTTGAGATGCCAGTAGATACCTATTATAGCTATCACCCTAGGTTTACAAGTCCCATTTTGCATTGGCTTTTTGCTTAAAGAGATCTTTAGTCAAAGATGAGTTCAGTGGTACTTAATTTCTTCTATTCGTTTGCTCTGTGCCTGCCTTAGGTCTGACGGAAGCAAGGAACTTTAGAAATGTCTTTGTAGCCTTTTACAAATGTAGTACATTATAACTAGACTAAAAATAATCAGACCAAAAAGATGAAGAGTTACTCACAAAGGCTGTGAATATATAAATGACTAGTCAGGAAATGATTGTGGAGATCAGAAGTCAGTAGGAACACACAAATAACTGAGCGACTAAAACCAAAACCAAATCTGAAAATCAAAGTCAAAACAAAGCAAAAGAGAGATTATAAGATTAACTGTTTATACTTTTCCTGAAAACAGCTAATGCAGTGTTATATCGTTTAAGATAATCCAAAGCTTTCAAAAAAGAGTAAGTGCAGCAAAATGAGGTCATTCATTAAGACACCAGAAGAACACAAGGATAGCAGTGGATGACGACTATAACAATAAGGCATTAACCATGAGAAAAACAAACACAAAATGGAGCACAATGACATCTTTAAAATAGCAAACACACTTAATAGTGACCATAAAAATAACTTCACATAGGCTACAGACAATGTAGATAGGATCTAAAAGTACCAAAACGTGTTTACACCAATGAGCTTCAACATCCCTTTTTATGAGGTGCTCTGAACGCTCCAGCAATGCTGAGCTTTAATAAACCATTAGAACCTGTTAAATCTTAGACTCTCATCATTTAAACACATAATCACGTTAACATTATACAAAGTTATTGTCTGGTATACCTGCATTTTTATCACTCTTTAATTTAATATTTTTTTTTTTATCAGTATGCTTCAGCTGGAGTATGCAAATTTCCCCTTGAGATTAATAAAGCATCTATCTATCTATCTATCTATCTATCTATCTATCTATCTATCTATCTATCTATCTATCTATCTATCTATCTATCTAATCAATAAAGATCATGACCAAAATACCAATAAAGAAACTTTGCAAATCTTTCTGAAAACATAAAGTGCCCTTCCACAGTTTAAAATTACAAATGAAATAATTCAGATGTGATTAAAGTGCACATTGCAGACTTTCATTTAAGGGTGCATACATTTTGCTCTCATCATGTAGAAATAACAACCCTTTTTCTGTGTGGTTCCCCCATTTCAGAGTACCATAATGTTTGGGACATAGCAATGGCTACATATCTCTTGCATGTGATGACTGCAATTCACAGACATCACCAGATGCTGAGGATCTTCTCTGGCGATGTTCTGCCAAGCCTCTAATGCAGCCATCTTTAGCTCTTGCTTGTTTCAGGGGCTTGTTCCCTTAAGTTTTCTCTTTAGCATTTGGAAGGCCTGCTCAATTGGACTTAAATTGGGCAGCTGGCTTGGCCATTGAAGAATTTACCATTTTTTTTAACTTTAAAAAACTCCTGGTTTGCCTTAGCAGCATGTTTGGGATCATTATCTTTTGTAGGAGTAAGCACCGTCTAATATGTTTGGAAGCAGATCTTATGTTTCTATGCATCTGAGAATTCATTGTGCAACTGTCATCAGCAGTTCCATCATCAATAAAGATAAGTGTGCTAGCACCTGTGGCAGCCATACATACCCAAGCCAAAACATCCCCCACCATGTTTAACAGATGAGGTGGTCAGCTTTGGATCTTGAGCAGTTCCTTTGCATCTCCACACTTTGCTCTGCCATCACTCTGATGCAGGTTCATCTCTGTCTCATCTGTCCACAAAACCTTTTCCAGAATTCTGCAGGTAAGTACTTTTTCACAACCTGTAATCTCACCATTTTGTTTTTGTGGCTAACTAGTGGTTTGCCTCATGCAGTGTGGCCTCTGCATTTCTGTTCATGAAGTTTTCCGTGGATAGTCGTCTCGGACACAAACAATTCTGCCTACTGAAGACTGCTTTTGATGAGTCAGAAAGATATTTGGGGCTTTTCCTTGAGCATAGTGAGGATTCTGATGTCATCAGCTGTGGAGGTCTTTCTTGGCCTACCAGTTCGTTTGCGATTACTGAGCTCACAAGTGTGTTCTTTATTCTTAATGGTATTCCTGACAGTTGATTTAGGTAATCCTAAGATTTTACTGGCATATCTGATGGTATTGTTCTTGGTTTTCAGCCTCATAATGGCTTCTTTGACCTTCACTGGAACAGCTCTTGTCTTCATGTTGAACCACTACAAACTGCAAAAGGTGGAAGCAAGCTGAGGTATCTTATATCTGCACTACTGAAGCAGCGAAACACACCTGAGGAATCACAAACACTTGTGATGTCAATCATCCCAGATATTATGTTGTTCTGAAATGAGGGGACCATGTATAAAAAGAGGTCCAAAATGTATGCAAATATCCTTACATGAAAGTCTGCAATCACAACTGAATTGTTTGATTTGTAATTTTAAACTGTGGAGCAGAGGGCTAAATCAAGGAAAGATGTGTCCTTGTCCCAAACATTATGGAGGGCAGGGCATTTTCATTTTGTTATTATGGACTACAGTATAGAGTTCAGATTGATGGGCAAAAATGGCAAACTTATCCATATAAAATTAAATTTACAACCCAACAAAAGTGTGTAGAAAGTGTACAGGTTCAGGGTAATGCTTACTTTAAAAAGACACAAAATCACTCCCAGGGCACGCCAGGGCTCTAGAGCCTTCTACTGTGAATCTGCTTCTAGGGACAGTTTTCTCTTTACTTTTCCTGCAGTCACACACACATCATGATTAGGTTATCCGAATTCCCTTGAATCGTGTTTTTTTTTTTTCATTTTGATGGGATTTATGCTTTATGTTTTGCACGATTAGTAAAACTTAAAATGTGTTCAATGTAGTGTGCTTGACTGTAACTCACATTACATTAAGAGCAGCTGCATGCTGCACCTCATCCTTCTTTGTTTACTTTAAATTCAGTAGAAGCCACCATTCTGTGGGGGGCTTCACAGTCCTCTTGCCATCTAAAAAAAGTAAACTGCAGTCTTCTTTGATGCTGGAAGGAATGAAGGACGCTAATGCTATGATGATATCCTCAGCATTACATATTACATATACTGTAGGTATTAATGGATTACCATGAATTACTTGGGTGGGCAGCCTACAAGCTTAGAAACCCCAAAGGTTTATTTTTCCCAGCACCCTCACCAGTTGGAGTATTTGCTTTCCCATCTTTCCTAGCAATCTGATTACAGCATTTGCCATGAGATCAGACCCTATCAGATGCTGTTTTTAATATTAGAGACGCATAAATCCCCTGAATCCAATTGAATTTAATTTTACATCATTCACTTCTTGGTGGCACGGTGGCGCAGTGGGTAGCGCTTCTACCTCACAGTAAGGAGACCCGGGTTCGCTTCCCGGGTCCTCCCTGCATGGAGTTTGCATGTTCCCCCCGTGTCTGCGTGGGTTTCATCCAGGTGCTCCGGTTTTGGTGATTCTAAATTGTCCCTGGTGTGTGTGTGTGTGCCATGGGTTTGTTTCCTGTGTTGGCTGGGATTGGCGGACCCCCGTGACCCTGTAGTTAGGATATAGTGGGTTGGATAATGGATGGATCATTCACCTCTGGAATGGATTGTTTCATTTTTTTCTTTTCTTTGATTTTTTTTTTACAATTTAATATTTGAAAGCACTTTGAGCAACACTTTGGTATGAAAAGGTACATTATAAATAAACGCTGATGTTATTGCTTCAACAACTCTGCAAAAATGAATTCACAGGAAAAACATGTCAAACCTTCTTGCATACTTTCATTCTTTATGGAGGAGGAGGTTGGGAGCATACGCTGATTACAGCTCGTTGCTGCACCCACCATATGATGAACCACCCCGGAATGAAATCTGAGTGCAGGCGTGCAATGGCTGACACCTCTTCATGGGGTTAAGAGATCATTCATGGCACCTGTCCTGGAGTTAAAAGATATGAATAGTAAAGGCAGAGCAAATTACATTAGTCTCAGCTACGTGCCACACACACACACACACACGCACATACAGACACATAAGCACATAGACAAGTGAACTCACAAACCAAAGTGTGGTTCAAGAAAATGTATGAAGACTGTCTGATATGGTGCCATTTCAAAGCCTGGCGTCTAGTTCACTACCATCACTCACTTCAAACAGGGCAGTGGATGGTGCAGATTCAGGGATCTTCATTTGTTGGTGGAGGGAAAGTGTTCATTTTTGGTTTATTGTTATACTGTAACATAAAACCTGATATATTGTTTCCAGATTTAGCATTTTCCCACATTTTATGTTTTTTTTGATGCTGTTGTTTACCAATAAAAAGGCTTTGTTCACATTGCTACTATCAGTCACTCTATTCCCATCTTTGTCTCATTTTCTTTTTTGTTTCTTCATATTAATTCCATGAGTGATCGATACCCGAGTGTGTACAAATATCAATCTTGAATGTGCAAAGTGGACAAAGTGAATAAAAACAATGATGTCAGACAAATGCGGCCTTATAGATAAAGGCTACTTGCCTTATTATTTCACATTTTCCAGCTCGTTGTGACAAGAAAGAGAAACAGAAGAAAAATTGTAGCTGCTACTTTAAGCCCTGATTGTACCTGGAGACACAAGCCTAGACTGGTGGTAGTGAGATGTTGCGCTTTTACATGGAAAACAATGGTTACAAAAGCAGTATAAATCCTTTCTGAAAAGTTGTGATTCCATGTTGTTTTTTGATGAGCCTGCTTCTCTAAGAAATGTATGTTTTGTGTTGCATATAAGTGGAAAAAATGAAAATTGATCTGCAGTGTGAATGCAGTCTTTTTCATTTTCATAAATCAAATGTAAGCTTGCATGTGCTGTGCTGCAATTGGTGGCAGTCATGAAAAAGAAGATCGACCTGAAATAACAAAAAGGACAGCAATAATTCCACTAAACTGAACAGAATAAATTAATACACGCTCACACGGGATCCTAACTAGTTAACTTAAAAACAGCTGTAGTAAAACTAGAAGAAAAAAACATAGCAAACCTAAACTATACTAATGGGATCCTCACAAACAATTGTCAATAGCCTTTGTTTAACACTTCCTTCTGCATTTAATGTTGTTGAGTCTGTATCTACAATGCAGTGAAAAGTCAAGCAAAATGACACCTTTCATTGGCTAACTAGAAAGATTACAATATGCAAGCTTTTGAGACAACCCCTTCTTCAGGCTTGCATATTGTAATCTTTCTAGTTAGCCAATGAAAGGTGTCATTTTGCTTGACTTTTCACTGCATTCATAATGGCTAACTCAAACCTAGAAGAATGCTAATTGGAAGTCCTACTATAATCCCATTTTAGATCTTTTTTAAAAGAGTTCTCAATGTTTACAGCTTATTAGAGTATGTGCCCCTCAAATTATATGATCTATGAAAAGTCTACCCTGTCTTTAAGATATGTTCTCTACCTTTACAATTTGATTAGGCACTGAAGTTTGCAAATACATTTTTTAAATATTAAGAATAAATCAGGCTTTGAAACCGTATATGTTAAAGTCTTTATGAATGACATTCTATACAATAAAAAGACTCAGCTGTCCACGGAAAGATTCACTGATGTGCAAAACAGTCCCTAGCTGTGATATAAATTAAGAAAATATCACATAAAACCCACTAACTGAATGACTATATAAACATGAAAAAGATGAATGGATGAAAGATTATATTTTGCATGACAGAAATTATTACTCAAAACATCGCTTTAAATTGAATTGCTGTATTTTTACTAGGAAAGAAGTAAAAATACCTCTCAGAATTAAACACTGACACATTAAAAATGGATTGACTAACCCAGAAGACAAAATCATCAATTTCCCACACTAAAAAGATTTAGATAAATGTTTGTTGTGATTGGAGCAGAACATGAGTAGGGAGACACAATTGTGTCCCATACAGTTGATTGCCCCAAAAGAGGAATATGGAAAGGACCCCATGGAGTTACTACCCACCTGAATAAAAGGATACGTTGTTTGTGTGTTTGTCTGTTTGTCCATCCGGTTGCTATCCCTCTGTCATTAAAAACAAATGGCATATCACAGACAGTAATGTTGCTATTACAAATTCCATATCAAATGGTTGGGTGGCACAGTGGCGCAGTGGTAGTGCTGCTGCCTCGCAGGGTTCGCTTCCCGGGACCTCCCTACGTGGAGTTTGCATGTTCTCCCAGTGTCTGCATGGGTCTCCTCAGTCCAAGGACATGCAGGTTAGGTGCATTGGTGATCCTAAATTGTCCCTGGTGAGTTTTGTGTGTGTGTGTGTCCTGTGGCGGGCTGGTACCCTGCCTGGGATTTGTTCTGTGCCATGTGTTGGCTGGGATTGGCTCCAGCAGACCCCCGTGACCCTGTAGTTAGGATACAACAACAAAGGTGTATGCACTGCAAACGTTAAGGCCTACATTGCTTACTTATATTTCAACCCACTTAGATGGGCAGCACAGCTAGTGTTATTATGGAACAGTTTCTTAATCTGATTATTCAGCAAGAAATGGCAAGGGAGCTTATTTCCCATTTATTAAAATATCCAGGCCAGGAAAACATAATAATTCATAGTATCATGTGATATTTCATAGCAGACATGTGCAAGGAGTGCAATAAATAGTACCTTGTATCATATTATTATTAATTATTATTGTTGTTTTTTGTGTTGTTAGGTTTGGTAGATTTTTATTATTCCAGAAGGCAATCTGTTTGCAGCGGGAAAGTACAAACTGTTATGAAAAGGTTCTTTCTTTCAATTTTTTGTATATTTTCATCATCTATTCATGAGTCTGAACACTCATTTGAATTTTTTAAGCCCCTGATTCTGTATCTAACATCTGTATCTGACGGTATCAGACATTTTTTTTAATTACTTTTGGTTTGGTTAGCCATTTTGCTTTTCTGGTTGTTAGGGCTACCTCCTGCATTGTTAGGAGTGTGACCTCAGAGGTCAGAACCTGAGTT
This sequence comes from Polypterus senegalus, assembly GCF_016835505.1. NCBI lineage: Eukaryota > Metazoa > Chordata > Cladistia > Polypteriformes > Polypteridae > Polypterus > Polypterus senegalus. The sequence goes on along the minus strand of NC_053156.1, from coordinate 45,928,353 downwards.
TCCAAAACAATTGTTGTCAATCATTCTTGTGCTACTTCTCATGGTTTTTGACTCGTGCTTGATTTATCACTTTCAATTTGCCTGTGGTAACGGTGTGTAGATTTTCCAGTTTTTGACTATTCTTTCACTTCATTTAACACCTTTTCTCCCGATTACAATTAAACTATCTTTGCTGGTTCCTCTAGTATAATACAAACACAGGAGACTGCTACAAGAGACAACAATAACAACCATTCTTATAATTACACAATTTACACAAACCCACAGGATTTCTACAATTAAGAGTAATGGATTCTAAGAGTGCACAATATAATTCAGAATTCAGCAGGAACCCTACAACTACTAGAATTCAAAATGCATGTAGTCCTGTGGATAAAAGAGTTGTTAAATCCATTGCCATTGACCCTTGACGCTGATGGCAACAAGCGAGACAGAGGAAACTGATGACAGCGTCAGGTCGGCCCCTTTCCAACTTGGTGGTACAATGCAGTGAGAGAGGACCGCTGCTTCTAGTCACTTTGGCAATGATGTTTAGGCCGATTACGAAGTTAACACTAAGGTGTCCAAAACAAAATCTAAAAGCAAATTTGGCAATATTTTTGATGAAATACATATAATAAAAAGTCATTACAGTTTTGTCTACTTTAAAACAAATTTCCTTAGAAAGAACAGACATTTTTGTTTCTTCTTGCAGATTTGTGCTATACTGCAACCAAATAATAAGCCATTTCTCAATGATTGTTTCTAAACATTTGTAATTTTCTGCCAACTCTCAGTCTGCCCCTTTATTATATTGAGAGAGCAAGCGAAGAAGAACATCAAATATTTACAGCCATGTCTTTAGTCTAAGAGATATTTCATTGTAAAAAGAGTCATCTGCAGATTTCAAGATATTCCTGTCCGTAGGAGACAGCACCCTTGAGGTGATCCAGTGATTGAAGTAAGGTTATTAGAAAAAAGTCAATCAACACTCACTTTTTGTTCTACTAAACCAGTGATGGCGAACCATTTAGAAACCAAGTGCCCAAACTGCAATCCAAAACCCACTTATTTATCGCAAAGTGCCAACATGGCAATTTAACCTGAATACCACCTAAAACTGAACACCAGCATAACCAAGGAACTGGTGGTGGATTTTAGGAGGCCCAGGCCCCTCATGGACCCCGTGATCATCAGAGGTGAGTGTGTGCAGAGGGCACAGACCTATAAATACCTGGGAGTGCAGCTGGATGATAAATTGGACTGAACTGCCAATACTGATGCTCTGTCTGTCTATCTACTGAGCTTTTAGTTTAGAAAAGCCACTCATACATTAACATCTTTTGTCTTAAAAGAAAAACATAATAGCGGAGCTTTCAATGATACAAACAACTTTTTGTTGAAAGGTAAAAGTTTGCATTTGGTATGCTTTTGAACAATTAATGTGTTTTTTGCTGTTGTATGCATGCTGATAATTTGTCTAACCTTGGCTCATACTTTGTAAGTTTGAGAGCAACACATGCAGCACTCAGGTCATCTGTTAGTCTGTTTCTGGTGTCAGATTTGATTTAATTCAAAGCTGAAAACAGCTGCGCACAAGCATAAGACGTTCCAAACAAAGTAAGGAAAGCAATCTCAAGTGCCTTCATTGACTTAAGATTATTTGGCAGAGAATTCCACACTTTAAGGATTTCATTTTCATAACTAACTGTGCTGTCCTTTGTCATCCCTTCGATCCTCTCAAGTGTTTCACGCAGGTCTTCCCTATTAAGCTCCGCCAACCCCCCACCCCCCCGCTTCTATTATATATTACGGGGTCGTGGATCAGGTGTGGCGATTAGCAACTCCTGGCAATAATTACAGAAGCGGACGACTCCTCACCTGTGTGCTTAAGCGAGGACTGCCCGCATCACAAAGCTCCTGGAAACCGCTCCGGCCACTCTGCCATAACCCCCTTTAAGCCGCGAGTGCAGCAATTATCTGTTAAAACTGCCTTTTCAATTTTGAGCTGTGGACCCGCTATACCACATCCCCTCTAACCCCACCACAGGAATCACAGACTCAAAAGGCTGCAGTCCGTGCCGCACCCTCAAGCAGCATGTGTGCCGCCCGCCTTACCCCAGACAGGAGAGGGAGAAAGCGCTCCCATTGGGCTGCTGGGCAGAGGGGCGGGTGATGTGAGAAAAGTCCTCCGGCACGCGTGAAGAGGGGGAGCGGTGAGGGGAGCAGCCCGGCCCCGCATTCCTCTGGCTTTATAGTAACGAACTCTGTGCTCGGGCGACGGCGCGCGTGCCCACTGAGAGGGCTCTGAGTTCCCCCGTTGGCACGCGTGCCATAGGTTTGCCACCACTGTACTAAACAGTCAAGAATCAAGACCACCAAGTTTGGGGCAATTCAAATTTGTCAGTCACATTATCAAATGAAATGTAAGGCTGAAAATTAATCAAAATAGATGGGAAATGAATAAAAAGCAGGTTTTGTGTTGGTTTTTGATCCGTCAAAGTTTCAGAAGTGTAGTGGTGACATCCTCCACTCCATTCCTTGTTCAGTACACAAATTAGTAAGGATCCAGATAGGCCGGAGTTTTGGTTAGCAGATCTCTCTTACTCAGCTTCTCATTATGTGAGATGTTAAGACCCCACTGGTCAGAAGTGATTCAATGCTTTTGGATACACAGTTTTGGCTATTTGAATAACATTACTGTCCCCAGAGTCTGGGAACTTGTAAATCCAGTAGAACTGGGTGAAATATTGGGCAGAGTTGATCTGCTCAGGACTGAATTAGACATTTACTTAATCTGACCAGTCCAGAGCTTTTTTGATTTTAATTTGTTGAATAACATTTTTGAAATCACTTTCAATAAAGAAGTGTGGACTGCTAACTCCACAACAGTCTTTTGCTGCAACTAAATTGAGGATTCACTTCTGCCAATTCCACACAAGTATTGCTTTTACTATGAATACCAACCATCATCATCTTCATATCATTCCACAATGAACCCTGATTGTCAGTTTAGAGTTCATTCTCAAACCTGTCCTTATACTTCAGCTTTGCTCACTTGATTTCATGTTTCAGCTCTTTCTGTAATTCTTTCTGTCCAGTTATAGTCCCATGTTGAAATGCCCCATTTCTTCTGTTTAGCAGGTCTTTTAAATCTTTGGTAATCCACGGCTTACTGTTGGGATATATTTTGTCTGATTTAACTGGGATTATGACAACCTCTCAAAATTTAATATAACGGCTTGTGGTATCTGTCACTTCATCAACATCAGCACAGGATTCATTAAACACAGTCCACTCTGTGTATTACAAACAGCCACACAGGCCCTCGACAGACTCCTCAAGCCCCACAATGTTTTATTTATATACCATTTTTTCACTTTAAAGATTGTTTATGTAGGAATGAGATGGACACAGTTATGAATATTTGTCATTTTACACAGCATCTCCATATTGTTGATGATGGCAGTGATGCCAGACATATGGGCTGATGGTGACACAATGTGTGACACCATTACATTGCCATTATAATAAATGGTGACACATTTAGCCTAAGTTTGGATCTTAGGAAAGATGACACAGAAAATACTAAGGATAAATCAAAGAAATGTTAGGGTTTTTCTAGGCAAGTACTTTGAAATTATTTTCACTATAATTATTGGTTTAGTTCTTTGTTATTTGGTGATTCCTAATTGCATTGTTTGACCTTGGTCTGTTTCCGTAGTAATGTTCCCCATTTCCTCCTCTTAAAAGCATAAACAATTGTCTGTTCAATCCATAAAAAAGTATATTTGATCAAACTAGCCCAACACAACTTTGCCAATATGGGTGCCTATCTAGGGCGGTGTTTCTCCTATGTTGAATCAGGATCCCAGAAGGTTTATGACAGACCATTGAGCTGTTATATAAGTGGCTAAAATATTAAATACAGAATAAGGTTTAGAGGAGCAGTAAAACTTATGACTCATAGGTCATACTAAGACACAAAGATTATTTTTGCCAAAATGAAATACAATCCAGCATGTTAACTGCATTGCAATGCATATGCAAGTGGCAGTTTCATTTATGCACGGTTTTACCGTGTTGTTATTAAAAAACATATCAACCAAATGATCAATTACTTTTCACTATGACATGCAATTTTTGTGCCTATTTAAATTGCAAAACTAATAGCAAAGCAAGTGTACTTAAAGATGATACATTAATCATGCCAAACCTGAATGTAATCAAATGACCAATCATCCTCAAAGGGTGGGTCAAGGGGCAGCCATAATTGTTGAAGGGCAGGTAAACAGGTGAAAGATACCACACTGCTTAATTTAACATGTATTAAAAGAAAACAGCTTTCGACAACTTAACATAAGAGTACACTTTTTCAGTGAGAACTAAAACATACTTTTCGTTGTTTCTTTAATCATTCCACAGTCTACATTGACGAAACCTTTGCTCACTACCAGGACACAGGAATGTTTAGAAGTAGACAACCTCTTAGCCAACTGTTGACGCCCTTTGTCCTACCTGTTGATACTGATTGGTCATTTGATTCCATTCCATTTTGGCATGATTGATGTATGGTCTTGGTATCGAAATGCAATACACTCAGAGCAGACACTAAGCAAAATGCAATTTGTTTGCTTTTCTTTTAGTTATGACACACAATCCATGGACATGAATTAAGATGCCAAACACTGGCTTGAAAACTGCAGGCCATACTGAAAATTAATCAATCATTTTGCTGTGCGTTTTTAGCTATGACACGATTAAACCTTGCCAAAATTTAATGCATCATGCGCATATGCATTACATTTCAATGTAGTTAATACAATGAATTGCATTTAGGTTTGGCACCAATGAAATTTCATACTAAGAAGGCCTCTAGACTGAGTTTAACAAGCCTTAATTTCAGAAGTCATTGTAGGGTTGCCCCAGCATAGTGTATAAAGTGCTGTTAATGGTAGATAAGTGCCGCAGAGCTCAAGGGGAACAAAGCAGCTGTAGAGAAATTACACTGTCTCAGAAAGAAACCTGATTCATGACTTGAGCCAAAAATGTTGGCTAAGACAGTTGATTTCTGGTCTCTATATGGAGTCAGGACATGTGTTCTAGTTGCCTAAGGAGGGTGGCTTGCATCAGGAGTGGAGTTTGTGTAACTTAAATGTATCAAGAACGTGTTGGCTGGTAGGTTGAGATGTTAGAGTGTTGGAGATAAGCAGGAGTTTGCACGGTTACTTTCAAAAGTTTTGGTGGGAAAACCGCCTTGTAAATCTACAGGGGCCATATGGGCCATTATTATTTTGTACTTGTTGAGTTGAGATCTTTTTTTTTTTTCATTTAAACTTGGTTTTGTTTTTTTAAGATGCTATAAGGTCCATGATAAGACCACAAAAATGATAAACTTTGAGTTTTAGCTTCAGGAATGTCAGCTTGAAGGGCAGCATTTAAACTATGACTGACTGATATACAAACAAGTCTGATTTTTCATCTTCATGTTAATTTTTCTGTTGAAAAGTATTTTGAATGGCAATAGTGTATTTCACATTAGCAGAGTTCTTATCATGAAAGGTGGTATATACAATGGAATTAATCAGCTTTATAAATATACATGGGGGTACTACAAAGTAATTATTTTGAAAGTCTCTTTAAAATCATAATGTATTGAACCCAAGGAATCTCTTTTCCTATTAAAGTTTCTCCATCCGCCCATTGTTTTATCTTCATATCTATATGGGGGATACTCTAACTTTTTCAACTAAACAATTTCAGGTAAAGGGCCAAGACATGATAGAATTGTCAAACTGAACAGGAGTGAAGTGTATTCTGGGGAATGTTTTGTATATCCAGTCGTCTTGCAGCTTTTAATCCCAATGGGAAAGTAACCTTGACTGATAATGTTCTAAGAACCTGCCTACACTTTTAGCAGAAGAAAACCAGGTGCTCATTTTGGGAGAGAAGGGATGAGAGACTGACTGCCTTTGATTAGACCTGTCTTTGGTTCAGTTTTTTTTTAGTTTACTTTTAGTTCAGTTGTTATTTTGTTGCCATTCTGATAGTTTGAGAGAAGCCACTGACATTAAAATGGACCTTGCTATCTGCTTAGTTGCTAGACACTTCTCAAGGAGCTCTCTCTGTCTCTGGCAAGAAATCTTTCTTTTCACTTTTTGATTTTAGATATATAATCTTTTACTAAGAAACTGCAATCTGGAAATGATCATTTGGGACTGAATGAAGACTGTGTGAACCCACCCATGTTGTATAATTCTTTGTTTGGCTTATGTTTGTTGCTATTAGATACTATGCAACTAAATATTTGATTGTATTTGTCCGATTATTGATTACCAGCATTGCCAAGTGTTGTGATTCTTCATTCGTTGTTTAGCTGCGATCACCTTAACTATTTAAATATGGCTCATTGTTTTGGACCCACCAGTGGGACTGAACAATAATGCAAATATTTTTTAAATTTGCATAAAATCATTCATTTCCTCATTGTTACAACTAACATAGGGTGTTTTGCAGTTAAAATACCGTATTGCATATTCTGATCCCATGTTGCATGTTTTTCTTTTTTCCCTCAAAGATGGCCAAATTAATTTTATTTACAGCTAAATGTACTTAATTTATTTATTATAGCTACACCGGACCCCACCTACCCCAATGGCTTTCTAGAACATCTTGATTCAGATGTGTACAATTTGATGGACAAACTGCTATCTACTAAATACGAGGGGTGTTGCAAACTTTAAACAACACCACAATCCACTTTCTTCTTTTGCAAAGATGTCTTTCAATCTTACAGCTATTAGTGTTGTAATTTGGATACACAGTATAATTTCTTTACCAATTATATAATTGGTGATGTCAGATTTTATTCTGACAGTAAAATCTGCTCTATAAAATCATATAATGCCATGGGACTTCAATAATGGCTATGTATGTTATAGACACTCATTTGAAAACAGTAAAAGTGAATTAAAAAATCCTATTTTTATATTCATTCAAAACAGTAAAAATACATTAATTACAGATATTTATAACATTTTTTTCTGGGTGTTCTTGAAACATTTACTGACAGTCTTATAGTGTTTAGAAGCTTATTCCAGCATATATGGAAATTAGAATAATATTCAAAGTGCATTTCTTGGTAAAAATATTGCTGAATTTTGCAACTTATTTGGCTGCAACATATGTGTATAATATAACTATATTCTTAAGGCATACAAATTCTGAAAGAGAAATGTCTGAGCTCTATTTTGAGGGGTAGAACATGAATACTGAGTGAAGGACGATGATGTTACAGCCAGTTAAATCAAAGAAGCAGACAAAAATGAGGCTAAGTTTAAAGGGTTAAGGGCATGGAGGACACTTTGTGATATCCTCTATTGGTGGTAAACTGGATTGAAGTAAAGATGTGAAAATAAAAGACAGGCAGGAGCATTAGAGGGCCTAAGGTTGAACACACAGTGAGACACGTAAGAGGTTATAGGTAATATTTTTGACATTTCCTTCCTTTAAGAAAAGAACCTAAGAAGTTAGTTGGTATCTTTCATGTTAGGCGCACATCACAACTGATCTGATAGCACAATAAAACAATATGCAATACAGAAGCTGGTGCTTATCCTCAGCACAAGGCAGGAAGCAAAGCCCAGGTGGAGTGCCAGGTCATCATGAGGCACAAATGCAGTCATACCCTCACTCATTCGGTACCAAACTAGAGTGACCAGGTTAATGTAACCCAGGCACAGGGAGAAAGTATAGTGCCCAAGCCCAGGATTCAAACTCAAAACTCTGGAGACAAGAAGCAGCAGCTTTAATTACTACTCTATTGTGTCTATAAAAAGTACCATACAAAATAAAGATTAATTTATTGGAAGTCTGGGGCAAAATGTGAAAATCATTAATGAGAAGTCTTTTAAACAAATGCTCACTACAGCAAATTTTCCCCAATAACTCCACATTGGATTGTGCTAGTTTAAGCGATGTTTTAAGAGAAGAATAATAATGTACTCCTATTCTCCTGACACAGCAGAATCCATGCAGGTTGAACATTTGGGAGTTTACAGTGATCCTAGCTGGATAAGGAAAGTAGGCTGAAAATTTGTGGTAAATGAGGCAGCAACAGAGTTGCCCATTTTTCATGGAGATACTGTAACAAAGTGGATGGTGCTCAACTGGGTTTGAGTGCTACTTGTCATTTTTTTCAAGCAGCGAGCTGTCCTTGATGCACGTCGTCACCATAGTGGCCTGTCTTTGCCTGCCTCAGGCACGTGCATGGCCTGATTCAGCAGCTTTTAATCCAACACCCCCCACCATCCATTCTGCCGTTCTATGGGAGGAATCATGAATAAAAAGAAATCACTATTTTAGCTAACGCTCCACTAGTTTTTCATCTGAACGTGAGGGCCACGGAGCTGCAGAATGCAGCAATGCTGTAACGCTATTCTCCGAAAGGGAGAGGAGGGGAGAGAAAGAAAGAAAATGACAGAGGCTGGCTAAGAGAGGGAGAACGAGAAAGCAGTGAAAACCATAATAAACAAAGGAAAGTGTGGGGAAAATGAAAAAAACAAAAAGATTGAGAGTAAAAAGAGAGTAAGACAAGACTGAGGGAAGAATAAGGGGATTAAAAGAGAAGAAACAAAAGAAAGGAATAAGAGGTCTTGGGAAGATTTAGTAAAGCAGGAGATGAGATAAATGAAGAGAGGCAAGCATAAGATAAAGGCAGCATCAAAGTAAAACAATGGGAAAGAATGAAACAAGAGAGCACATTGGTAAAGGAATGAGTTGACAAAACCAAAACACACAGATCTGTTTACTTAGATTTCCAAAAAGCCATTGTACAGGTTTATACAGAATATAAATCATAACGCTAAAAGTTATTGGCATCAGCAGTAACTTATACAGTAAAAGTAGATTGTGAGCTAATTAATTGTCGGTAGACAAAGAGTACAGATAAAAAAGCTGCCTCACATGGAGTGAGGCCTTCAGTGAAGACGAGCAGGGATCTCTGTTAACACCATGTCACATTATACAACTGTTCCAGCAATTTTTAGCCACAGACTTCATTTACGTAATCTTACCACGTTGGAGACAATCATGGTGTCATTCCGTGACAGCTAGTTATATAGTTTGACATACCCAGTGAGTCGGTCCAACCAGTCTGTGACTCACTGTGACAACAGGTTTGATGTTGCTTTAAGTCATAGAGAACTGGCTCTTATGCATGTGAAATCTGACAACCAATGAGCACTCAAAATACGATGCAAATAATCAGAGCTGCCCCTTCCCATATGCAGATCTTGCACTGTGTGAGAGGCCTGTGATTAAAAGGCTGACATGGGGAGGGCCTGTTAGTGATTTGTAGTCCTCTGTTCTGCAGGACAGCCGATTGGACTGTACAGTTTTGTTGCTTGGTTTACTTGACTTGAGTCAGATAACTCCTCCCACATCCCTCATCTTTACCATAGTGTATCTGGGTGTGTTGCATAACATCAGTGATGTACAGTATAATGTAAAGTGACAACCTCGTCAACTGAGTGGAGCTCTGGAGGTCCACAGCTTGACTCAAGTGGGGTTATTGCTGTACCATGAATCATCAAATTAACATTGTTGACAGCTACCTGTTGTAATAATTTCCCATTAACGAGCAGAGAAGTGGTTTTAAGTCAACACCAGTCAGGAGCACAAAAGAGAAAAAAATGAAAATATAAAGAAGCAGCTCATGCTGTACTTGTAGCTGTGCTTAGAAATGTAAATTTGTCCAACTTTCAGTAAGCTCGATAACTTTAAATCAATTACCACTACGCTAAAGCTGCTGATTTACTGGAGCAACAATGGAGTAGCATTATGTGTGATAGTTTTGATTTAGAGTGTTTAACAGATACTATCTGATGTTACAGTATCTCACTGACACATGGTTGAGGATTATTTATTACCACCATGATGACCTCAGGACCTCTACACGATGTTCAAGGCTGCTAGCATTAGTCAACATACGGAGTTTTGTGGTATTGAGGACACATTTGTAAATTTCACCAACACACAGGCGAATCTCTTTCTTACTAGTTAGCAAGCAACTTTGACATACAAAAAGAGCAGATAGCTCAGATGAATTTAAATTGTTTGTTCACTTTATTGACAGGAAACATTACTGATTTAGTTAATGCCTTACTGCTATCTGCTGTCATTGGAAGGCAAAATGAAGTTTAGATGAATTCATAGGTGTAGGTGATACATTCAATGGCCATTTTTAAATATTCAGCTTTATTTTGACTCTTGTGACCAAAAGGGAGCATCCCAGAGACCCTGATGTGTGCACAAACACAGTCAATGGTACAAATATACATATCTATTTTACTAAATACCTTCCACTTGTTCTACTTTCTACACAAATCACAATCTCCATCCACTATACTGTCATAATTCCTACACTCTGCTCCAGGCAAGACTTGTCCTCTACATCCCAACTCCAACTTCTTGAGTGAGGTGAGACACCTCCTTTTATCTTGGACCCGGGAGTACTTCCGGTGCCACAGCATTGCATGATGGAAGCACTTCCGGGTCATATGGATGTTGTCCATAACAGGAACGTCCTCTCCCCACTGCTCCCCCTGGTGGTACCTAAGGATTCTGACAGGGTTGCCCATCCACTCTACAAATATCAGGCAACCCTGCAGGTGTCCAAACTGGGAACTGGTCATGGCAGCATTGCCACCACTCATTCTGAGGGATGAACTATCCATTCATTATTTGTTCTTCCTGAATGGGATAAAAATGTAAGCTCTTTCCAGCTGGGTTGTGCCTCCATACTTGCTCTGCTTCCACTACGGCATTCTGGCCAGGTAGAGACATTTCCTCAAACCAAGGTGGAATGCCACTTCACCTCTTTCTACACTTACACCCAGCATTTACTACAATAAGTAAGTTTATTAAGCATGTTCAGTAGTAGTAAAATAATTTTGTATTTTTATTAATATTAATTGTATTTATATATACTGATCAAAAAAATTAAAGGAACACTTTTTAATCGGAGTATAGCATCAAGTCAATGAAACTTCTGGGATATTGATCTGATCAGTTAAGTAGCAGAGGGGGTTGTTAATCAGTTTCAGCTGCTTTGGTGTTAATGAAATTAAATATTTTAAATATTAAAACATATTCCAACACAATTATAGTGCTAGTCTACAGACCACGAGGGCCATATTCATTGTTCATGACTGAATTTAGCAACCTTCTGTCTGATTTGGCTATAAATTATGATCACGTAGTACTGATGGGGGATTTTAATGTACACATTGTTTTACTTACTTGTTAAATTCAGTAGGATTTTGTCAGATTGTCAAAGGTCCAACTCATAATCATAACACACACATCAGATTTAATTATAACTTATAAAGTTGAAATTCAAAATTTAAATATTACAGTGGTGCTTTAAAGTTTGTGAACCCTTTAATAAATAAATGACCAAGTATAATATTTTTGTCTCATTTGTTTAACTGGTTTCTCTTTATTTACTTTTAGGACTTGAGTGAAAATCTGATGATGTTTCAGGTCATATTTATGCGGAAATATAGAAAATTCTAAAGGGTTCACAAACTTTCAAGCACCACTATACTCCATTAAATGAAGTTATTTCCAATCACTACTTAATTACATTTGATTTAGTTCTGCCCTTGCCAATGCACTCACAGATTAAAACAAAGACAGTGCGACATCTAGATTGTAATTCTGCTTCAAAATGTGTAGATACTTTGAGTAAGTCGAGTGTAATTGTGGAAAAACATTTAGATCAGTTAACATCAAATGTAAGCGTGGAAAACAATTTAGATCAGCTAACATCACATTATAATGTGACCTTGAGAGATGCTCTGGACACAGTGGCTCCCCTTCAAACAAAAGTGATCAAAGCACATAGAAACTCTCCCTGGTTTAATGAAAACACTTGAGCTCTTAAATTAGAGTTTCGAAAACTGGAGCGCAGATAGAGAACAACAAAGCTACATGTCTTTCAAATTGCATGGACAGAAAGTGTTAATAAATATAAAAAAGCCCTCTTTAAAGCTTGCTCAGAATACTATTCTACAATAATAGATAGCAATAATAAAAATCCTCGGGTACTGTTTAGAACAGTGGCCAAATTAACAATTCAGATCTACAGTGCAAAATGCCAACAGATATTAACAGCACAGACTTTATGAACTTCTTCAATGAGAACATTGTCTCACATTGCAATCAGCACTTTAGTAATTTTAAACCTGTAACTGAGCAGGAAGTCCTAACTTTAATTTCTAAAATGAAGCCCACTACTTGTTCCCTAGATCCAGTGCCAACAAAACTAGTAAAAAGTGCCATGGATGTTCTTGTAGTACCTGATGCACTAAAAGTGTCAGCCATTAAACCATTACTTAAAAAGTCAGACTTAGACCCACATATACTAAATAATTATAGGCCTATTTCAAATTTACCCTTTCTCTCTAAAATACTAGAAAAAGTAGTCACCAATCAGCTTCAGTCACACCTTATGCATTACAATTTATTTGAGAAATTTCAGTCTGGTTTCCGCACTGGTCATAGTACAGAAACAGCACTAACACGGGTTTTAAACGACATTCTGATATCTTCTGATGAAGGAAACTCCACTGTAATTATGTTGTTAGACTTAAGTGCAGCATTTGACACCATTGACCATTCTATTTTACTGCACAGGCTAGAAAATGATGTTGGGCTTACAGGCACCGTGCTTACTTGGTATAGTTCTTATTTATCAAATCAATTCCAATATGTACAGAAATGTGCAGACAGCACTCCATCATTATACACAGAAGTTCAGTATGGTGTCCCGCAGGGTTCAGTACTGGGACCTTTACTGTTTTCACTTTACATGCTTCCACTGGGATCTATCATTAGGAAACATAATGTTAATTTTCACTCGTATGGAGATGACACCCAGTTATACCTTTCATTTAGATCAAATGAAGTTTTTACAATATTTTCTTTAATTAGTTGTGTTAGTGAATTAAAGGAGTGGATGGATGAGAACTACTTGTCTTTAAATACAGATAAAACAGAGATGTTAATTGTTGGAGGGAATGACGTTGATCACAACAATATTTTGTCATCATTTAACTCAGTTGGAATCCCATTAATTTTACTGAATCAGCCCACAATCTAGAGTTATCTTTAACTCTAGCATGTCATTTAAAGCGCACATTACAAAGTTGTCCAAATCATGTTTCTTCAATCTTAAAAATGTTAGGCAATTAAGGAACTATATAAATAAACAGGATTCTGAGAAATTAATTCATGCATATATTTCTAGTAGGATTAACTACTGCAATCCAGTGTTCACTGGATGTTCAAACTGTTCTTTATACAGCCTCCAGTTAATCCAAAATGCGGCTGCAAGAATTATCACAAGAACAAGAAAATATGAACACGTATCTCCAGTTCTTAAATCCTTACACTGGCTCCCGGTTAAGTTTAGGGCAGATTTCAAAATCCTCCTTTTAACATATAAAGCATTAAATGGCCAAGGTCCAGCTTACTTGTCTGAACTTATCATGACTTACAAACCAGAGTGCACATTAAGATCTCAAGATTCCGGTATGCTTAGGATTCAAAGGATTAATAAAATAACAGTGGGAGGTCGAGCTTTTAGTTACAGGGCCCCTAAATGGTGTAATAGTCTGCCTGCTACTATAAGAGATGCCCCTTCAGTCTCAGCTTTTAAATCCTGGCTGAAGACTCACTACTTTAGTTTAGCATACCCTGACTAGAGCTGCTGATTAACTGTACAGACTGCATTTCTGTTGTTAGTCATTAGCACAAAAACATAAGTAACATGATAGTTATATCTCGGTACTCAAATGTGACACTTGGTGCCACGGCCCACCTGCCAAGTTGTTTTGCCTGCCTAAGGTAAAGTCATCCCTGATGGAGAATCGCAGGAATCATAGGAATGAGGGGTCCTTTCATCGGATTGGCTGGCCCAGCACTGTTTCAGCCGTGGAATGGCCAAATGGGGAAGGCAGCTTGATGGATGAGGTCGCCAGGACTCTAAACAAATCCAAGTCATATTATCTGATATCATCAACTGTTAAATTCTGCTCTGTACTTCTAAAATTTTTATTTTTATGCTGTATTGAGGATTTATTCTGTGTATTGTATTGTATTGACCCCCTTCTTTTTGACACCCACTGCACGCCGAACCAACCAGGAAAGGGTTCTCTCTTTGAGCTGCCTTTCAAAATGTTTCTTCCATTTTTTCCCTACTGGGTTTTTTTGGGAGTTTTTTCATTGTCTTCTTAGAGAGTCAAGGCTGGGGGGCTGTCAAGAGGTTGGGCCTGTTATAGCCCATTGCAGCACTCCTTGTGTGATTTTGGGCTATACAAAAATAAATTGTATTTTATTGTATTGTAACAACAGGTGCACTAGAGGGGCAACAATGAGATGACCCCCCAAAACAGGAATGGTTTAACAGGTGGAGGCCACTGACATTTGTCCCTCCTCATCTTTTCTGACTGTTTTTTTAACTAGTTTTGCATTTGGCTACGGTCAATGTCACTAATGATAGCATGAGGTGATACCTGGAACCTACAGAGGCTGCACAGGTAGTCCAACTTCTTCAGAATGCACATCAATATACTGTATGTCATTGCCAGAAGGTTTGCTGTGTCTCCCAGCACAGTCTCCAGGGCATGGAGGAGATTCCAGGAGACAAGTGGTTACTGTAGGAGAGCTGGATAGGGCTGTAGAAGGTCCTTAACCCATCAGCAGGACCGATATCTGCTCCTTTGGGCAAGGAGGAACAGGATGAGCACTGCCAGAACTCTTCAAAATGACCTCCAGCAGGTCACTGTTGTGATTAACTCTGACCAAAAAATCAGAAACAGACTTCATTGAGGGTGGCCTGGGGGCTCGACATCCTCTAGTGGGCCCTGTGCTCACTGTCCGGCACCGTAGAGCTCAATTGGCATTTGCCATAGAATTCCAGAATTGGCAGGTTCACCACTGGTGCCTTGTGCTTTTCACAGATGAGAGCAGGTTCACCCTGAGCACATGTGGCAGATGCAAAAGGGTCTGAAGAAGCCATGGAGAACATTATGCTGCCTGTAACATTGTTCAGCATGACCGGTTTGGTGGTGGGTCAATGATGGTCTGGGCAGGCATATCCATGGAAGGACGCACAGACCTCTACAGGCTAGACAACAGCACCTTGACTGCCATTAGGTATTGGGATGAAATCCTTGGACCTATGCTGGTGCAGTGGGTCTTTGGTTCCTCCTGGTATACGACAATGTCTGGCCTCATGTGGTAAGAGTATGCAGGCAGTTCCTGGAGGATGAAGAAATTGATACCATTGACTTGCCCCCATGCTTGCCTGACCTTAATCTAATAGAATACCTCTGGGACATTAAATTTCGGTCCATTTGCCGCTGCCAGGTTGCACCTCAGACTGCCCACGGGTTCAGTGATGCCCCAGGACTCCATCTATCGTCTCATTAGCACCACCCACGACGTTGTCCGGCATGCATACAAGCACGTGGGGGCCATACAAACTACTGAGTATGATTCTGAGTTGCTGCAATGAAATTTCGGCAAAATGGACTAGCCTGCCGCATAATTTTTTCATTTTGATTTTCTGGGTGTCTTTGAATTCAGGCCTCTGTAGGTTGATAATTTTCATTTCCATCAAACAATGTGTCCTTTCATTCCTAACACATTACCCAGTTCATATCAGTAGAGATTTCCAGCATGATTTTTTTCCCATTAGAATCTGATGTATTTTCAAAGTGTTCCTTTAATTTTTTTTGAGCAGTTTATATGTATATATATATATATATATATATATATATATATATATATATATATATATTGTGGAAGACTGCCGGCTTCGAGGCGGTCCGCACCCCAGGCCGACAGGAGGAGCTCTCCAGACAGCGGGATCGTGCTCGAGGTCCAGCAGGGCCTTATGGACTCTGTGGTGTTTATACACAGCCCTGCTGGATACCTTGGGCCACCAGGAGTCGCTGTGGGGGACTTATGGGCTCTGTTGTGCCTTATGACCGGGAGTACGTCACGGTCACGTGACAGGAAGGTATGGCGTGCTCCGGGTTGAAGTAAGGACTGATTGCCCTGACCCGAAGGAATAAGGAACTGTGGACTGCTGGGACAGGAACACCTCGGGTCAGGGGCTATAAAGGACGCTGCCTCAGTCCAGACACTGAGCTGAGCTGGGAGGTAGAGGAGCAAAGTGTCTGGGCGAGGAGGAGTGTTTGATTATTATTATTAGTATATTGTATATGAGTAGTGTGGAGGTGCTTTGTGCACATTGTGTGAAGAAATAAAAGAGATCGTGGACTTTAACCTGGTGTCTGGAGTTGTACCTGAGGGTTCAAGGGTGCACTACTGCCCCCTACTGCCACACTGGCGTAGTCGGCAGGATTCTCTGGCCGTCTGTTGGCAGAGGACCTGCATAACAAACAAATTTCGTGTGGGCAGACAACCCTCGGTCGATTCCCCATTTTACACGGAGGTGCACAACACCACCCGCTGCCAAGGAAGCGGCAACAGTGCGTGCTATCCCCTCTACAAGGCCATGGGCAAGAAAACAGGAAAAAAGAAGGTCAGTCCCAGCCGCCTGCAGGGCATGACGGACGCCGCGATGTCCTGGACCCTCCTGACCGGGAGCGAGGAAGACAAAGCGCTGATACGGGCCAAACAAGCCCGGGCGCGCGGACCCGCACACGGACAAATCCCGGCGCAGCGCACTCCTTAGACGGTCCGGGGTGCCGCGATTCCGCTACGAGGCGGCTGCAGGTAAACCGCCCTGACGCCCCGCCTTTGTTTTAACCTGTTTTGCAGACGCCCGCGGGAGGATTGCAGCGGCGTCTTGACGACGGCCTCATGCCTCGGCAAAATGGCCGGCTCCCAGAAGGCAAGTCGCGTGAAAGCGGCTAGAGACAGCCGCGGTTGGTGACAACAGACTGGTCACCCGCGGGGTGTCGGGGCGGTGGAGGAAACTGGTAAGCCAAGCCTCTAGGGTGCACAGCTCAGAGCCTTTGATCCCAGCATCACGTGCTGAGGCACGCCATTGGTTCCCGGCGGAAGGAAGCTCGGAAGGAAGAATGCGCAGCCTGTCAGTACAACATGTTATGAGGATGACGAGGCCTTAGGAAATATAATTCTGCACAGTTCTAAGGACTTGTAGCTGAAGAACAGTGGAGGACTTGGAAGGCTGACGGTGCAGTCCCTTAAAGTGGTCTACAGGACTACGTACAAGTCGATTGGCACATCTGAGGATGTATGCGGCTTACAGAGTACACTCGTGTGTTGAAAAGGGCACTGATGACTGATCAGGGACGACTGGACAACGAGTAGCGTATCAAGCAACATGTCCGACAAAGATCCCTACGCACGATGCTATGAATGTGCTGGAGCAACAGCCCCAGGATAGTCCGATGCGTGCTTTTCCTGTGGCTAGATACTGTAAGCTGAATCCAAACATGACCGTGTCCATTACAGGGTAGCCCTGTAGAGATAGCATGAGGATCGCTCCTCATGTTGGTCAGATGAGTCCTGCTTCAATAAGCGGAACCATGTAAATGAGTCGTCCTCAGTAAGCGTATTACATTCACAGAACTCCACTTACTATCATAAGGAGCTAGTGGATCGAGAGACTTGATTATAGTGGTATTTTCGGATGGGTGGCAACAGGTTGGAAGAGGCTTGAGGTGCAGCGCGATCACTTCCCTGCATGTAACCAAGCGTAGACTCACGCAGGCTGCTGACGGGTTCAGATGCTTCAATCCACATAAAAAGAACTTAACATGGAGAACTATCCAGCTAGAATGCTATACTGACTATAAGGAGTTGACTGACTTGCCCGGTGCTCATTGTTCACCGTTAGAACAAGAGAATACACTGAATCTTCCTCAAGTATCGACTCTTGATATTATGTAAACAATTTACATCAATATGCTGCTACTGATATTGTCCTATCCTGATGACATATTCTATCGTCTGTTGCTTTTAATATAGATTACAATTTTGTTATTAAATGATTGACATATCGCGGCTTACTGATGGATCGCTGACTGCCTTTCAGGCTATCGAAATGTGAGCTCTCAGACAGCAATGTCTCCAGTCAGACTTATTGGACTCTGATTGTAGTTTCATACACGCTTGCTGGCATACTTGGCGCACTGAAGTCGCTACGTCGTGTTTGACTTATGTTAGTTGCCTCCTTTGACGAGTTGTACGGTCATGTGACATTGATGAAGATACTGAAAAGCTTTTCCGTTTAAGTAGGACTGATTGTCCTACCGTGTAGGAATAGATACTGTGGACGTGTTACAGGATATACCTCATGTTATGTCATATAAAGTGTGTGCCTAAGTAGACATTTAGCTAGCTGGTTAACTGTAGTCGAGTGTTGGAGGTTTTGATTATTATTTATGTAGATTTAGATTATTATAGAGATGTATTATTGTATTATTGTGTCATAGAAATACCAAAGAATGTGTACTATAAAGAGCTGTATGAGTTGTATGAGGTTCAAATTGATTCTGCAACTTTAAACTTGCCAAGCAACTAATATATATTATAGCATATATTATTTGTAAAGTACATGATAATTATATGACTGTGGCTAGTATTCATAGTATGATTTTTATTCATTAACTGTTCATTATTGATTACAAATTATTAAGATTATTTATTCAGCTACCTTAGTTGATATCATATTAAAACTTTAATAATTAGAAGTCATAGTCCGTGTAGTTGATCAGCTACTGAGCTAGTTAGTTAATAAGTCGTAGGGTATTTACAAGATGTTAACATGTGTATACTTACATTAGTGATCTTCTTTAATAACAATCAAGATGTAACAGACATTATTTGATCCTGGACATTTAATCTACTTCATTACATTGAAGCCTTTCTTTTAAGCAAGTTCATATCAGAACATTTGTTCTAGTTTAACATTAAATACGTTGGAGGTTCAATCATAGATGACATGTCTAAAATTGCAATGACTTCCAAGCCTCTGGTACATTTCTAACTTACTCTTATCTAATTGACAAGCTAAGTTTGCAGTTCCATGGTCAAACTGATGCTATAAGCGCAGATTCTGCAAGAAGATCTGTATTCAGCCTACTTTATGTTTGCTAGAAGTTGATGACTGACATTATTATTCTGCTATTCGTTATTATATATGAGAAACAATTTACACCAAGTAAAGACAGAAGTGATACAATCAAGTATGTAAAGTGATGTTTGTGATTTTCATATAACGACAACAAATGGAATCAAAGTAGATAACAGACAAGCTGATGCAGGCAGAGTTGTTCATTCATGATATATATAACAGTGAAGTTTCGATTACGGAACATATGTTACATTGCAGGCAACATTTCATTATTATAAATTAAATAGCAGAGTTCTCGGATAACTTAAGTATGAAGTTTGTGTAAACGATTCACAGAGAAGTCCATCATTTTTATCATGCTTAATGTATCTGTGCACATATTGGACAGCTTAGGCAATAGAGCTATCCAAAACTGTAGTAGACAAAAATTACTGAATCCAGTCCCTGATGTTAAAGCTCAACAAGTCTGTATGTAACTGAGTGAATTCGCATCATCACAATTTATATTTGTAAGATCATTTAAGAGCATAATGATGTTTCATTGTACTGAAGTTATGTACTGAGTGAATTGAATTACACAAGAAAGAAAGACACTGAAATTATTCTGAAGAAAGTTCACAAAACAGTTGAAAAATGTGACATCTTAGACATGGAGCAAACTTCTTGTAAAACATACTTCAATGGATAGAACATGGAAATAGAGCTACTTGATGCTGCAGTCATATGTCCATTACACTTAGGTAAATGATATAGATGGAAAATTATTGATTAATATACATTTGAAAGTCACAACTTCCACATAGTTTAAATCTGATAACACATCAATGTCTCTCTAGGCACTAGTGGTTATGCTGCCAGAAATCTTAAATCGCATTTCAGGATGGTGTTCTGCCTACGTAACTTCTTTGGTAATGTGAACTATCTCACATTATTGGTCTCGTGTGATAGATAGCACTAGAAGTTATAGAGAAAATCGACACTGCTCATCGTGACAGCCTGTGATGTCACAAGAACGACCTACTTGTATCTAATGGGTCAGGATGCCTGCTATGGGTCCATAGCTTCAAGGAGGCTAATTATGATTTAGCAAGTAACTGAATATACATCCATCCACATGAGATGATTGATGATTGCATGAAATGTTATAAAATGTACATTGACAGAGTATTTTTTGATTAAGTAGTATTTTAGAGCAAAACGATTAAAAATGAAGTCTAGCAGATAGATTCATGTTAGAGTGAAGATAGAAGGTGGTGATGTCTACATCTTACATGCACATTTATGGTACCAGTAGACTATTATTAACAGTATGCTTGTTTCAAGCGTTCACGAATTGAAAATACAGATTAATTATAATGAACACTATGAAGACTGAAAATGTCCACTGACTGTAGATTTCACTATTAGAAATTCTTACATGTACATGTTTGGATTTCTGGATGAGCACACATGTGATACATACAATATAATTTTGAACAACATTTACATATTACCTTATATTAGCGATTCATCTATCCCTGCTGTTACAGATGCTTATTTTGCACAATGTTCAGTCTTTTGATTTTAATGATAATGAGTCCTTAAAATATTTATGATTAGAAAATCATATGGTGACAGACTTGACACTGATATTCACAAAAACTTCATAAATAAAATTCACTGACTGACTTTGATTACTATTATTCTCATTTCAACTGAGTCTGGGTGGTTTCATGTGTCTACGTTGCATACAACTTCAGTTTTATTCTAGAATAACTTTAATATGATGAAGTACTACTAATGAAAGTATGTTTACTAGATTCACTAAGTTTCTATTTTGAATTTCCAGTTCTTCATATTGAATACTTTCAATTCAAATTAACTTCATTTGATGGTTGTTTGTTCACATATTTTTATTATGTTAATAATTATGACAATGTATAGTGGAGATTAGGAATCTGTAACTGATTTTGTTGTTTATACAATAAGGCCTGAGATCGTCACCCTTCCTTACAGAATGTTTTTAACACCATCTTTCTTGCATCACACATAAATCTACTTTGTATCATTGACATTATCGGATTCTCAACACCTTAAGTTATTGAAATTTACTGTCATATTTATCGACAGTATACATAATTATTTGTTATTAATTACATTATATTTATTATTATAGCTTATTTTAGCAATTCTTCTTGAAGCTATTAGTTATCACAGTTTCTGTGTTTTAATAATTTAATTTCATTAATACTATGATTTTTTATTGCTGAAATTTATTGATATGTATATTTAATGAAATGCTTCATGAATTTGATTCACTTTCATAGTTAAAATTTCTTTGTACATCTAGTCTGCTTATGTTTAAGTTTTTTTGTACTGTTACTGATGAAACAATATTTTTTTTCCTATATTTTTAGGTTCCTTATTATATTGCATCACTTTGCTGTTCTTTCACTCATTTTGAGATTTCTTAATAACGAGTCCGTGTGTTGTTTTGTACATTTTTCTAGCATAATTATTTTAGAAATTATATATTTGCTGTAGAAAAAAAATGTTTTATATAAAAGACTCTATGTTCATGTTATATTTACTACTTTCAAACTAAGGTCTATTTACATTTTAACTCAATAGATGAGATAGTTATTATAAAATTTTTAGCATTGCTTGCAGTTTTGAACGAAAGATAAGATATTTTCCCGAATAAATAATCCGAGGTTTCTTATAATAATAGAAAGTCGGATGCAGGCCAAAACTGGTACACCTACATAATGCAAAAATATTTAGGGCTATTACAGACTTTCACCTTGCACTTTAACATTCGATATTCTGGGTCTGTAGTTCAGTAGAAAGTTTAATGTGGAGTAAGTATAAGGTAAAATGTTTCAAATAGGTTCACTCACCATACCTGTATTGCTTAATTAGATTGTCGGACTTCCCTGTTTAGGTGGTTTAATTTAATGTAATTTTGGGAGGTAGATAATTCATAAAATAAAGAGTGTATATGTTGTTTCCACTGCTCATGTCAGTAAGCATTAATAGTCGTTGGCATCGTTGTTACAATGTTGTCTGAGTGACATGCTAGTAATTGGGTCTGTTTAACTTTACCTAGCTGTTGTAATGGATTGAGCACATGTTATATCTATGTTGTCATCTTTTGATTTTATGATGTGTGGACAAAGAGTAAATGATGATGAATTCACGATATGAAAATAGCTATTTGCTGTTCCAGTCTCTTTATGCATATCTTGTCAAGCATGGAAATTTGACATTACCTAACTGCTTGAATCCCAGACAGCTAAAAAGAAATAAAAAAATTATTTTAATAATTAGTGCACCAACATCTGCTTAATAACCTCAGGCTGAACCTCAGCTCCCTTTGTGTTTTACTATGGGATCCCACAAAAACTCACACTGTTCCATTCCACCTGAACTAGGGTTGTGCTGAGGTGTCACCCATTGCATGGCTGCACTCGGGTTCTAACTTGGGGTCCTGAGGTGGTTCGTCATGTGGTGGGTGTGACAACACGCTGTATCAACGCATGCTCCAAAAAAAAAAACTGGGTGGTAAGTAAATTGATGGAAGTAAGTACTGACCTAAGTCAAAGCAAAAAAAGATGATTTTGAACAAGATTCCATCTCCATGGCTTTCATTTTGCCTCCTTCCACAGTCTCTTTTGAGACATATTTATGGCCCATAGTAGAACTGTGAGCTAGGAAGTACAAAGCCACCTTTTGCTTTCACTCTTTCTAGAAACTTTAGAATAGGTAGGTGTTTTGAATTCCAGAAAAGCAAAGATGCATTTGAGTTCAAAATTAAAAAAGCTGTGTTAATATATTGTCACATAAGCAGGCATAAGGAGTGTTTCATGGGTGTGGGTGAAGGGAAAGACTAAAGGTATTATGCAGTCGCTAACATGGATTCCTTTTCTGTTCTTAGAATGGAGGAGAACCCCATGGAAGATCTCTGACATCACTTTTAACCTAACGCTGCCTTGTTTCCAGATGTCAGCGTTCACTATGGGATCAGCTTCTGAAGAATATAGAGCACCATAAAGAGGAAGTTTACTTTGCTAGAGGAAAACCTAGAAGACTGGTGGATGGTGTCACCATATCAATTTTTTCTACACTATTAGATCAAATTCACTGGACATTAAATGGGTTATTCCTCAGGACCTGAACCGTTCATCTGCCCTTTTTGTGTTTTATTCACAATATGTACAGAGGCTATAAAAAATGTTTTTGGAAGATATCTATTTTAAAAATATGATTTCTTCCAGCTATGGCAAGACAAAAGAATGATGATCTATTAAGATCTTGATTGATGCCTTCCAATATATTGCAGAAATTAACCTTCAAGAGGTCTTTAAGTTTTCTTGTAACAGTAAATCCTATAAATATAAATTATTTTGCGATAATTAGTGAAAAGCAATCTACTTAAGCCTGGTATACAAGAGAATTCTCATTGACAAGCAAGCATGTATTCGAATTAATTTTGTAACGAAAAACTTATGAAAATGTCCCAAGTGATTTAATATGAATTGCTGTGATGAGTGTGGCTGCAAGACACAATACATCACTTCATCAGTATAAAGAGATTGTCTTTTGTTTTAGCCCTTTCCTTTTTATCCCCTTCATGTCTCTCTTTCTCAAGAGGTAGATTGCTAGGGGTTTAATAAAAATCTCAACAACAAAAAATCATTGAAGGTAATGGACTCCCCTGTCTGGATCCACATTCTAATGTGAAATATTCAGCATTTGCATTATTTATATGACCCAAGGATTTTGAATTAGTGTATAACAATTTAATCAAGTCCTATTCTATATACTGGTACCAAGCTCACATTTGCACAATACAGTCAATATAGATTCCTATTCTGTACTGTTGATAGCTTTTTTTATGTCCAAAGTTAACAGAAACACTGGAGACTTAGATACTTTAGGGAAATATATTGTATTATATGATTGTTAGGCATTTAGTGTTAGATGACAAATCCAATTTTGAAAATGATATATTATAGAAAGGTGAACTATTTCTAATCTTTTATGCTTAAATATTGTTCAGCCGAAACAGAATGAATTTTATTTGGGGATCAGAAGATGAAATGATAATCAAAACAGAGTATGAACCAGGGTCAAAAACCAAGGAGTGCAACTGAACTTTTGCCAAGCCAGAAACAAGAATGAGAATCTTAAGTCAGGAAGAAAGTCAGAAAACCGAGAACAAAAATATTGAGAACCAAATGTTATGTTTCTTTTGTTATAGTTTTATCCAAACACAAATAATGGAACAGCACATGAATTCTATTTATTTTATTGGCTGCACTGTTGACGTGATGCTCACGAGGAATTCAGAGAATTTGCCTCTAAAAAGGCAGATGCGAAAATTACAAAATTCAGCCATCTGTAAATATTCACAATGAGGCCGTGGCAGGAAGATTAAAAATGATAACTTTGTCAGGAGCCAAGATAGAGCAAAATAAATGTGAAAATCATATTCCTCAACCTCTGAAACCTCAAATTAACTGCCAAGAAATCCCAGAAAAATGTGAGAAAAAAGAATAAACAACACCAATCACAATAAAATACTAGTTAGCATCTTAAGTTCATTATTCAGCAGAGAGACTGGTCTAAAGCAGACACACCCAAACAGATCTTTGCTTTTATTTTGAAATACACTAATGGCATGTGGTGTACTTTATCTGATCAAATGATAGGTTTTCAATGCTAATTGAACCAAAAACCTTTTTTTTATACAATTCCATGTGGGCTGTCAGCTTTCTGGTACTATACTGAGCGAATAGTATATTGAATTTCAGAGGGGCTCAATGGCTTGACCAGCTACTCTATATTATCAAAGTAATCACATACTTTAATGTATATAAAGAATTATTGTTATTATTAATTAATTAATTAATTATAATTATTATTATTATTATTATTATTTTATTTTTTTCCTTAATTATGTCAGTTACTAGCCATAGTACCTGGAAGACAAGTAATAGAATAATTTAAAACTATTTGCCCTACTGTATGTGTACTTTCAGCACCTTTCCTTCACATTCATATATATCGGAACATATCTTCACCAGCACTGCTTTTCCCAAGTGTGTTTCCATAAAGCCTGCTTCTCAGACTCTGTAATTATTTTCGAGGCACCTTCTTCACATCCTGTCTGGTTTTATATTTTCCGTCTTTGACAGCAACTCAATTGGCTGTCAACTTTTTGTTGAGAGTCTCACACTCATACTTTCTCAATCTTTCTCACATTGCCAAACTGACCAATCACACCAAAGGTAAACTGACCAATCACTTCACTCTGAGGGACTGGCCACATAGACCTTAGTGTTTTATTATATAGTAGATTTCTTTGTGTTTGTCCTCCTGTCTGCATTTTGGATTCGCTTTTGTATTATGGTCTTAGTCACAATAGGATGTCTGTTACATTGGTTGGCGTGTATTACTGACCAAGATATTACGTGGTGCTTTTCTGCCATGCTCTTGCTTACAGAATATCCAATGCTTGAAGGCTGGACTGCATGTGCTCTAATCCCGTACAGAGCAGTGACCCATTGTTTACATGAAAATTTCAAAGACGAATTGTATGAACAAATCAGCTTTTCTTTTTCCTTTCCAGATTATTTCATGTGTAGTAGAATATATACACTATTAGAAAACAGAGAACACAGAAGCTGTTGATCGAGTATAATTTACTAGAATTTTCTGGTGCTGCAAACACGTGAACAAAGCTAGAATGTTTCCAGGCACACAAAACACCACAATTAACTCATAAAAAATGTATTGACAGTAATGCAAGTGAGCCAACTATAACAAACATGGATGAAGACACATGAAACTCAATAGCTAACTTAACCATTTTGTCAAAATCTCTTTCTAAGGTTAGCTGTTTAAAAAGAGTCTGGAAATTGAACAGAATTTTAAATGAGAAGAATACTCGCTATTCAAGCCAAGAAAAGAACTGTTGAGCCTTGCACTCCAGATGTGTGAGGTATCAGTTTCACAGGTATTGTTTTAGTGAAGGCAGGAGTACACACAGATGGGAGAGAGGCAGCAGTTAAATGAGGGCCAGTTAGAACCTGTCTGATAGAACCTGAGGATCTGAACAGTTTTTTTGTAAATGAAAAATTGAGTATCAGCTGTCATTCGATCCTTACTGCTTCAGTTAGGCTCCACTTTTCATGTTTTCAATTCATAGCATTAGTTATATCACACATGAGTCTTTATGATTCAAGTATATTATGGAAAAATAAACAAATATAGTAAAAAGGTTGTCCATGGTTATGGATTTTTTGTGTATCTTTCAGAAGCCCTTTCCCAGAACTGTATGAATTACTGGCCTCCCTGAACATCTGAGATGGCCAACTTTGGAATTTGCTTCACAGCACTGTGTGTTAATTAAAACATTGGAACCTTAGAACTATCTAGACGAGAACAGATCATTCAGCCCAACAAAGCTCTCCAGTCCGTTCCACTTAATTCTTCTTTTTTTTTTATTTTATTAAATTTATTGCAATCCATACAAAGCAATCAAGTTTTTACCAAAAGAAAAGTTGAGTTAATTCTTCTAAAATAACATCAAGTCTAATTTTGAAAGTCTTTAAAATAGTACTGTCTACCACACTACTTGGTAGCTTATTCCATGTGCTTATAGTTCTCTGTGTAAATAAAAACTTCCTAATGTTGGTGTTAAATTTACAATTAACAAGTTTCCAACTGTACCCCCATGTTCTTGATGAACTCATTTTAAAGTAACAGTTTTTATCCACTGGACTAATTCCCTTTTAATTAATTTTAAACACTTCAATCATGTCATCTTTTGATCTTCTTTTGCTTCCCCATAATACATCCCCCTGTGGGCCTAGAATCAGCCTAGTCACTCTTCTCTTGACTTTTTGCAGTGCTGCTATATTCTTTTTTTGTATCTTGGAGACCAGATCTGTACACGGTACTCCAAATGAGGCCTCGCCAGTGCGTTATAAGATACTGCTACTAGAGTTGTTAACCAAGCATGTAAGGGCACATGTCTTTCTTAAACTTTTTGTGTTTCATGTTCTCTTTCATTCTCTTTTATGTAGTACTTGGTTTGAAGTAAAGATCCGATGATATCAAGTTCTTAATCTAATCCAAGGTCAAAGACCTGAAGCTGCACCACCCTGAGGGGTCACCAAAGCCAATGGAGTTTGTTGAGGTTTTATAGCAGCTGATACAGACTTCAGAGATGATGTCAGCATTCACCTAGGATATGAATTAAACCTATCCCACCCCACAGTCAATGGTTAGATGTGTCATCAGCTAGAGTGCCATTCCATAAAAAGAAAACATCACTAATAATGTTTTTGTTTTGTCCAGAGACTAGAATATGCCAAACAGAAATAAAACTGCGGGGACTGATTGATTGAATGGCTTTTCTTAAAAAGGGAATAGGAAGTCATTCTGAGGAATGCTTAGTGTGTAATTTTTACAATTCTTTTACTGGGAGTCTTTCGCAATTTATGGCAGCACCTGGAAATTTTTTTTTAAGGTTATACCAGTAGTTGCCTGTTTGTCATTTTTTGTTGACAGTAAGTAAGACTACAACATAGAAAAGAAATACTGAAGCTGCCTCCATCATGTCTTCAACTCCAGCTCTTCCTGCCAAGAACAAATGCAGTGAAATGACATCAGAGGAGACCGGTGAGTATCACCAATGTGATCAACATACAAGCTTTATTTCTCCTATTCGGTTGCAGTATTTCCTAACCAGCAATAAACGTTAAGTTCATTTTAGATCCCCACCACTCTTATCTCTTCATGTCTCTTATTTTTACAACTGTTGTTCTCTGGTCTTCAATAAGATAACATCTGACATATCATCAATTGAAACATGCACAGAATGAAAAAGTATTATAACGATAAAATTAATTTTTCAAAGAAACAGAGAGAAAATGATCCTGTTGGAACTAAACTAAAGGATATCCTAACAAGGCAAGCACACAATTGGAAGGAATATGTATAAGCCCTTGAATGGTCAGTGGAAGAGATGGCGGAGACAGTGGGTTTGAGAGAGACAATTAGTGAGCCAAGGGACCAATTGTGAATTTGGTAGGAAAACAAGCCAGCCACCCAAACAGCAATGCTTTCAACAGCCGTTTAGTGGAGCCCTTAGAAACTCCCATCTTTATTGTTTTCCAGTGTTTCTTGGTGCTTTTGAAGTTCCCCTAAGCACAACTCACTCTTATGCTTTATTTTCTTCAATTCTCCATCCCCTTGAAGTACTCTGGCCTCTGTGTTTATCTGGTAACATTCAATTTGCGCAATATGTAATACTCTAGAAAATTAAACAGGGTTCAAATGCATTTTCAATGTACCATATCACAACAATAAATAATTACAAACTCTTAGAGCAAGTCTGTTTTGGCTGATGGCTTGTCCATTTCTTCAAAACTAAGAGTCTTCCTGCTATGAGTTTGGGCTGCCCAAATTGAACTTACCTCAACAGTTACGCTGCCAGAACTAGTAAACATACATTGCTGGCGCCTGTCTTTCTATAATCTAATCCTCTTGGAGCTCTCCACTGCCAGAATCAATACCACTTCCACCACATCCATCAGCCTTTGTTTGAAGACTGCTAAATCCCTATAATCTTTTATTAATTGATTATTGGTTCATGACGGAGATGGAGGAGGTTTTGCTTTTTTTTCTGCTTCCACCTATTAAACACTTATTTGCTTTGTAATTGAATTCATCAGAGTCAGCCATGTTATTATGTGGATATGTGTGTGGAAGTTCAGGAGGGAAAGGGAACAGAGTCCAGGAGAAGAGTGGAAAGAAATTAAAAATGTAAATATATCTATTATTCATGGCTGCATTTTTAACAATTATACTTGTGAATAAAACACGGTTATTAAAAAAATAAAGAGATAAAATACAAAAATGAGAACGCTGTATTTAGGAGATCCCTCAGGGTCTGACCCATGTTAAATTATAAATAATACAGGCTGAGTCAAACTTATGTTAACATTTGAAAGGCGGAAACAGTCTATTCATAAAACGTATTTCATATGTGTAAGATGATTTATAGGAATTTATAGGATTTATAGGAGTCAAATTTTACAAGACTAGGTTCAAGTCAAATCAACCCTTACACATGAGAAGGAGAGCTTGGCCAACATAGGGAAACTTTAATAGTAGAAAAAATAATTAAATAAATAGAATAAAAAGGGGAAGAGAATCCGCTTCCTCAATTTAAATGCTTATTGTAAAACATTATTGATTGGATCCTGCTAGGTTGTAAAAACATTTTGCACAGATCCTCTAAGCGAGTATTTAATTTTTTCCAGTTTCAAATAGTATATAACATCAGTTACACACTGACTTAAAAGAGGTGAGTTAGGATTCTTCCAGTTGAGTAAGAGAAGTCTACGTGCCAAAATTACAGTTTGTTTGTCTTTCTCCACTTTAAGCCCATCTGGAAGCCCACCAATCACAGCTGTTAATGGATTAGGAGGGATTGTGACACCAAAGCTGTCTGAAAGGAATTTTAAGATTTTGGTCCAAAATGAGGTTAATTTGGTGCACAACCAAAATATGTGGCCCAGTGAGGCTGGAGCTCGATTGCAACGTTCGCAGGTTGGATCTTGCCCTGGAAACATTTTGGACAATTTTAAATGAGACAGATGTGCTTGATGAATTTAAGTTGAATGATATGCTTTGCGCATATGGAGCTCGAATGAATTCTGTGCATTGCTGCCTTCCATTCCTGTTCCCAAATGTTGAGTGATCCTTTTCCCAATGGATTCCCAATGGTCTTTGAAGGGGAGGAACTTTAAAATGTTTCATATATTACAGAAATGCTGTCTGAGTCCTCAAGACTGATCAATATTTTTTCTGGAGTAGAAGTAAAATGGTTTAAATGTTTTTTACAGAAATGTGCAAGGTGGGATTGATCCATCCATTGTCTTGGCCAGATAAGAGAAAATGTCAATCATCAGTAATCCTTTTCATAAAAATCAACTCTTAAGAAAAAAATAAAGATAGCAAAAAGAAGAGGTAACCTTAAATACTAATAGTAAATTTCCCCTTGGAATTAATAAAGTACTGTATCTATCTATCTATCTATTATATAGTGCATTTTCTATCTATCTATCTATCTATCTATCTATCTATCTATCTATCTATCTATCTATCTATGACAAATACTAAGCAATGTCACCAATATGTTCAGAAGTATTAAAAACATTAAATAAACAAGGAAATATATTGTTTAATGAACTTAATTTTCATTCAGTTCCATGTGTTTTGTTTTATCTTTCAGAAAAAAGGTGGTGATTAAGAAAAGTCCAAAACATATGATTTGTATCCAAAGAAGGTCAATCAATCTTAAAAAGCAAGAAGAAGGCTACACAAAGGACCAAACAGTGTTTCTGGAATTGCAAACTTTTAGAGCCAGGGATGGAACCAACCACAAAGAAAAGGTTATGTGCTTAAAGACTGCCTGTCCCTTCTTCCAAAGTGGTCCTGAGGAGTGAGGGTCCAGTAGTTAACATTTCTAATCAGACTGTTTCCGATTGTGAGATGTAGGTGTTATCTAAAGGTCTATCTTTTGTTCCAACTCCATCTTGGGGTAAAAATCACAAATTTTAGACATTTCTTATTCACCGAATAAGACATTAAACTGTTTTGAAATGAAGTTCATTAAACAATATATTAACTTGTTTATTTACTTGTGAATATATTGGTGACATTGTTCAGCTAACAGGTAAGCCAACAGTAAAAGAGAACATCTGAGTGATCTTTCTAAAAGAGCAATTTTGTTGTCAGATTTGGATTCAGCATCCACAAATCTATTTAAAGGACCTAAATTTTTTGACAAGAGCAATTTTTCTTTTCTTTTGCAGATTAGTGTAATGACAGTAGCAGAAGGACAGATAAGACAATTTGCTGTCTCCACAAGAACAGTAGGACAGAACATGTAGACAGCATTAAAAATAAATCTCCAAGTACTAATTCTCACTGTTATAAGAGAGCAAAATGGGCTGTAGTGCAACTAACTGCCTCTTGAGGTTAAATCACTGGATCATTGTTTCATATTATTACTGTGTCCACCTGCTAACCTTCATCATGGGCACCAGATATAGGAAATTCATTTATATGAAATTGGATGGATAAAGTAGGACACCAAACCAAGTAGGTTTAGATTTCTAAAACTGTCAACATAGTTTAAGACACAAAGACATAATGAAATGAACAAACCTGAAGCAGGAATCAAGGAAAATCTGGTTAATGATGGCAAAACATCTTGAAATGCAAATTACGCACCAAAAATGAACAAAATCAGAAAAACAAAAACTCTGCTTGAAAAATCCACAAGCATTCAAAAACATAAGGGTGGTGGAACAAGGAAAGCTCAATAAGAAACAGTTATATCATTTAGGATTCATTCGAAGGAGCTGTGAACATTGAGTGATGGCACATTCAGGCATTTGCAAGCAGGCAGATAACAGGGACAGATGTGAGACACAACCGAAGTGCACCTGTGAATTACAGCCAGCTAGCATGGCTCTAAATGAAGACTCCATCATGAAAAACAAAGGACCTTTCAAGGCAAATCCAGGATTGAAAAGCACCATATGGGGGAAGTAAATTAGATTATTTTAATAGCAAAGCACAAAAAAAGCTACAATAAGAAAAATATAAACTGTGAATATATCTGTGTAGAATATTTCATCCTTCAATTAGAGACAGTATTAGAGACAGCTAAGATGTCATTCTCACATTCTACTACTTTGCTTTGATATCAAAGTCACAAAATCCCAAATAACACTAAAATTCCCACACTGTATACCATAATCCTATTTAAAATAACCAGTTTTGTGGTTATCTTGAGTTTCTTTTTTCATACTATATTTGTGACTACTGTATAGTGTGTTGGGCTAATGACTACAAGTACACTTATTAAGAACAAATTGAAATGGAAAATTCCTAGTGAACCTTCATCTCTACTGAGACGAAATGTAATGGATTATCAGTCTTGATGGTACATTGGCAGAGCAGCATTTTGTTGAAAAGCTGGTCTTTACTTTAATATTTAAATAGTAAGTGTTGCCACAGACATGGGTGGCATTATCTATGAATTTCCTAGATCTATAAACCTCAATATAAAGACATAGCCTTGGGTGTCTTTATTTACATCATTTACTGTTGTATTGTCCTCTGGTGTCTTGCTGAATGTTTTCTTCCTCCACAGAGTTTAGGTGCCGGCACTTCTGCCTGCAGCCAATTCACTTACTCCTTCTTCTGCAAAGGTTCTTGCTGTTATGGAGATGTGCTTTTACACTAAAACGCTTTGCTTGCTTGTTTTTCAGTGGACTGTGCCTGTGGTCTCATTGCTTACTAGATGCACAGGACCAGATGTTTTTCAGATACGTTCTCTCTTCTGAGTAGATAAAATGGCAGGGGGTCTCTTTGGCTTTGGCTCTTGGCAGAGAACATGAATACACCTGCACCATCACAGTCAAAATGAGAACACTGTAAAGTGTCTTTTTACTGCTTAGCACAGAATTGCGAGACTGCTGCTTAATGTCGATTAGTAACACATCCACATGGGCTGGATAACTAACCACCAGCTGGTTCCTGGTTCATTTTGGCCTCCCCTCAATCTGTCCATACCCTTGCAGGTCTTTACAGTGATATGCAGGTGGCCATATCACCTTTTTGGGAAACTTTCACAAACAGGAGACTCCTGGTGGAAGTTTGATATCCTAGTACTTCCTGATGAACCCTGATGAAGGATCCACCTGGATCCTCCACACACTGCCATCGAATTAAGTGAGTCTAACATATTTGCGTCAACCAAGAAAATGCTGGGTGGCCCAGTAGGTAAACAGTCTGAAATCGAGAACATTCATCTCAGCCACTGGCCCTCTATACTTCCACAAGATAAATGGTGTTTAAAATGTCACATATGCACATCCAGGGGTCCCCATACAGGCTCAACTGAGGTAAGCAATGCCACTCTGGGGCAAGAGGGGGCGCTATCTCTAACAGTACCCTATCCTTTTACCACAGCCCAGAGAAGATGCCTAGTAAGGGTTCTGTGGCCTGGCTATGGCATCTGGAGCAAGCCCAGCCCCTTCCAGGTCATCTATATAAAGTGACAGACAGAAAGGTGTCGTCTTTATGCTGACCTGGACCTGAGGCCACTAAGAGCCAGAGATATCTTACAAGAGAGAACAGAACACAAGAAAGCCAGAATGATTGACAGTAAGTCAGCATCTTCTATGTTGTGCGTTCAGTTACTCATTTTTGTTTGATTAAACAGGGTTACCGGGAGTGGCACCTCAATACCTCTCCCTGCTTTCTTACCACCAGCCACAAAAGTCACTTGACCTGTTTTGTCTCTTATCCTGAAGAATCAAAGGAATGGACAACTCGGAGGCCCTGGGTTCAGCTACTGACCTCTAAATTTGACTGTAAAGTAAAGACACCACCATGTCTTCTTTCCAGTAGGCGATCTAGCCCTCATGCTAGCTGAGATGAAATAAGAAGTCAATCATCTTCAAAACCAGTTAAGTTATTACCCATTCTCCATTTGGTATTTTAGTAAGGCCAGACTGCATGTGTGGCTCAATGAATGACTCTTGTTATGACCCTGAGTCAAGTCACTTGATATCCTAAGGTTATTCATAAAAGGGGCAAAGCTTAGGCTTAGGGTCTACTCCAGTAATCTCCAATGTGTCTAAAGGGTTAGTTAGTTTACCTCATTGGATCCAACATAAGGGTGCTGGTTGACCTAGTAGGCCCATGTCAATGGTCAGTTTAATTCCTGACTTCCTGCTTTCATTAGTCAAACACGGCCATGCACAATTCTGAGTACCTGGGACCTATATTTATGTTATTTGCTCAATAATGTGACTATAAACTAAACTGCTGTTTGTGTCCACCATGAGTGTAATACATGTCTGGATGGGGTAATGGTTTGATACCCAGAGTCAATGACTTCAATTGACAAGCCATTTTACTGCTTTGTGTTCTTCAGTGAAGTCCAGGAGAGTAAAGGGCTTGCCAGCCCCTATTCAGAGTCTTTTAGATAGGTCACCTAATCTTCTCATAGCTGACTGTGCATGAGACCTCCTAGTATGACTTTGAGCTGAGTCACTTGATTTCCTGGTTTCCTTCATAACAACCTGTGCAGCTAAGTGAGTAAATGATAAATGACCTATCCACTGTGATTGTACGTCCAGTTGGGCTAATATTCCACTTTCTGCATAGCTGATTTCTCAGGTGACCACTTTTTTGAGGTTTTCATGTTGCAGGTGACCAAGTATGTGCATTTCAAACTTGTAAGGGTCAGTAAGTAGAGGTTTTGAAAACTGAGGGATGCTAACCCTTAAAATTGCCTTTCAGAGAAGTTACTTGACCTTTCATCATCCTTCTTTTGAAATGAAATGTAAAGCCAGCAGCTAATTCAAAGTTTCCAGTGCAATCTTTGAAGTGACAAAGGAATCCCTCAAAGAAAAAAAGACGTTCACATTAATAACAACGTTTGTATTTTTATAGCCTGGATGTAGAAGACTAGGAAGTGAAGTGCCAGCCCTGTCAT
This sequence comes from Polypterus senegalus, assembly GCF_016835505.1. Classification (NCBI taxonomy): domain Eukaryota; kingdom Metazoa; phylum Chordata; class Cladistia; order Polypteriformes; family Polypteridae; genus Polypterus; species Polypterus senegalus. The sequence goes on along the minus strand of NC_053156.1, from coordinate 45,893,656 downwards.
TACAATCAATAAGATAAAAACTTATGAAATGAAGCCACCATTCTGCTCCAGAATGGCAATACGTATCTGCAGTAAGCCTCGTGGGACTCCTTAGCCTAAGAAGTGGGGACAGGAAGGATGGCCAAAATCTGTTGAAAGAAGTCTTTCTGACAGCCCACTGCATCTTTAAGAATATTCATTATTTTATGATAATAACGTGAATATTGCCAACCATTAGAAGAGTAGTATCATACTCTTGAACAGTTTAGAAGTGAACTGTCAAATAATATATTATTTTTTAGGAGAGCAGGAGGTTTTTATATGTTTGTCATCTGCAGTGCTGCGTCTTCAGTGCTAAACTTACATTGAAAGCTACTAAAGTCCAGACCTGCATGCTAAGTAAAGAGGCTCATTGCAAATGCATAGAAAAAGCAAAGTCAACAGCAAAATGACTATGCGGATTGTGAATAGTAATCTTTGTCAAGCTCACTTCTTTTACTGCCTGTCCTCATCTATCTGAGTCGAATTACAAGCACAGGAGTGACATGAAAAGTCACAAAGCAAACATCTTTGAGGGATAGGTAAGTGCTGGATTTCCTAGATAGAAAGTAACCCGTCCCAGTTCTCTGCATTCACACACTGCACACTGTGTCTACTTTTTTTGGTATAAACTTATTCCAATGTGATATAAATATTCAAAAAGATATAACAGCTTCATACCAAAGATGTTACATTACTATAACAGGGAAATGAACGTGAGTTTTTGTGAATGCCAAAGCTATAGTTTTTTTATTTTACACCCGCCAATATAATTTAGTGACTGAAAATTCTTTTTTTTGTAAAGCTTTTCATTTCTTTACATTTTTGACCAAATTCAGCCTGATAATGAAATCGAGCGCGCTCTAGGATTTGTGTGTAGCATAGTTTCAAAATGTTCATCAATTTGGGTCAAGGTGATCCACAAGATGACAGTCGATGTATTTGAGCAAACTGATGTTTGGATCATCCAGACAATTAATTTGTTTTTATTTGATTTTAGAGTTTAAACACATCTAGCTGTCCATGCACATGAAGCCCTTCCTTACTTATTGAAGTAAGACCATGAATGTCATATCCTGAATTCACAACTTCAAGGACACTACAGTTTCTTTTTACTTATGTATGGTATTTGTGTTGTACTCCGCTTACACCATCAGAGAATACTGTCACAAGCCGTAAAATGGAGAATATAGGGGTGGTACTTGATATCCCCCAAAACTTACAAAAGCACCTCACCAGAGCAGCAGTGAAATTAGAATTATACAGAAACTTACAGCTACCTCAGGAGGAGCTTCAACTAGCATGTTATGCACAGCATGCCTAGGCCTGCTATTCTCTGCAGCTGAATGTTGCACTTTGAATGGATTAACAAGAAGATTGATGTTTAATTAAATAGAACAATGAGGAGATTACTGGCACGGTAAAATCCAACTCCCTGCATTGGCTGCCTTCATTGAGAAATACCACTCCTCCCCATCTTAGAAAATAAAATGCATTGGTACGAGTATTTAAGAAAATAATAGATAATGAACTTCTACTGATTCACACAAATGTTAAAAATTCCAAAACCCTGCAGCTAAGACTACTCTCGAGACCCCCACCAATATCCACAACACAGAAGAGATGGCAACTACTTTAGCAAAAGACCCTCCACAATGGCAATTAATAAAACAGGGCACAAATCCATGCAGATTTGACCCGTCTTGACATCTCTGGTGGGATTTTAGTCACATTAGAACAAACCAAGGGCAATGTGAAGATTCCGAGGTGAAATGGGGTACCAGCCTCAACGTGACTATGGAGCAGAGCAGCAAACCATCCACCATATAGCCTTCAAATGCTCTTTAAAATCTTTACAGAAAGACAAGGATGATTTTAACAGTCCAGCTCCAGAGTTTCAAGAACACTGCAGTTTATTTTTACTTATCTATGGTATTTGTGTAGTACTCTGATTATACCATCACAAATTACTGTAACGAGCAGTAAGATGGAGAACATGGGACAGCACAAAGCACTAACACACAGTTACCCCCTACCTTCCAGTGTCTTGTCCACTCGTCGATCTCTAGGTTTCTTCAGCTCGACATTGGCCTTTTTCTTGTGACATCCTTTATTACATTTTCTGAAACATCATCATGTTTGTCTGACACTTGGAATAAAGTATTCCAGTAATAAAGAGCAGGGGTCTGCAAAAGCAGTCCTGGAGGGCTGATTTCTTAATTAGAAACCAATCCTTGCCAACAATAAATCTTATTTAACTTCATGGCTTGTTATTGTTTTCATTCTGCCATGCTAATCCACTCTTATATATATCTACTTAATATATCTACTCCCTTTAGGTGGAATTTTTAAGAAATTTGTAATTGACTTTCAATTCCTATGCAGACAATACTCAGCTCTATATATCTACAAAGTGCAACTCTGTCCTTCCTCTTTCCAGCCTCAATGACTGTCCATTTGAGGTAAAATCTTGTTTTTCTTCTAATTTCCTCCAACTCAATAGCCATAAGACAGAGGTTCTCCACATTGGCTCCAGGTCTGCTTTATCAAAATCTAATAATCTTTTGCTTAATATTGATAGGACATCAGTCTATCCCTCCCCTTCAGTTAAGAGTTTGGAGATTATCTTTGATAGTAGTCTTTTGAAACCCATATCGATGTTACATGGTCCTTTTTTTTCATCTCCATAGTATTACACACCTGCGACCCTCCCTCACACTAAATAGCACCCCCATCCTTACTCATGCATTGGTCACATTGATTATTGTAATTCTATTCTCTTTGATTTCCCACATAAGCTTCTCCAGAATTGTTCACGATTCAGCTGCCCATATTATAACTCAGACGTCTTCCATGCAACACATTAACCCATCTCTTAAACAGCTTCATTGGCTTCCTGTAAAATTTCACATTGATTTTAAAATTCTTCTAGTTACCTTCAAAGCACTTCATAACCTTGCTCCATTATACCTCTCTGACCTCATACATGTTTATATACAGTACCTAACGGCACTCTCAGGTCCTCTACATCTGGTCTTCACATCACCCCTCCTGCATGCCTAATCACCATGGGTTCCAGGGCATTTAGTCATAGTGCTCCTCATCTCTGGAACTCTCTACCACAAAACATTCGAGACACAGATTCCCTACCTATTTTCAAATCTCGTCTTAAGACTTATCTGTTTAAATTAGCTTACACTGCATGACCTTAGGCTGTATTCTTACTGCTGTATTTTCAGTTCCATAGAAATTTTTGGTTTTATGATTTTTATTATCTGTATGGTGTCCTTGGGTGTTTAGAAAGGCACCTTGAAATAAAATGTATTATTATTATTATTAAAAGTAAGGGCACACTACACAATAATGTGCAGTGAATACACTTGACTTGAGCATTCATAGTTTTCATCCTCTTACGTACGTACGTTTATCATTTGTTTCCTCAGAGGTTGATGCGCTTGCTGCTTCCTGAGCAGCTCTTCTTATCTCCATCCTCCACCCTCCACCTTCTTCTCCTCTTTCGTTAGCATCTTTTCATATTAAAACTGATTAAGTCAGTGTTTGTGTTACAATTACTTAGTATGTTTTACTTAATTTTTCACTCAAGCCTGCATTTAAGTCTTTACTCTTCTTCAAGAATGATTTAAGATATGAAGAGGTAGAGGAAGTGATGGCGAAGATGGTAGGGATGAGAATGGCACCCGTACACATGTGCCACAGCCGAGAATTTATTCTACAATAAAAGAAAATTAAAACAAGAAGAGGAATAACCTTGGAGGTCAACCATCACCCCGAAAGCGGATAGTAGTTCAAACAGTTTGCGAGCTACAGGTGATTTAAAATCCTGGACAGACAAACAAACAGCCATGGCAGCGTATTATATATAAAGATTATTATTATTATTATTATTATTATTATATTGTAGATTTTTTTTCTTTTAGAAAAATATCATTCAAATGATGAAGCAGATAAGAAATGCTCAGTGCTTTCTTCTTTTCAGTTTCCTTCCAAATATTTTCTTGAACTAGATAGCTCACAGTGAATAGATACAGGCAGAAATGGAAACAAGTTAGATGGAGAACTGCTGATTTCTTTGTAATTTGTAACTTATTACTAATGAGGAGCAATTAAATACAGTGAATGCAGCTGTTAAAGATATAATAAGCAATTAAGGATGGGGAATCTTAACAAGCGAGACACTGAAATGAAGCATAGAAATGTTGCTCTGAGCAATGAGTGCTTCGACAGTAATCATTGACTTCTCAAGTTATTAAAAATCACTCCTTGTAAGAAAGCCATAGATTTAAATTCCTTTCTTAGCTATTGATTATTCACAGTTCAATTAAATAGTCTGAATAGCAAACAGCTTAAAATAAACAACGGCTTAGCACAAGGATCGTTACTAGCAAATCTAATGCTATCCATCCTAACACTGGAGGATACTTTGGAGAAAGACACGTTTATTTTAAGTCAGTCATTTTCTAACCCGCTTAATACAGACCAGGGTGATGGAGGATGCTGGAGCCTATCCTAGCTAGCACAGGGCGCAAAGCAGGAACTAACCCAGGATAGGGCGCCAGTCCATGTCAGGGCAAACACACAGACACACACACCCAACACACTATGCCAATTTAGCATCACCAATTTACCTCTAATTTTAAGTGATTATTTTAAAAAATAAAGAGCATGACCAAGTCTTACAAAGACCAAAGCATGTTGCTTCCATCTAAATAACAAACTCGCTAATATGAATCTGACAACATATTGGGTGTAATTTAAATCACATTAGAACAAACCATGGACAATGTGTAGATTCTGGGGAGAAAACAGGTACCAGGGTATCGACTCAAAGTGACTGTGGAGCAGAGCAGCAAGCAATCCACCACACTGCCATCTTCAAATGCCCTGTAAGATCTTATCACGGAGACAAGGGTGATTTTCAAAGTCCAACTCCAGAGCTAATCGAATGATTGAGAGACCCAGGATGTGCAACTTTAGCAGATTAACTGATGTGCAATAATAAATTAAACTTCATATGTTGCATTGTATCATTTTATGCTAATTTTATGGTACGTGTAAACATAATACCTTGCATTGAAATTCCACATGGTAAATAAATTCATTGACTTCTCATTATGAGACTGGCTGGAATACAATTTGCACTACTACAAGCCTCCAGGATCGATTTTGCAGATCTAAAGTATCTTTCTGGGAAGATGACACCAGAAAATCACTGTCAGTGCAGGAACACAGTCCATCCCAGTTTAAATGTTATCAGTCTGCTAGCTGCCACAATATTTTTTATCTTTAAATTTTGAATAAATCTGCTTTAGCTTTGGCACAGTAACAGTTAATTCAGTGGTGTCAATTACATCCGTAATCCACATTTACACGGCCTCACCAAGTGGCACTCTCTATTAAATCGACCTCGATATCAGCCTGACAAAGGTAATCCTTTACTTGCATAGAGCCAATGACACAAGTTGCATCTGCTACAACAGTGCTGTCAGTCTGCCTGCCATTGCACTGTCTTCAAGGCTGAGAGGTTATTATGGAACACTTGCTGAAGTCCAGCAATTCTGAAACACAGGGGTAGTAACTTTTGTCAATATTCAAAACCAGCCATTCTTTAAGTATTATGACCACTTGCCAATATGAATGAAAAGGCAGACAACTTATGGCTAACAGTTACTTCAAATTGTAAATACTGTGTTTCAGTTGCCACATTTATTTTGCTACATGTTGAAGAGAATGGCTGTGATGGAGCAAGTTGGCTCCACTCACCTAAAACCATATTGGGAACCTTTTGAACCCGCACCGTCGATAACATAATAAGTGCTTTTATTAAAACAAATTCAAAACAGTGTCCAAATAAACAACACAGTGCAATTCTTGATTAATAAATAAATATATAAATAAATAATCCAATTAATATCATCATGGTGTCCATAGTGAAGTATAAAAACAATACAATAAGTAGTTTAAAAACCAGACGTAAGAACAAAGTCAGGATTCTTTTCTAAAATCCTTGACATGAGGCATCTGTGCTGCACCTCACTCTTCCTTTCCTTAAGCCACAGTGTCCACCTTCCTTCCAGTCACAGTCCTGCCATTTTACCTCCATCACCTATCTCCCTCTCTCTTTCAGCCCAGTACCTCTTCCTTCAATTGTCTCCCCGACTCAACCTATTTTAGGTCTCACAGTCAACAGAAATGTCAGCAAATATGGTTCCTACTGCCTACGGCTTTAGCCACGACTACCTCCGTCGGCACATCTGCTGTGACTCCCCAAGCCACCTTCTCACCTCTTCCTCATGCTCAAACACTGGCACCTTCTGTATCTGTAGGGAGACATCACTCGGTCACTGCTACCTCTCAGCTATTCATCTTGGAAGTGATCCACCATTCAAATGTCGATCACATGTTCCTCCACAGGGTTCTGACCACTAGTCTCCACTCCAGCCTACTGGCTGGCCAAACTGCCTTCACCGTCTTTCTTTTTTGGCCTCTCTCTTTGCTCCAGCGTTTCCCTTTTATCTCCTTCTTTCTTGTCTGACTGCCCCTTGTATGCCTCTGTTGGTGAAATGTCACAATTGAGAACCACAGGAAGCTAATGAAGCATTCAAAACAGACCACAACCTCATGTGCTGGTGCGCCCCCTCTCGATTACTCCCCCAACCTCCTGCATCCACCCAAGCATACCCACAGAGATTGAGCCGGCTACTTATGTCATTATTTCTTTATTTGAAAATTGACCACAAAATGTTAAGCAGCGGACCCTCTACATCACCATGGCACTGAGGCACTTTGGTTAGTCATGCCGCCTGATGGGTTCTGTACTTGAGTATTGCACACGGTTTCTGTCTTTGTGATATTTTCAAAAGCACCTGTGTTGGAATGGGTTTTTCTCCCACATCCTATTGATATGCATGTTAGGTTTATGGGCAATGGCTCTGTGTGGGTATGTGCATCAGTGGTCTCTAAGATGGAATACTTAGTCCAGGCCTTTTGATGCACTGGGACGTTCAATCAGATTAATAAATTTGTTATGCACCATATTTACATCAAAATAATAGCATCATGTGTGTGTAGCATCATTTACCTTTGTAAAACCTCTCTGTTTTGCCTTGACTTATTTCAGTTTCCTGGTTTCTGGATCTCTATTTTATTTGCATGTTGTTTAGACATTCTGACTTTCTCCTTTGTGAGCAATCAAGTGTTTGTTTCATTTTCACACATATTGGTCTAAGGTCTTTGCTGCATTTAAGGCTCCTACTGCCTCCAGACTCCTGAATGTACTTTTGTCTTTTATGAGATATGGCACATGTAGATTCAAGCATTGCTACACCCTTTATATGTAAACCTCTAAGGCAACATCCCTGAGTCCAGCTTACTTGGTTCAAGCTATCGGCAACTAACTGCACATCCTCCTTCTCATTCAACAGAAGCCATGACGGTGCACAAGTAGTTAACAGCTTGTGCTCAGTACTACTGGGATGGGCATCGACTCCCAGCGACCCTGGACTGGTTCAGCCACTCGGATAATAAATAAAAGCATTCCAGTCACATTCTGCTTTCTGCTCTGTGCCTGTGAATCTCCCAGAGCTTTTTATTCATAGTTCTTGTGTATGTATTAGTATGAGTGTATTAGTCATATGGGATTGCCCCTCATCAAATTAAAGTGTGAAAATAGCAATTATTCCAAAACTCCAATTACATTCTAGTACTGCGAGAAGAAGCATCCTTGTGAAGGTAAAGATTGTAGTCCATGTTGTGCTCCCCTTACATGCTGGAAGACTCACTGACGATCGGAAGCAGTATTATCTGTCTTGTTTTAAAGCTTTAAATCCAGTAGCTTTGGCAAGAAGTTTCTCTCATGTTCATTTTTTATTTTTATTTGCCACTTGATTGAGCCTAAGTTGAGATGCATGGCTATGAATGATTTCTGTTTGGGAAACTTTCCAGCACAAATTGATTAACTCAACTCCAGTATGCCTTTTTACAATGCCCAAGTGTGATTTGAAATGCACGCAAACATCTTTGACTGAATGCTGATTGAAAAAAACAGTTAATTTATTTAAGACGAACATCTTGGATAAGTGCCGAAGGATGTGTTTCTGGCCAGCTTCCCTCCAAATTTCCCCAAATGTTTTCCCCCAACTGCTCTTGTTTTTCCACCTGTTCTTTTTTCCTCTGCTGGCGGCTCTGCATGACCATCTAGCTGTGCTGCTCTTATTGGTCATCCTGCCTGCTCATACTGACACTGTGAAATGTGAGGAGTAATAAATAAGCCAGAACTCTATCAATCTCTTTCGCTCACAGTCTTGTGTAATAGAAATCAATTACATTGTCATAAAAATCTCACTGCACTTGAGAACAGGTCTGTTTTTTAACTGACCTTTGTCTGAGGAAAATAAAGCACAGCAAACACAACCCCTCAAATCATTCAAAGCTCTGGTGGGATTTAGCACACATAAACCTTCTATAGCCCAGTGCAAGTCGACAGGACTCACCAACAGTATCCGCTTTGGATGTTTACTGTCTTATGATATAATTTAAATTAAAATGCTTTCACATTGTTACGTGGAATAATAAAACAAGTTTTCAATTCTGGATGCCGTACAGTATGTATGCCAAAATATCCAAGTTTGATAACATTTCCCGGTTTGCTATGCCATTTCAAACTGAGCTCATGTGAACTCACATTAAAACTCAGACAGAGTCTGTTTCTTCTATAACAGGATGAAATGCATTCAGAAGAATTCTTTCAACTGAATGGTGAATCACGTACTCAAGGACACCAATGGAAATTAAGGGGGAATGTATTTAGGACTGCAGCCAGGAATCACTTACTTTCACAAGGAGTTGTGAGAATCTGCAACAAACTACCAAGATATGGAGCTGAAGCAGAACCTTGACAATCTTTAATAAACTCCTAGGTGAGATATTGGGACAGCTCAGCTATTCGCTACACAAACTAGCTTGATGGACAAAATGGTGTCTTCTCGTTTCTCACATTTACTATGTTTTTATGCTTTATTTAACATTTGATAATTGACAAATCATTAGAGCAGAAACCCTAGTATGACAATCAAGAAGCAGTCTGTTCAAGTCTGTGAGAAAATTATAGGAAAGTATAGATGTTCAAAGAATCCTAAAATACTTCCCTGGGTTCAAAGAGAACAGTTAAGTTCAACCATAGGATTAGAGAACATTACATCCTAGCCAACGTAAAAAATCATTTTGACTTGATGGACTTCAGTGAAAGGTCAGCCTGAGTTGGGAGATTTCTCTTTAGTGCAGGGGTAGAACTGTTGGCTTATAACCCCAAAGTTGTGAGTCTGCATCACACTTCTACTGTCACAGGGTGGAGAGTTCAAGAGAAACAGACTGGGAGTGTCAGCTCTGAGTGATTCTCAGTCGATGAAACTTAGCATAGACCAGGGGTCTCCAACTCCGGTCCTGCAATACAAACACTGACTTAATCAGTTTTAATGCGAAAAGATGCCAACGGAAGAAGAGAAGAAGCGGGCTGCCAGGGTGGAGAAAAGAAGAACGGCTCAGGAAGCAGCAAACACATTAACCTCTGAGCAAACAAATTCTAAATATACAGAGAAAGAGGAGGAAAACTAGGAATGCTTAAGTCAAGTGTATTCACTGCGCGTTATCATGAAGTGCGCCGTTACTAGTAGATTATAACTCCTGTTTTTATTTAGCATTTAGTTGTATTATTTTATAGATTTGAGTTTTGGAATTTTATAAAAAGTTTGACATTTTTTATTTTTTATTTGCTTTGGGACCCTCTCTGTATTAAATTAATAAAACAAGGAATTAAACAGTTTGTGTAGTGATCCACTCACTCGAAAGTGTTGGAAAGGCTCCAATGTAGCAATGAAAAGGTCTGCCAAGAAGGGGTATACACAAGGGGAGCCTGAAATCCACCAACTGGCTGGCTTCAGTGTATGCTGGGGTCAAAAAAATGCTTCCAGATCCAAGGTCAAAAATATATTCTGAAAATGTCCCACTTACGTCAAAAATGGCCAAATAGAAAAAGGATGAGTGTAACTCTCGGTTAGAACACAAAGCGGACAAATAAAGAATCTTTATAAATAAATATTTCAAAAAATGTTCTTTAAATAAAACATCTCAAAATACAGAAAGGCACAAAAGGAGTTGCCAACAAAAGATAATCCAGTAACAAACAGGGTCCCAGATCTCAAATTTTCAAATAGAGTGGTCAAAAAACAAAGAAGGTAAAAAAAATCCAGTCATTCGGTAAAAACAATTAGAAACCACAAAGAAACTCACCAGCACCAAGAGCATACAATGTACCGCATTTAACTGCCTCTCTCCTTAGTCTTTATAGGAATGGGGTGGTCCCAAGAGGGACCTGGAGAGGTGACCCCACTTCTAGGTTAACCACCCAAAACAACAAGGAATGTGGTAAAACTAAATCTCACATAGAAACTAAGTAATAAACAAAACTGACAAAATGTATACAGTATAGAATGCAAAGCTAACTGACTGACTGACTCTCTCACACACTCATCAACAAAAACACCATTTCCTACTTAGACACAGCATGGTACATCTAAAGGACTAGGTATCCACTAAGAAAAGACATTTTGATATATCCATTTTTTTGGATGATACCGCCACCCAACATTAGAACAACTAAATATCCCAAAATCAAATGCTTTGTCTGATTTAAATGAAAATTGGTAAATTTATAATAAAAAGAAAATTAGCTGAGCCATGTTTTTTATTTGTCAGTAGTAATGCTGTAGCGAGTGGGCTACTCTTAAGGATGGCATCCTTTTTTCCTGCTGAGCAGTGAGAAGGAAGAGAAGGAATTGTGCAGAGAAGCGGGGCTGCCTCTGTATGAAAATGAAGGGCTCTGCCAAAAGCAAAGGGGATGGACCATCCTGCAAAACGCTCTGTGACGCTCAAATAAGATGTGCTTAGCAAATTGAATCCTTGCCACTCGCAGTATGCCCTTCTCCATCCTTCCTACTTCTCACAATGCGGTATCAAATACATACAAATTTTTGCCAGATTAGATTGTTGAGTACGATTATTTGTCAACAGTGCAGTGCTTTTTAGTGGGCCCCTATTGACTCTGCTTTAAGTTTCTACTTAGAGTATTGGCAACGTTTCTTACCATACCAGTTGATGCCCTTGCATGTACTGCAGTGCTCTGACCTCCCTCTGCCACAGTCTCCACCTGCTTATCTAATATTTCATGAAAAAGGTGAGGAGGTGCAAGAGTACTGCCAATAATCTGGTTCCACTTCAAGTAGAGATGTGTTCATAGTTCACAATCCTATTTCTTTACATCTGTTCTTTTATGTATAATGCTTAAAAATTTCATTCATTGCATGCACCATGTAAATGTGTAGCCTGCAAACATCAATGCTGTATGTAATAATAACTTAAATTACAGTAAACTATAATTCAGTGTATATTGCTTTTGATCTTATTCCTCCAAAACTTTGCAAAGGTACAAAATAACAGATCAAAGTGTTACATATTTTTACAGAATTTGTTACAAGGTGAAATTATATTTATACCCCATATTTCCATTATTTCTACTAATTACCTGTTTGAATTCAAAAGAATACAGTTTGCTCTAAAATGTTGTTTTCCAATACCCATCAACAAAAGCCAAAGTCAGTCAGTAGAAATTGTTCGATGGCATAAATATTTTACTCCTGGCGAATTGCATGTATGATATTCAAGAGTAAGGAGCTCCAGTGAACTAATAATATTAACTCCTGGTTAAAAAAAAAAAACGGATATCATACACAGAAAAGTACTCAGTTAGTAATATAGTACTTTTGACACATCCGATTAGCAGCACTATAACTGAGGCCCATTGTCTTACAAACATTCTTGGGCAAAGTCAACTAACACAGCTAGAAATTAGGTAAAGAATAATATAAACAACAATGTTAACATAAACGATAATTGTTAAAAGATTCAAAATAAATGAAAAAGACATAAAATCTTCAGACCCTCAGATCTTTTTTGAAGTATTCAGGATATTTTGAGTTTTATAGGCCTGAATTAGAAGATAATAGCTGAAGCTCCATGTGTGGAACCTGTGCTGGTCTTGTAGGCCCTCAATGAGGCCTATCTGAGGATGAAGACACTGACTGGTTTATTTATATTTTTCTTAAGTTTCTGTAAAGTCTTAATTTCCAATTGGGGACAAATGATGTATGATCTATCTATCTATCTATCTATCTATCTATCTATCTATCTATCTATCTATCTATCTATCTATCTATCTATCTATCTACCGTATATACTCACATTTAAGTTGGTCTTGAAGCCCAAAAAATTGATCATAACATCAGATCCCAAATTACTGTATATGCCCATTCAAAAATACATTATAATTTTTTTTACATCTTTTTTCTTCCAATCTCACACCAGTTTCTCAGACACAGCAAACTGTGTTGCAGCAGTGCAGTTACTCAATCTCTTTTGCCACTTTCAATTTAAAACCAGCTTCATATTTTCTTCTGATTGAATGCTCCATCGTAGATAAGGGTTGCTCTTACGATTAAGGTGTATGAGGGTGTGAGATACAAAAAACACAAAACAGTGCAGACGTCACTTTGGAATAGTTTGGGTATTACCGTGTGGTCACGTAGGCACAATACATAGAAAAGAAGGCTTTGTGCTACGTGGTTACTCTCTCAGGTGGGCGTTAGCATATCATAATCTTTTGGACCAATAGCATGAGTTTTCCGCATTCAACCTATGCGATCGATATTATAAAATATCGGAAAGTATGCGGTAAAATCAAACCCCGACTTATCCACGGGAGAACTTAAACAAGAGTATATACGGTATCTATCTATCTATCTATCTATCTATGTTGCAAGGAAGATGGCAAATTTGCATCCAAAGCTTAAGTTCCCTTTGGACCATTTTTAAACAATCGTGTTATTTGTTTATTTTGGCAATACAATCTTCAAGCACAAAAAGGAACTAATGGACCACAGATGAAGAGCACTTGCTTATTATGTACAAAAGGCCACTGAAACTAGGATCTGTAGCAATGTGCAGCAAACAAGCAAAGGTCAAAGCAGGCAGCATTCCATGTATCATTTCAGTTTGCATGTAGAGCGAACCAGTGTGTTGATGGTGTAGTCAGTTTGGGTTTATTTACCAACACATCAGGGGCACATGTGAGAATCTCGTTATCCTCTTAAACCCTGGTACTCTATTATAAACAAATTCAATTCTTTCACCAGGATATATTTACCTGATTTATATAAAATAAATTCTCAACTGAGACCCTCCACCTGTGTCCTTGACCCAATACCAACAAGTTTTTTCAAAGAAGTATCGGCATGCTAATTGATAGTATTCTTGATATAGTAAACTCGTCATTAGATACGGGAGTCTTCACAGACTGTCTTAAGACTGCTGTAGTTAAACCCCTGCTGAAGAAAAATAATCTTGACTCCTCTGCTTTGGAAAATTTTAGACCTATTTCTAACCTGCCTTTCTTAAGAATAATTCTAGAGAAGGCAGTCATTATGCACCTTAATGATCACCTCAATAAACCTGCTATTCTTGGGAAGTTTCAGTCGGGTTTCAGAACAAATCACAGCACAGAAACTGCACTCGTTAAAGTAGTAAATGACTTGCAGGTAAATGCAGACAGAGGCCATTTATCTGTTCTCATCCTCTTAGATCTGAGTGCTGCATTTGACACCATTGGTCACAATATTCTTAGAAATCGCCTTAGTCAATGGGTGGGCCTCTCTGGCAGTGTCTTAAATTGGTTTGAATCCTACCTGGCAGGTAGAAAATTCTTTGTTAGTTGTGGTAATTATACTAAAAAGACACATGATATTCTATATGGTGTTCCACAAGGTTCTATCCTGGGTCCGCTGCTCTTTTCGATTTACACGCTCCCGTTTGGTCAGATTATCTCAGGGCATAACATAAACTACCAAAGCTATGCTGATGACACACAGCTGTATTTATCAATAGCGCCTGACGACCCAGACACTCTTGATTTACTGACACAATGTCTCACTTGTGTTTTCGAATGGATGAGTAGTAATTTTCTCAAACTAAATAAAGAGAAAACAGAAATTTTAGTGATTGGCAATAATGGATATAATGAGGTTATTAGAAATAAACTTGATGCATTAGGATTAAACATCAAGACGGAGGTAAAGAATTTAGGGGTAAGTATTGACTCTGACCTGAATTTTAAATCACATATTAATCAGATTACTAGGACAGCATTTTTTCACTTAAGAAATATAAAAAAAGTTAGACCTCTTACAACATTGCAAGATGCTGAAAAATTAGTTCACGCTTTTGTTTTCAATAATGCACTCCTCTCAGGACTACCCAAAAAAGACATCAATCGATTGCAACAAGTGCAGAATGTAGCTGCTAGAATCTTAACTCGGAAACTAAAATCCGAGCACATCACCCCAGTTTTGATGTCACTACACTGGTTACCTATGCCATTTAGAATTGACTTTAAAATACTGCTTATGGTTTACAAAGCCTTAAATGATCTCCCTCCATCTTGTATTTTGTAATGTCTTACACTCCAAATCATAACCTTAGATTTTCAAATGTGTGTCTACTTAGAATTCCAAGAGCTAAACTTAAAAGAAGTGGTGAGGCGGCCTTCTGCTTTTATGCACCTAAAATCTGGAATAGCCTGCCAATAGGAAGTCGTCAGGCTAATACAGTGGAGCACATTAAAACACTGTTGAAAACACATTACTTTACGTTAAATCCTGATGCTCTGTGCATTCAATATTATTATTATTAATGGTGGCTCCAAAATCCGTACTAACCCCTACTTTCTCTCCTGTTCTTTTTCCGGTTTTCTTTGGTGGCGATCTGTGCCAACGTCACCTAATCAAAGCACCGTGATGTCCCTACATTCATGGATTAAAGGCCAGAAGTCCACATGACCATCATCATCAAATTCTTCCATGAACACCCTGAATACGATCAGGACTGATTGAGATCATTTATGTTAGGTAGAATGCCTAGAGGGGGCTGGGTGGTCTCTTTTTTCTCCAGCCGTCTGGAGTTTATTTTTTGTTTTTTCTGTCCTAATTGGCCTTACTTTTATTCTATGTTAATTAGTGTCCCCTAATTTCATTTATTATTTATTCTGTCTTTTTTTCTCTTTCTTCATCATGTGAAGCACTTTGAGCTACATTGTTTGTATGAAAATGTGCTGTAGAAATAAATGTTGTTGTTCTTGTTGTTTGGGGACTTTAGCTTTACTTTCAGTACCATCATCTGAGAGCTCCTAGATAAGAAGCTCAACCCTTTCAATCTGCATCAATTCAGTCTTCCATTATATGACAGACTTTCTTACAGATGCCCAACAGTACATTCTGTTGGACAAACACGTGTGACCCTTTAATCCTTAGCACTGGTGTCCTTTGCCCACTACTACTCTTCTCACTTTAAACAAATGACTGTGCCTCTGTTGATTTTACTGTCAATGCTCTTAAATTTGCAGATGACATCACACTAATAGGCCTTGTTTCAAACAATGATGAGTCCATATACATACAAGAGGCAGAACGTCTAACAGGGAAGTACAGCCATAATATTTTGGACCTTAAAATTAAAAAAAAATCAGGAGGTGATCATAGATTTCAGGAAACAGCCACCTACTCACCTAACACTTGAACACTTGCTCTAAAGGGCTCAGACATTGGAACTTCAGAGTCATGTACGTTTCTGGCCACTGTCCTGTCACAAAACATTAACTGGGATGGAAACTCCACATGTGTTATCGAGAAAGCCAATTGGAGAATGTTCTCTTTGTGCCAGCTGAAGTAATTCAATATCTCTCAAACAATATTGGTCCAGTTGTACAAAGTCATCATTAAGCCCATTCTGATGTCATCTGTAAATGTCTGGTTTGTTACTGTCTCTGCTCAGGTTAAGATATGTCTGCAGCACATCATCAGAACCTGAGAAAAGATTAAAGGCTGTAACTTACCTCATATTCAAGTCGTGTAAGAGCCCAGGGTAAGGAAGTGTGCTGCAAAGACGATTGCTGATCCAACTTACCCAGGACACCACCTATTGCCAAATTCTTCCTTCCAGAAAACAGTGTGGGGAAAGCTAAAACAGCATGTCACCTAAACAGTTTTTATCCACGTGTAGTTATTTAAACTAACCAGGTCTGAATTTCTTCTGAATTTCTTCTGTATGTATACCTACACGATGGACTACCTGGACTTCTTTTTTTTTTCTCTTCTCTATTTTACCTCTTTATATTTTGTATTGCTCTTGTATGCTTCATGATATTTTACCTTTTTATATGTATTTATTTGGTACTCTGTGCTGTCTTTGTATGTTGCATCAATGATACCAAGGTCAATTCCTAGAACTTGTTCAGTGTATTAGGTCAATAAGGTAAATTCTTATTCTGACCACTTAAAAAGTGTAGCAAAATAGAAAACTCAAGGAGAGCTTAATAAAGCAATAAGAAGAACAATTAGCATCACAGATTTTTTCTCTCTCTCTACTTTGTAAGTAAGGAAGCAAATATCTGTCACCAGGTCTTGCCCAAAGCAAAAGCGAACTAAGCAGCTGAATAGGGCCCATGGCCACCAGGAGGTCCCCATCTGTTTAGCCTGTCATGGAAAATGAGAAAGATGGGGAGGATTGTAAATGAGGAGTAGCCTCTGGAGTTGGCGAGTGTGCATCCACCCCCCACCCATGGCTGTTCAACACTCCAATCTCTGATTGTGCTGATTACTCCAAAGGGACCCCCCAATTATCAAGGGGCCTCTAAGCTTTATTTAGCTGCAGGCCTCAACAAGAATAAAAGCCGGCACTGTTTGTCACTTATGTGTGATGTGCTCCATGCACAACTAAGACCGCTTTAGAGTGCTGGCAATGGGAAAAAAATTACTGTTAACTTCACTCTTGGTTCCTGCTGTTAGTGGAAAAGCAGCATAATAGTTTTTTATATAGCACTATATATTTTACACTGAATAGCATCAGAAGACATTACTTAATCATTTAAAGTACAGTATAACGGATAAAGCAGCTTGCGGCTCCTATGGGGATTCAAAATTCACAACTCAGCTAAGTCTAAATTCATTGGGTGAGCAGGCTGACAGTTTGGCCTGAAATACACAATTAGAAAATTTCACATTCACTACCACAGCTGCTACGTCATTGAGCGACTCTCAGCAAATAAACCAACTTAGGCGCACATTGATTGGATGAATATGATTCACTGTAAAAAAGGGGTGACATTTATAAAAGATGGTGCTTGGAATGGCATATCTTAAATGGTGCTTCTTACAAGACAAAAAATTGTTTTTTCTTTTTTTTATATATATATATTTCAGTTTTAAGAAAGGACATACCACATTCTCACCCACCACCCCACTCTCACAGCGGCACAGCAGTTGTTAGTGCTGCTGTCTTTAAGCTCTAAACTGCTGGGCTGATGTCCCAGCTTGGCCTCTGTTTATTCACTATATTTAGTTTTAATCATTTGTTTATCTAATACAGTTTAGTACTAGCTGTGTAAGCCCGTGCTGTAAAAAGCCCGGGGTCCTAGAAACTATTGAAATCATCAGAAAAAAAATGGAAAAGTAAAGATGTCAGGTAATTGAAAGGAACTACTCTGGGCATCTCTCTCCTAGGAGGTTTTGTTTTGCCGATGTGCTCGCCTCGCTTCAGCATTAGTGACAGGAAGAAAAGTAATAGGGATACTGGTTTGCTGATGTTAGTGGCTAAGCGAGCGACTTTGTCTTTCTTCTGAGGTTTCATTTTGCTGATGTGCTGGCCTCGCTTGTGTTATGTGGCTAAGCGAGTTTTGTGTTCGAGCCTCCTGACCCCATCTCTCACTACTGGGCTGGACAGGCAGACACACACACTTTCACACGTAGACGTTTACATATATGATAGTTCTTTGCCTGTCCTGCACATGTTCTGTGTTATTGTATATTTTGTAATGCAGTCTTGGAGAACGTTATTTCGTGCCAAACCAGTATGTCATGCCAGAAGTATGTGAGGATTGTCCAGGATATGTATGAGGGAGTGAGGACTTGGGTTAAAGACACTGTTGGGGAAACAGACAAGATCCCAGCTAGAGGAGGTCTGTACCTGGGATCTTCTTTAAGTCCTTACCTCTTTGATCTTTTTATGGATGTTTTGACTTGTGGTATAAAAGACCAGTCCCCCTGGTGCAAGTGTAATGGGCTAAATCTCAGTATTATAAAGAAAATAACATTTCGGTGTGTTGCTTAGTGTAATGGGCTATAAACCAGTGTTTTAAAGAAAAGGCAGAATTTCTGGAAAATATTGCTACAGGTTATTGCTGATGGCTGTCTACAGGACATAAATATTTACCTGTCTTGCTAAAGAGTCATCTGCTTTGAATAGTCAGACTGCTTTGATTTAGTATCTCATCTACATACAATGTGGGGATACAGAACTGTCTGCTTCCTTGGAAAATTGGTTTCTAATCAAGGACTCAAAGTAAATGTGTTTACACTATTTGTTATGCAGAGGAAATTGGCTTGCACCATTGTTTTCACTGATTGCCATGTTGATCTATGGAGAAATTGAAGTATATATATACATATATTTCTGGGAAACGGAGAATAAAGAAAACAGAGAAGTATGGTCTGAGATTCGGGACTGCTGTCTGTTTCTTTTATGCTTTACACCATATCACTGTGGCTACACCCTGCAGCCACAGTGGCTTGTACCTGGCCCAGGTTCCCCTAGGCCTGAGGTCGGTAACACATGCTTTTAGCTGATGACGTTGTGCTGTGTAGCACAGAAAGAAGGATGTAGAGAAGGGCTTTGGAAGACAGAGGTTTGAAGATAAATAGGAAGAAGACAGAATAACTGAAGCTTAATGACGATCAGGATTCAGAAGTTAGCCTGCAGGGAGAGCTATTGAAAAGAGTTAATAAACTGAAATATCTAGAATCAGTGGTAGCCCAAGATGAAAAACTAGATGTGGAGAAAACCTAGACAGTGCAGTATGTATGAAACAATTGGAAGAAGGTATCGGGAGTATTGTGTGATTGCAGAATTAAGGTGAAGGTTAAAGGTAAGGTTTTAAAGACTTTGGTAAGACCAGCAATAATGTATGGAGCTGAGACATGGGTAGTAAAGGGAGTGCAGAAGAAATTAAATGTTGCAGAAATGAGAATATTAAGGTGGATATATGGAGGTACATAAAAGAATAAGAAATGAGACGATCAGAGGTCCACCAAAAGTGGCTGAGATATCTAAGAAAATGTAGGGAAGTAGGTTGGTGGTCTGGACACGTGATGAAGAGACACAATGCATATGTTGGCAGAAAAGGGATAGGAATAGAAGTACAGAGGAGGAGAAAGCAAGAGGTGGGTGAAGCAGAGGTGGGTGGATAAAGTGAAAAGATCTGAAGAAAGGGGGTTTGACTGGCGACGAAGTGCAGGACTGAGCTGTTTGGAGAATGTTGTTCAAGTACATTGACCTCACATAGAAATAGGAAAACTGTGAAGAAGAAGAAAAACGGTATGCTACAATACAGTCTATTGATAGTATGACAGTAAAGCCACTTGACTTAACTTGATTTAGGGTCTCCACATTTTCCTTACAGCCCTATGGGTTTTCTCCAGGTATGCTACTTTTCCTCAAATGTACCAGAGACATTAAACTGGCCAGGGTGTATGCCTGAGTGTAAAACACATTGGACAGTTACAATGTCCCATGTTAGCTTCTAGAATTGGATCCTGCCCCCAAAACTCTGCATAAGAATAGCCAGGTTTGGATAATGTATGAATGACTAAACACTCTCCCCCTAGTTCAATAAAGCAAATATTACTCATACATCAAATATTATAGAAAGGAACACTGATGCCCCCAATCCCATGGCTGGTGAAAAATAGAATTGTATTAAATAAAATGTGTTATACTCAGACTGTATAAGGAACTGAAAAGACCACAATCTCATCACCAGGCTACAAGAGAGACATGACAGCCCTTTGGGCTGCACAGAGGAAAGCACCTAAGTGCATCCTGGGTCTAGAAGACATGCCCTACAGTGACAGTCTAGGGGAATTAAAGCTCTTTAGTCTTGACAACAATAAACAACAATATAATTTAATACATTTAATGCAATACAATATAATTTATTTCTATAGAATGTTTTCATACAAGACATGAAGCTCAAAGTGCTTTACAATATGTTAAAGAAAAAGTGTAAATAATGGACAGCATGGTGGCAACAGTGGTAGCGCTGCTGCCTCACAGTAAGGACTGCATCTGGGTGGGTTTCCTCTGGGTACACACCAAAGTCATGCTGGATAGGTGGATTGGCAACTCTATATTGGCCCTAGTGGGTGGTTGGGATGTGTGCATTTGTTTGTCCTGTGATGGATTGGTGCTCTGTCCAAGGTTTGTTCCTTCCTTGCACCCTGTGCTAGCTGGGGCAGGCTCCAGCCCCCCTTTATAAAAACATATAAAATACATAAAAACATTTAAATAAAACATAGTTAAAGTAGACTCTTTAATGAGAAATTTGATCTCTCAAAGTCTCTCAAGATTAAAATGATAACTCAGATGGTCAGATATAAATGTGCTTGAGTAGAAGATAAGATTGTTCAAGACTGAGACAATAAGGACTTCTGTAATAGTGAAATGGCAACAGATGTTAGGATATTCTAGAAGGGAGATCAAAAGAGAGCTGGAGACACAGAATTCAACAGAAACCAATAACCAAAACCAAGATGTAAACCAAAACTGGAAATCTAAATTAAGAACAAAGTGGAACACCAAACTAAGCTCTAAAGATTATATTTTTTGGACGTGTTCTAGTCTGTCGCAAGGTCATTCCCTTGCTCCTTTGTTCTTATCTAAGGTGTGAACACCTTTTTATTTAGAGTAGCACCATGATGAAGCCACGTGCACTGTCTCTGTCACTCCACATGAGCAACAACAATTGTCATTGCCATAAACAATATGAAGGCCATTAATAATCAAAACAGTGGCACCCATGAGAAAGCACCAAGCAAACTGGCAACATAATGATATCACAAAAGTAACAACAGAAGTTAACAGCAGCACAAATAATAATGCAGAGAAATTAATTTAAACTTATGAGTTTCATATTTAAGCACACCACTGGATGTTGCATTAAGACTAGGCCATCTAAATTTACGCAAAGAATCAAAAGAATAAGAAACAAATGACCAGGTTATGAATTTGAAGCAGAAACTTTGACAGCTTTCAGAAAGTATCTGAGTGAGATATCGACACTTCTTAAGTATTCATCAGTAAAACAAGCTTGATGGACTGAATGGTCTCCTCCTGTTTGTCAGACGTATTATAATGTTAAGTTAATTCACAGGAGTCTTAAAATGTGCCCATATTATTAGACATGAGTCACTCTGCAATTTAATACTCTCCATTTCTGGCTGCTCCCCACTCATCGGAAAGGAAAGGTGTTTGAGGGATGTGAGAAATGGTAAGTTGCCCTTTGCCAAATTATAGAACACGCATGTACATGTAAAGATATAAATTATTACTTAATATGCCACTTTGCCATTCCTCATGAATGCACTTCTCTCCAATGAACTAGTCATTTAGAGAAGCAGAAAGACCCATTACTGAGGATGAGGGTTGGCTCTGCTTTCCAGTAGGAGCTATTGCAGTGTCACAGGCTGAACTCTCATGCTGAAGGTCACCAGGCAAATAAGCATACAAGGTAAATGCTTTCTGCATGAAAGAGGCAAAGGTCCACCTCTAAACCTTTCCCATAACATCTTTAATACCAGCTATACCACCTAAAGCTAAGGAAGAACAGGCATACTTAATTTGAATAGCATTAGACTGTCTAAATTACCATGGTACACATAACTGAGAACTTGGCAAGGTCATGCAAGATATCCCTCTGAAAGGAGAGGGCAAAAGAAGCCTTACCACAGTCCTACAGATTAACAGCATGGCTGAAGAAATGGCAATAGTAACATCACGCAAGTCTTGGCTTCTAGATAAAGTGAGGACATCATTTTAATTGTGGTCATCAAATCAGTTGCAAGTAAAGGCCATGGGGCCTTGCAACATATGCACTTAAAAGAAACTCCTGCTTACTGCAGAGACTCCATCAGAGTTCAGTGGACATGATCTGAAAGCAATCTAAAATGTAGTTTAGAAAATTAATAACTGAGGTGAATTTCACTGGTGTTACAAACATTCATGTAAAATCAGTCTTTATCATCCATACCAATAAGGCATATTACTCTGTCATTCATATTTCCTAGATCAACAGACATTTTCTTGGTATTATGCTAGCATTAATCTGAGCATGTTTTGATTCATCCAAACAGAAAAAACAAACAAACACGACGGCTGGAGAAAAAATAAAATCTGCAGGGGTTCCAATGTTGCGTTTAGATAAAACAGGCTTGATTTTTGACAGCCGCCTCAACTGGAAATAAAAAATTGCAGTTAAAACAGAATGTTTCATATCTATGTAGCTATGCAAAACTTACATTCTATTCAGATTAGACAAACACTTATGCGACTTTTCCACTAACATTAACATTCTCATGGCAAGGTTTGGTGAATATACCGTATATACTCACGGATAAGTTCTCCTGTGGATAAGTCAGGACTTGACTTGACAGTATAATTTCTGGTATTTTATAATTTTGGCCATATAAATTGAATGTGGAAAACATGCTATTGGTACAAGGGGTTATGATATGCTATCACCCACCTGAGAGAGTAACCACGGAGCACACTGCCTTTTTTTATGTGGGTGCGGCAATGTGTTGTATCAGCAGGTGCTCCTAACCTCTCTCTCTCTCTCTCTCTATTGTGCCTACGTGACCACATGGTAATACCTGAACTATTCTGAAGTGACGTTCGCACTGTTTAGTGTTTTTTGTATCTCACACCCTCATACACCTTTATTGTAAGAGCATCCTTTATCTCCAATTGAGCCTTCGATCAGAAGAAAATACGAAGCTGGTTTTAAATTAAAAGTCATTGAAGTAGCGAAAGAAACTGGTAATTGTGCTGCTGCAAAGAAATTTGATGTGTCTGAGAAGCTGATGTGAGATTGGAGGAAGCAAGATGATGTAAAAAAAAAATTAAGTGTAGCATTTTTAAATGGGTGTACAACTCGGGGTGTGATTTTATGACTGATTTTTCGGGTTTCAAGGCCCGACTTATACATGAGTATATACGGTAACTCGATTTGAATGGTATGATACACTCTAAGAGCAGTCTCCTCAAGATACATGTCTTGACTTCCCAATCAAATCTCCCAATACCTTGGGAAACAGGTCTGACATAGAGTGTTACGATCATATTCAGATTGTCCAGTATTTTAAATCACCTTTAGCTTGCAAACCGTTTGAACTATTGACCTGAAATTAAGTAAAAATATACTACGTGACGTATACTATCTGCTTTCGGGGTGATGATTGACCTTGAGGTTATTCCTCTTTTTATTTGTATTTTATTTTATTGTAGAGTCAACTCTTGGCAGTGCGCAGCAGGGCAGCTGTGTGGGCATGAGTACATGCACTGTTCTCATTCCCTACCACCCTTGCGGTCACTTCCTCTACCTCTTCATATCTTAAATCATACTTGAGGCAGATTGAAGACTTGAATGCCAGCTTAAGTGAAAAATTAAGAAAAACGTACTAAGTAATTGCAACACAAAAACTAACTTAATCAGTTTTAACGGGAAAAGATGCAGACGGAAGAAGAGAAGCAGCGGAAGAAGAGCTGCTCAGGAAGCAGCAAGCGCATCAACCTCTGAGCAAACGAATGATAAACGTACAGAGAAAGAAAGAGGATGAAAACTAGAAATGCTCAAGTAAAGTGTATTCACTGCACGTTATCGTGCAGTACGCCATTACTGGTATTTACATAATCATTTGAGGATCAATTGTGCAGAGCAAATTAGTTTATTTATTTTTGGGCAGTAAGTAGTTTGTTAAAGGGGAATTTCAAGCTAAACCTAAACTCAACACAGCAACATAAAAACCAAAAGGGTAAGCAGAATTTATAAAGCTGAAAACCCAAAAGCAAAAGAAGTTGCCCTAGACCAGGGGTGCCCAATGTGTCGACTGCGATCAATCAGTAGATCGCAAAGGTTGTTCAGGTAGATTGCGTTGCATTCAAAAAAAAAAAAAATTTTTAAATGTTAGTCTATGATATCTTCCCTATGGCATTTGCCACTTGATTGACATACAGAGTGACCAGTCTGAGATCTCTCTTCTTCTCACACACTGGTCATCCTGCACGCACGATCAAACGCGTGAACTACTGCAAAACTCTGGCTGTGATCTAGTTGGCCTTCCAATTTATATCAACTAAAGAAGGGATTAAAAAAAAAATTGTTTGGGGATGGTATGGGCTGGATGTGGAATTGGAAAAGACTTTTTTTTCTCACAATGTCAAAATCGAAGTGCTTTTGTCTATATATATATATATATATCATTTTTAATGTAGGTAGATTATTTCGACCTGGTCATTTTAAAAGTAGCTCACAAGCTGAAAAAGTGTGGGCTTTTCTTTTGACAAATAAAAATGCAGAGAAGCATGGTTTGATTTTATGAAGGCGTCCGTTGTGACGTCCAATGTGGAAACACCCTAACAAACAACAGTGTCTCACACAGCAGAAACTTGAAATGGCAGCAGTGATATCACTGGCAGAAAACTGCCAAAAATAAAGGAAAACGATCATTTATGCACACATTTATATGAAAAGTAACAATATTCTCTGTAGTACATCCAGGCTGAAGACTCACTAGTGTTTAGCATATCCATTCCCACAACTTTTATTAAATGCTCGTATTGAAACTTTGATAGTCATTTATGCAAAAATATAAATGCAACAGTCATAAAAATGATTACTGTCCCTCTCCCATTCAGTTTCTCTTCTTGCTATCCTGTTGTGGCACATGGTAGAATGCTATACTGCAAAGCTCTGTTCCTGCCCATGGTAAGTGGACCAGAGATACTGGTTACTGCATTTGAATCCAAGAATGAAAGCATTTCATCTTACTAGAGTGTCCAGCACTCGAAACATACAGTTATTAAACTGAACAGTGCCCAGGGACAGTGGCCAGACAGTTGGCCTACATCACCAGAACTGTAACTTTTTTTGACTTTTGAGTGTGACTTTTTTTTGTTCTTTATTTCGCCTTATACAATTTCTTGTATTAGGAATTTGTTAGTTTTTGCATACCCCTTGGGATCATAGCGCAGGGTCAGCCATTGTACAGCATCCCTGGAGCAATTGAAGGTTAAGGGCCTTGCTCAAGGGCCCAGCAGAGTAGGATCTCTTTTGGCAGTGACGGGGATTCGAACCGGCAACCTTCTGGATACCAGCGCTGATCCTTAGCCTCAGAGCCTATCATAACTCACTTTTGACTCTCCAGAGGCTCATTTTCTCTGTAAATGTTGGTGACATTTTAATTATAATATTAATACACTTACATTTGCATGATTTGTTTATGCTACTCATAATGAAATGGCTCTGTTTTACAGTTTATTCCACATATGAAGTGTGTTTTAAATATTTATTTTATTGTTTTATAACTGTAAACATGTGCATGCATTTTTGAGTCTGTGCTCAGTAAAGAGTGCTATACTAGAATAAACTGAATTAAAAGTGCCAAAAATAGGTAAATCCAATCTCAAGTCACAAACTACACATAATATATTTAAATATTTTGTCAATAATATTATTATTTCTCATTATATATTGTATGTGACAAGAAGAATGAGGAAATGAGGCTAGAGACAATTTACTAAGTAGACTGAGTTGACGTTTATTGGCTCTGCAACCTGCTCCTGCAGCCTCACAGGCAGTCTGACACCTCCATACACAAATGCAGCACCATCTCTACCTCACCTCTCTCTTACCCAATCACTCAAAGATGTGAGAAATAGCAGAGAAAAAGCATGGTGGACTGTCTGATAAGGAATGTGCAAAGGACGCAGGGAGCCTCGATGTGGAACAAGCACAGTTCCCAGTAGTGAACAAGTAATAGTTGTCTGTTACAATATCTATGTGTTTCCTAGCTTCTTTTATAGTTTATTTCTTACCTATCTGTATATATTTCCGCATTATTTGACTCTCTGTTTCCCTGTAAGTGGCTCTTAACTATCTATAAATCTGTATATATCCTTATATATTTTATTTATCTATCTATCTATCTATCTATCTATCTATCTATCTATCTATCTATCTATCTATCTGTCTGTCTGTCTGTTTCTTAGTTTCTTCTTTGGTTTAATTCTTATCTGTCTCACTGCCTATAGCTCTTCATTATCTCTCTCTCTCTCGATCTTTCTTTCTAGACAAGTGGCTCCTCACTCCCTATCAATCTATATATTTCTTATATAGTTTATTCCTTATTGATCTATCAATTTGTCAATCTAGAGAATGACATCTATAAAAAGATGTTAAAGACAACGACCACAGTGATATCTATCTGTCAATCTATGAAAGTTGATTAGCGACAGCTAAGTCTTTCTAAAAGGCTGTTGTTACAGACAAACAATTTGATATCATCTGTCAGTTAATGTTGATTGATTAACTAAATACTATTAGAGTACATTAATCTAAAAAAGTAATGAGCTCACAACTATATGTTGCTCGTGGACTTGTTGTGCTCTTTGAAAAACCTTGAATAGGAGGTTTTTAACAGCGAAAGAGCACTGTGTGATTTAGCACAAAGCTACACATGACTTTGCTATTGGGCTGGTTTGTCTCAAACCTTACATGACAGTAGTAGTTAATGCCATTGGTGCTATTAGCACACATGTGAAAGAATGACTTGAACCCACTAGAACAGTGCTCCTAAAAAACTTAAAGGAAAGCCTTCTAGGTCACTATAATTTCAGCAAAAATGATAAGCAAATGAGAATCTCTTGAAACTGATACAACAAGGATTCTTGAGGGATAAAAATCAGTCGCTCAGAAAGCTCACAGAATGTGTACCCTAAATTGTCAGTGTATCGTTAATTGTTACAGATTTTGAAATAGCCCTCCCTACTTACAATAAACGCAGAAAAACTAAGATGCATGTAAGCTACACTGACCACACTAAACAGACACAATCATCAGGACAAGCATAGACCATGACACCAAAAAACTGTAATCGTGCGTAGTAACTCTGAACGTCCATAATATCTGAAGGTCTAACAATGGTAAAACACAACTAATTATAGTTACAACTGACCCTGGAAGCTTTGGTGCTGTTCATGGAAAGAGCCGACTATACACACACACACACACACATCATGCGCCCCCTTTGAACAGCTCAGTGAAACGAAATGACAGCTCAACATTATCACAATTGATGGCACAGTCACAGAATACTCATACTGTGGCGTTGTGCAAAGCAAAATGGGAAAGCATCATATAGAGCAGCGAATGCCTTATCGGGTTCTGCATGCTCTTAATATTGTGGATTGTAGAGCCTTACGTAAGATGTGGTGCAAGGATTATTGAGTGTTGCACAGAATGAATATTAAAACATCAAGGGCCGATATAAATACCGGCATCTTGCTTAAAATGCGGTTGAGTGGCGGAGGAGTTAGACTGGAAGGAACCAGACTGACAGAGACTGCGACATTAACCTGACTCCAGTTCAAAGCACTTTGGAATTTATAATAAACTGGAGAGGTGTGTTTGTGTGTAGAATGCATACAAGATGATACCATACAGTATATTGCCTTTTCAAAATATGAGGTGTCAAAGACTAGTTATTTCACATCGGGGTAGGCTGTGGTGCTGAACAGCAGTATCATTGAAGATTTAACACACAGCATACAGAAGCGTGCCGCAACATCAAAGAGCATACATCGGCCAAAGCTTGTAACAAGATCTGATACTTTGCTATTAAAAAACACAAATTGCAGAATGGCTCGGTGTCTGTAATCTTCCATTATGCATTCCAAAATCATACGGAATGTCCTGTTATGTCTGTCTGATTATGGTAACATAGCACAGGGTGCAGAATGATGTGATTTACCCAATGTCACACAGTGTATGAATAGCATAGGGCAAATTGTGATGCAAAAGAGTTCGAGGAGTTTAAAGCAAATAGCACAGTGCATTAGACTGTTTTAGATAATGTCACCATTAACATCTGTTGTCATCCACTTTAATGTTTTCTAGCACAGAGGGTGGCTTTTGCTTGGCACTGGTGGTGTTATACCATGAAGAGGACTATACATTGCTATAGGGATACATGGGGCGATCACTCTTAAAATGCAAATAAATGTCCTAACCTAAATACATGTGGTATCTATTTCTCTTGTTATTGAAATGCCCTTTGGTGTTGCTTTGCATTGCTTCCTTCTTTGCATTGTGAAAGGCATTGGATGAAATAAAGAAGGGCTGATACACTTGACTTTGAAGTACTGTATCTTGTTTAAAAAACATTCGACTCAAATATGGAGTAGGGGGATTAGAGCTGCTGCCTCACAGCTCAGGGACCCAAGTTCAACAACAGGATTTTCACATTACAGGGCCCCCAAGATATGCTTGTTAAGCCGAATGGTAACTTTAGAACTGGTCCAGCGTCTATGACTGGCATTCCTTCCAAGCTGGTTCCTGCCCTGTGTGTTACTGGACCAACACAACCTTGTAATGTAATAGGGACATTCAAGGAATGGATGATAGGATGTTGTTCAGTGGATAAATATAACCTAATGAACCAACTTAGTTACAATACTTTGAAGCGTTCTTACAAATTTTCTCATTAAGGTTGATTCAGAACTGAAAAGTTTAAAAAAGGTCAGTGGGCGTCTTCTTCACTTTCCTTACTAAATTAAGCGTTATCATGCAGATTTTAAGAAGGGCTTATCAGCAAGCACTGCAGTGGCTTTCTCAATTATTTAGTCATGTTGGGAGAATAAATGCTTTGCTTTTTCTGATTTCTGGGAGTTTGCTCACCCCATGCAGCTATAGAGTTCTTATACATGAACTTTAAGTTTTGCTTTTTTTCCCTTTTTGATCGACTGTACACAACTCTTGATTTAGTCACTCCTCACGCAATGGTGTGTCATTTTCGTAGGGTTGTGGGGTAGGTTATGGCTTAGGGAATTTTAGAAAAAACATTGGATTGCATTTGTTTGACACATTACAGAAAAGATAATAAAAACAGTAAAGGGTGAAAACATTCTTAGGAAATGTGGTAAGAGCTATCAAGGTAGGAGAGCTACACTATTGTATAAAAATGTGGTAGATACATAAATTAAAATAAATTACAGAAGCCCCTCACACACACTTTAGCACCATTTGGGTCAATCAGCTTGGCAGCCTGTCTTTGGATTGTTGGATGAAAACCACGCACACAAGGAACTCACAAGCTGCTCTTTGCTCCACCAGTATCATGCCCAGATTAGTCCATTTGGATTTTTAAAAACTCTTCTTTAACCTTGTGTAGAAGCTCTTCTCACCGCTAATCCTCATATCCATAATGTGCCTGCTGTTCCCCTGACGGCACTCACACCCACTAGTTCAATTTCTTTTATGGCATACATTTCTCATTGACTAGTATATAATTTAAATATAATATAGGTAAAGTTTATTTATATATATATATATGGTTAAACCCCAAAATACCATACAGTAGGTCCATTAAGACACTTTAAAGATGAAGACTGTTCAGCAGAGAATTTGACATTATACATTTTCATTTGCATTTATATTTATTTGCTTAGAAGATGCTTTTACCCAAAGCGTCTTACAAAAGAAATCAACATAATCAAGTAAATGTCGGTCTGCAGACTGCTTGTGGACAAGTATCACTACAAGGTAACAAAGAAATGACGCCCTCAGAACAAAATACAAGCAAGTTAACATTCCTTGATTACAAAAACCTAACAGCAGATAGACAGAAATTCACCAAACAAGGGAGTCTTCAAACATTTCTTCAGTACATTGAGGGATTCCGAATTTCAAATTTAGGTGGGCATCTCACTCCACCAACTAAGAGCCACACACACAAGGAGTCTGGACTGAGATTTGATGTCATGCAGAGATAGCATCAAAAGTTCAGAAGTAGACCTGAGTGCTCAAGAAGAAACATAAGCCTCAGAAAAATGCTTTTTTTTGTGCCAGAAACTTTCCCTACTTTTTCCATGTGATAACAGAGCCCTTCACTATCTGTGTATCTTTTGTATATAAATACACACACACAGAGTGCAAACACTGTCACACACGTCTGCTTGGGAGACATCTTGAGGGCTTATCTAATGGTAATTCTAATCCGAGTCAAGAGTTGGTGCTGTTGCCTAAGACTTCTTCTTGTTGTTGTTGTTGTCCTCCTCTCTACCCTACAAGACGACCAGCAGAATCAGCAATGTCACTTCTGGCTTCTTAATGGGTTCTGCAACCATTTTGAGTCAGACTATCTATTGACTCCAGTCTGAAAAGACTTGTTACTCATTTTCAACCTTTTTATTATTTTTTTCCAACAATTATATGTGGTTCAGTGCACCAACTCTTCCATCTTGTTCTAATGTTTTCTTTTACAGTCTATATGCACATTATAAGTAAAAAACATACACATGCTATAAACACTGTAGGGTGCCAAATATATAGATATTGTCATGCATACATGTTTGGGAGTCCCCAAACAAGCTCAACTGAGTTCAGCTAATACCACTCTGGGACGAGAGGGGGCGCTGCCCCTAACAACATCCTGTTCTTTCTCAACAGCCCAGAGAAGATGCCCAGTGAGGGCACTCCTGCCTGACCATGACATCCAGATCAAGCTCTACCTCTTCCGGCCAATCCGCCATTTAAATACAAAGATGGTGTCTTTATGCTGACTTAGAGTCTGCTAAGAGCCAGCGATGCTTACAAGTGAGAGCAGAGCAACAGAGAAAAGCCAGAGTTACAGACCTTATGTTCGGTTGAGTTGAGTTAAGCACTTAAAGACGGTTACCCAACACTACTCAATGATTCTGACTGCTTTCTCACTGCCAGCCACAACATACAGAATCCACATTATTTCAATTACTTTATATATGTATGAGTGAATCGGACTTCACTATACTGGTCTATTTTGAATGTCATGATATGCAAATCTTGCCAAAATGTTTTTCATCTGACTCTGTATTGACTTTGTACATTCCTACAATATTTCCAGATACCCCATTTTCTGTTGTACATGTGTCCCATTTTGATGTGTGTGCATGAGTGGGCCCTGCAATATTCCTGAGTTGTTTCCTGGCTTGCACCTAATGCTCACTACCCTGAATTGGATTAGCTGGGTTTGAAATGATGTTATGTCACGGTACTATCAACTTCATTACATAAACTTTCTGCCCTGTATCAACAGTACACATTATAACAAGCTCTTTCCCAATATAGACCAGCATTGGCTTTTCAGTACAATCCAAGGAGGACATTAAAGGCTTCATTGCAGGAATTCTCTTAATAAATTACCCAATCCAAATAATGATGTTTTGTCTTAATTAATCTTACTTATTTATCTTTCAAAATGACCTTGCAGCATGAGGTTTAAAGATATGTTGTATTCACACTGATTCTCAGCATAATAAAATTCAATCATTTAATTATGAGGCTGATCAAGAAGCACTGCAGGTTTTTATTTTACCCGGTCTCCTAATATGTGGCTAATCTGTGCGCCTGCTGTTATTCGGGACTCCTTGTTTCTCAGTTTTAGAGCTCATACTTCAGTTGAGGTTGCTTTGTATTTTGCTTTAAGTCCAAGTTCTTTACAAGACTTTTAGGTCACGTAAGCGTAGCCTATCTCCTTGATGGGCCTGTTTTGGACATCTATTGATTATGCTATCCATTAATTACTAAACCCAATTAATCCAGTAAGAATGCAGCTTTTAAATGAGAGTTCAGTAAGTGGACATGGTAGTAAATAAGAGATTCTGCTCGGTCGACTATTTACTGATGCTTACACTTGATCCTGTGGGTGCAGTTTACACGTAATATACACAAGGTAGAGTGTCATAGTGGCTAGGGGGATGTACCATAAGCTACAAGGCTGCGGGTTCAAAACAGTATTACAATATCTTAGATGGCTAACCCTTAGAAATGTCAGAAATGTCATTCTATATATGCAAACTTTCAAGGCAACTCAGGCATGAGTTGCCTCAAAAGCTTACATATTTGAATCTTTTTAGTTAGCCAATAAACGGCGTCATTTAGCTTGATTTCTCACTACATCCATAATGGCTAACACAGTACAACACCCTAGTACTGCATTCTATACATGTAAACAGCTGTACCGCATATCTTCAATATAAAGTGCATGGGGCAGCAATGAAAAGGTAGATTGTGAGCAATATAAAAGAGCTTAGGCCCCTCGAAAGCTTGCATGTTGTAATCTTTTCAGCTATCCAATAAAAAGGTGTCATTTTGCTTGATTTCTCAATGCATCCTTTATGGCTAACACAGTACAACACCCGACTAATACAATATCAGACAAGAAATTTTGACAAAAGCTGAGGAGCAACTTGCCACAACACAACTCAACCAACTTTTCAAATCTACAACTTACAAGTAGAAATCAAACTCAGTTAAATAAAACTTGGAAATGAGTCTCAGATCAAGAGACCAATGCAAGGAAAACTTGCAGCTGCCACGGCTCACCATGGCCTGACTGGTGTAATCCATTCCTCGTAGTTTTGAATTTTACTTTTCTTTTTAGTCAACAGCAATGCTTATGTGTGTTGCTTCTTTTAAAATGGATTTAATTTCTGAAGGATTTGCATCTTACATTATTTGAATTTAAAAATGTCTTTATGGTGGTGGCACTATTATTGATTTTCCTATTCAAAATGTGACTTCTTGTTAGCAAGCACCCGGGCATATGTGGCATAATTATCACAACTCGCACTCCTGCAGCATTATTATGTTGTATTTTTTCAGGTGGACCCGTAACATGACTGCAACGTAAAGTGTCTGATGTCCAATCAAAACTTAACAATCTACCCATCTGCATGAAAGCAAAGGTTTAATTGGGTGAAGTTTT
Organism: Polypterus senegalus; assembly: GCF_016835505.1. Classification (NCBI taxonomy): domain Eukaryota; kingdom Metazoa; phylum Chordata; class Cladistia; order Polypteriformes; family Polypteridae; genus Polypterus; species Polypterus senegalus. Next base: position 45,860,609 of record NC_053156.1, on the reverse strand, counting down.
TTTTTTGAATTAACAATGTCATGCTATCCTGGAGGAGATCTATCCCATAGATATGGAAAACATCCATGAAATGTGGCAGGCTCTGTTGTACTGAATGCCACTGCTTCGGCCAAGCTTTATGTGCAAATCTGCTCTTGGCCCAGTACTCGGGGGGACACAAGTTCATTCAGTATTAGACGTCTAATACCTTTAGAGGAGAGAGCAACCATTTTTGTAAGTAAGGACTTTTTATAGTGCCTTTCAGACACTATTTCAAAGCAAGATAAAAAATGATTACAGGCACATAACATTACAGCGCATTATAAGAATGGCAGTCTGGTTTTGGTGATCTTCAATGAGTCAAGGCTTGCTTTATACAGCACCTTTCATTTGGAGCCCAACGCCATCAATTGCTTACAGTTTAAGCCACAGCCAGTGCTTTAATATTGAAGTGTCTTTTTATTAGAATAAACCATACTCCACATATTAGATTGTGCTGTATTGTGCAGAACAAAGGAAACCAAATTCCAAAGGATTATTCTGTGATGTTAAGAATGTTATTGAGTGGACTAGACCATAAGACGAGCAGGGCATGGAACGATTTAGTGTTTTAGATAGTACCGAAGTTAATGAACTGGCCAGCTGGCACTGGGGGGTCACTTGGCTGCCATGCAAACTAATCAAGTTAGTTAAACTTACTGGTCAAGGCATTAGCCACCTCAGGCTCCTATTTAGAATTGCCTGATGTTTTTTTCTAATGCAGCATCTTTTAGCCCTAGAGTGGTAGAGTATACTGCAGTACCATACAGCATAAAGGCATCTAGCATGGTGCAGTATGCTATGGCACAATGTCATTCACTGTGCTGAAGTAGAAATAGTTGAGCAGTACAGTAAACTAAAGCAGAGGAGCTACATGCACTATTACCTGCAGCAACCAGGACTCTTGGCATTTAAAACTTTTCACAAGCATGCCACTTGTTCCTCTTAACATCACCCACCTGTACTTCATGCCCGTGTTCCGCCCGATGGACTCCTTCACCAAGGTGGGCACCTGGGCCGCATTGTGACATACATTCCGGGTAACCACTGCCACCGTCCGGCACTTTGCGGGGGGATGGTGTCCGCCTCCGTTGCCCCCTTGCCCACTGCTGCTCACACAGGTGCTTGCAGGAGGTCGCACGGTACACAGCCGGTCATCACTGTTGCGGCTCTTCAGGTTGTGCTCTGTGCAAGCAATTGAAACCTGCATAATGCCGGAGAGCCGTGTGGGCTACTTGAACCCAGACGTTGTTGGCAGGCTATACTTCCCACAGAAAGGAGCCCAGCTAGATAGGGGTGGAAGGGTGGGGGATTAGGGTGGGGGTCAGGGGTGGGGGTATGGGGGAGGGGGAACTGTCAGTCAGTTTCAGATGCCTGTCATCTCAGACTGCTGAAGGCACCTGCCTCATCTACTCCTTTGATTCCGTCTTGTTCCTTCTCAGCGCTTTCAAAGAAAACCACACACACACAGGCCAAAAAAAAAAACAACAAAAAAAACAAACGGTGCCTCACTCCCGCACACAGCGGCTCGTGTGCGCTGCTCCAGTCCAGCCTGCCGTGCCAATGCGGTGCAGCAGTCTAAGTGCAGGCAAGCTCCTTCAGGTTTCCAGCCTCAGCTCAGCCTATGGAACGATATAAGCAGCAAATACGCACCCATGGAAGCTTCACACACTTCCACACACACACACACGCACGCGCGCACACAAAAGCACACACTTACAGACTCACTCCAAAAGACACTGCTACTGTAGTTGGCTCATTGGGATGCAAGCCACTCCCAGCCATAAATATTTCAGACCTCTCCCCTCCCCACGCTCTCTCTCTCTCTCTCTCTCTCACACACACACACAGTAGCGCCTCTCCCTTTAGCGTGCTTTACAAAAGAAACCATCTGAGCTTAACCCTGTCCTGTCCAGCTAGTCACACTGGCTCGAGGGAAGGAGGACGAGTGCATTCTATGGCAGAAGGGCTACGGAGAGCTCGGGAGACACCGAGCAGCTATCTGCGGGCTCCAGGGCAAGAGATTTTCTATAAATTAGACACTTTAAAGACATCTGAAAGCCAAGGGAAAGATACACTTATAATGCCACTGCTTATTGTATGATGTCCTCTCGTTAAAAAAATCAGAACTCAATACTGCGTTTTGTTTTTAAGAATTATATAGTTATACATATTTTTGTAAAGGGAAACCATAAGCTATCAGAGCTAACTCATAGAGAAGAGAGTCGTATTGCAACTATATATATATATATATACACACCCCCAGATGCGGCCAGAATAGTAGTAAAATCTGTAAATGTACAAATCACGAAATTCTATAAATATGTAAAAGAAAAATTAATTATTATTTAACGGATTAAAAAATCATGAAATGAGAATAAAATATTTACTCTTTTACCGATTGGAGCATTCCTGTTAAACTGAAGTCCACTATGCTCGATGCATGACTTTCCTGATATTTTAGTTTATAATTTAAAACGTTTAAAAACTCAATGACAATCTGAAAATCTAACAACATCACATTAACGTTCAAAACATTCTGAAAAAAATTATACCGAACATATATATGTAGGTTTTAAAATAAGCCCGATTTAAAGCGTGACAAAAAAGTCACATAAAATCGTTGCAAAAAATTGTTGCACTTTTAGCCTTAGGATTATATATATATATATATATATATATATATATATATATATATATATATATATATATATATATATATATATACAGCACAGTATATACAGTACATTCTGTACTATGTACTCTATGTGCAAATATGTGCTACTAGTTTAGCTGCAAATCAATCAATAATAATGAATATGTGAAATGTGCAAGTTCTACTGATGCTCTAATATGTTTTTTCTCACATGTCAAAACTGTGTATGTCAGGTTAATTGTTAATACAAAATTAGTGCAACAAACTTAATTCAGAGACTCTCTGACTAAGTCTTTTATGTATTTTGCCTTGCTCCTAAGCTTGGAGAATGAAAGCATATCTATGCAGAATATTCATACACACATATATATATATATATATATATATATATATATATATATATATATATATGGGGACTATCTGACTTTATTAACATCAGAATAACTGGATCTGGAATAGTGAATGAGGTAACATTGTCATTGACTCCTTGTTCCTTTCTACTTGTAGAGTGGCTGCAGAACTACTGGAAGAACTGCAGTTCCAGTTCCGGGAGTCTCGCTTCTTACCCTCACCCCACATTTAAGAAATAAATAATTGTGGAAGTCAGCATTTACACTCAAACCTGTGTCTGAAGAAGGCACTTTTCCAACTTCAGGTTAGATCAGGTTTGGTTGGGGAGCATGCACTGGTACAGCGCATTGCCGTCCCTACCACATGATGAAACAGTTCAGAATCCTGGTTGGCAACCCCCCAGGCAAACATGCAGTCCAACCTTGCCCTCCGGAAATCACCCTCTATCTGCTGCAGCCAGGTGATACATGGACATCCACTTGGCCTGGCCCAGCCGCTTGGGTCCTCAACAATGAGGGTCCTGCGAGCTAGATCACACTCTGCGAATCGCGTCACGTGGCCATAGTGCTGTAACTGATGCTCCCTCACAATGCAGGTAATGTGCCTCATCTGAAACTCAGTGATACTCAGTGAGTAATCGCTCGTTCGACAAAAAGTCAAACCAAAGTCAAATCCTAAGGATTCTCTGAAAAGAGTCCAGTCTTCATCTCAGGTCACTGGATAGTGTTCATGTTTTGCAACTGTATAACAAAACAGGAAGCGCCAGGACTCTAAAGATTTGGACCTTCTTCCTTTTGCAAAGATATCGGGAGCGCCACACACCCTTTTCCAGTGACCTCATGACCCCTCCATACTCTCCCAATCAGTCTACTGACTTCATAGGAAAAGTCACCAGAGACATGAATGTCACTGAAGTAAGTAATGATGATGTAATGCAGGTGATGTAACGGTCCTTACGGATGACACTGCAGTTGTAACCTGCTGTGCTGGCTACTTTGAGCAGCTGTTTAAAGCTGATCCTCCAGCTAGGACGTTGGATATGTCTGGGTCCAATATTCTTAAAGGCTGATCCTCCAATTAGCTGTGAACCACTCAGTCTCACTGAGATCGCACAGGTGGTGAACCAGCTGAGGGTATGGAAGGATGCAGTAATCTGTGGTTTCCGGGGTGAACTTCTCCATGCTGGTGGTAAGGCTGTCCTCCTAGCATTGCAAGCAATCTTTGCTTCCATTTGAGCCTTTAATGACCTCTTGGGCACAGCCATCAGCAGTGTGTCTGTCTGCAGAGAGAGTGTTGACCTTGTCGAGAGAATTATTCAAATTTCATTAGCAATATTTTCTTAATTAAACCTTCACCGGATTGGTCTCAAACATGCACACACAGACCTCCTGTCCTCCCAAGATCAAGGTTCTAGCCCCAGTGTTCACGAGCATCAGCAGTGGAAGACAGGGCTGTCAGTCTTCTTTCTATTATGTATTCAACTTTGCAAGCTGCTTAACACTGAGTAGATGATGCTGTTATTTTTCTCTCTGCCATGTCACCCTCTCAATTAGTTTCCCTATACAGTTTGACACAAATAGCAAATGTATGGGAGTTGCCACAGAGTGAAGGATGGGACTGTCATTCTTATTCTTCTTCTTCCTATCAGATAATCAGCTTCTGCAATTTGCTTCATGCTCAGCAGCTGTCATTGTTCTTCTTTTTCTCTCTATCACGTGACTTTGCTGATCAGATTGTCTGTGCAGTTTGAAAGACACAAACCCCAATAACTTCTTGGTCGCTGACACCAGCTACATGCTAGGTTCTGTCAGCGTGTATCAAGTTATTAGCTTTCAGTTAAGACAAAGATCAAGGCTCTAGCCATGGTGGTTCGTGAGTATTCATGTAATATACAGAGAATATATATACCGTATTGTCACTAGAATTAGACCAAGTAGTCATAAAAAAGGTTTGGTGCAGCCACCCATATATTCTCCCTGGCTGAAAATGGGTTATGATAGGATTGCACTGATGTGCACAAGTCAAGAG